>NC_079341.1:10822985-11129513 GCF_029582105.1 Oenanthe melanoleuca | reverse complement strand
TATGGGTATTGTATGTAAGAGTACCTAAGGGACGATGTAAGTGTTTTGTACAACAGACCTTACACGGTAGGTTCTTGGTTGGTTTTTCAGGGAATGATGCAACTGGATAGGAATGTTTGGGAAAAGGATTAGGCAAGAGTTCACTGAAATGAGTGTTTGCACTACAAGCAGTGCCTTGAGCAATGTCATACAAAGATGACAAACCCCACTGTACAGTACATCTGCATTCACACAGATGTTGCATTGCACTGTAACAGATGTTGTTTATTGGCTCTAAAAATGAAGCTCTATTATATTCTCACTCAGAAGGATTGTGTGTGAATAGATAAGTTTTAAAAAAAGATATTTTAGCAATGTCTTGGTAGGACCTTCAGCTTCCATGTAAACCTGCAATTTGTGAGAGAGTTGTATAAAATTTTCCATTTCTTCACCTTGGAAGTACACTATATGACTGTTTAGTAACATTTACCATTTCTCACTTGTCTAATTTTGCTTTTTATTTTAGTGACAGGTGACCTGTTGCTTGGATTGAAAAGCTATGTAATATATCCTCCTTACTTTGCTACTAAGGGCATAACAAAATTTACAGTAGGATATTCAGACAACTGTAATTCCTGGTATTGCAGAGGGCATATACTGCCCACAGGTCCTTCTGTGCTATAGTCCTCATTCCAGGCATTCTTAAAGCACTCCAGAAGATGCCAAGATAATTTAAGGAAAACCAGGAAATTTAAAACAAATTGCTAAGAGACACTAGATGTAAAAATAAGTAAATCTACAAATACACTAAAGCAAAGGAAAAAATTGTTCTCTTTTTTCTCATTACAGTCAAGTATGGTGGAAGACATTTTAGGATAAGGTACAGTTATTGCTGAGTTAAACATTTTATTCTGCTTTTGGCAGCAACGTAATTTTTGATGTCTGGATATTACACAGCAGATTATTCTGGTGTATGGTGTCTGCCAGGCTAATTAACTGTTCAATAGGGTTAAGTATAAGCTTTGGCACTTTCATATACTTTGAGGCAGTCTGGAGGTGGTTTTAAAGCTTTAAGAATGACTAGTAAACACTTCTTAGACGTGACAATTCATTCATTACCACTTAGTGCAAAATAATAGTTATTAAATCTGTAATAAATATGATACAAATTTTCTCTTAAAAGCAACAAACTTCTCCGTTTCATTTAACAGAATCTTGGCAGATATTGGAAAGAACTGGTCTGGTAGTTTATTTTGCTCTTTAAAGGATAGTACAGCAAACCCAAGAGCCATCTTTGGTGGGTTTTTTCCTCCAGATCGAAGCCAGTTAAATTGCTCTAGCCATATTTTTTGATCCTTCCACAAAAGTATAACAAAATCAAAGAAAACAGGTTTGCCTGTGATAGACTTTAATATGCATAAGTACAGAGTGAGCAGAAGGCTTATGTATGCTTCAGCTTATGATTAGTAAGTATTAAGGTGTCATATTTGATCTTCAGTGGTGGCCTCCATTCTTCTTTGGAGGAAAAACTGTATATTCAATGCCCAGAGCTATGATGAAAGCTACAGCTCCCCACTTGAATCCCCTGGTAAAGATTTCTGTTATGCTGATAGGTCTTGCAAAGCCACCATGGTATCTCCACACTTCATTACTAGAAAGGAAAATGAAGCCAAAGGAAAAAGATTAGTGGAGCGAAATTAACAAGAATTAACAGTGATACAAATTAACAAGAATATATATATATATATATATATATATATATATATATAAAAGAATGATGAAGGTGTTTCAATGAGATAGACATTGGGCTGTACAATATGTTCTGTCATTTAAGTATCAGGAATTACAAGTGAAGTTCACGATGTGAACTCTAATGCTTACCATGTAACTTGAGATGCAGGTACTGTCAGCAAACAACATAATTATAGGAATAGAATCACCCCCTCAAAATCACTTAATTGTACTCTTCTGGTTTTACTCTGTAACAAATCTGAGCCCACTAGCACTTGCATGGATTGGGCTAACTGCAAAGGCTAGTCACTGTGCTAGACAGCATGTAGCACAGTCAAATCTCACAATCCAGACACAGATAGCTCATCTTAGTGTGGAGGCACTTTCTGTTTCACAATACAGCACTTAACTATATAAGAGCCAGATGAGCACTTAACTATATGAGAGTCAGATGATTTAAAAAAGGAAGTTTAAAAAGATGGTATTTAGCTTGAGCTACAGAGTATGTACAAACTTCACACTGTTTTGTCTTGCTGTTTTCAACCTCCATTGTTACTGAAACATTAGTCACTGCTCTGACTACAAATGTTTATTTGTTTATAGCACAACCAGTGTAATCTATGGAGATGGGTGTAGTTTGTCTCTTGTAAGGACTCAAAAGGAAAAATAACTAACTAAATAAAAACTGTCATTTTGGGAGAAGATACGGGGGTTAAAACAAGAGGGGGCAGATATTTATGTTCACAGATAATCTCTTGTGCAGATGGATTTTGTGATTTGGGATGAAAGCATATGGGCATGGAAGAGTGTCTTCTAGGTGCCAGTATAGGGCTGCTCATGCAACCTTTCCCTTACAGAAAGGCCAGATTACTCAGCACAAGACATTTGGTATTTTTATTCCCCAAGATGAAAGGGTGGTTGAATAAAGTACTGCATAATTTATGATGTGGGAGAAACAGATCAAGCCTTGTTTTAACAGCTGCCTAAATACCTAAAAAGGAGGAGATATTCATTGTAGAGTGGTAGCATGAGAGGTAAAAAGCTGATTCTCCATGATGTCATTCACAGTTGAATGCAATCCCACCCTGTATACATGTACATTTCTTCTTTTTAAATAAAGGCCTCCTGCTGTATATGAGGAATGGTATTCCTACTCAGAATGTCAGTGCAAGTTCCAACATCTTCATCAAGACCTGGGCACACAATCTCTTTGCAGAGAAGGACAGGATTATTCACATGTGCAGAACCTAATACTACTCAGGTGTTTTGGTAAATGAGGTGTTGGTCATTGTGCCTGATCTGTGTCAGCATGAAACATCACAAAGTGCAAGGCTGCCTCGCAAGATGGGGAGACTGGTCAAGGTGATGCAAGGTGTGACCTTCATGCAAAAAGCAAATAAAGACTTAACTGAAATTCTGACTAATTTTCACTATTTTTGCTGAAGAAAGAATTATCTACAATGACAAGGTTTGGTTGATGCTACCAGATGACACATCAGGATGATTTTTGAGGCTCTTGCACTTACCGAGCCCACGGATCCCTCAGACCCCGTCTAGCCAGCATTCTTTGCACCTCCTCCAGGGGAGTTCCCTCCACCTTCCACTGCCTGTAGTCAGGGAGCTGCACTTTGTCATGGCCATGGCCATGGCCACTTTCATGTCCCATACCTAGAGGAAAAGGTAAATTGGTTACTTGGCAGAGACAATCATTTTTATACACTTGCAAAGAACAAGCCCCTGTACAGGAAACAAGAAGAAAGAGAGAACAAAGAGCTTTGTTCTGTAAAACAAAGAGCCAAGGGACTTTGTGCTGTGTTTCAGAGGCTGGTGATTACACACAGTAAAGCAAATTTCAGCATTATTGTGTTGTAAGTCACGACCATCGCTACACTCATGAGCACCTACATCAGCCTTCTATGCCAGAGAACACTAAGAAAACCAATGGTTTCCACTGTCTATAAACGCCCTTCAGCACCACCAGCCCCCCGCAACTTCCAAACTTTCCAGAATAATCACGAGGGTTCAGAATAAAAATTTCTGACTTAGGTGTGGGAAAGCTATGATGGTTAAGCTCTGAAGAAAAACCTGAGAAAAACAGACTTGGCTCCTCATCTCCTTTTCAGCTGCCTCCAGTTCAATTAGATATAACTGTGCCAGGACAGATGCACGGACAAGGAGATGCACCTTACCAGTTGCTTGATGAGGCTGAAAAATATATGCTGTTCACATACACCTTGGAGAACTATAAAAATATTAAGTTTTTCTTTAAAAACACGTGTGAAGCTGAACATTTTCAGTGAGATGATGAAGGAGTGGAAGAAAATAATAGCTTTTAAGGCTCCATTTGCACAAAGCACCTGAGTCGTCTTTGAGCCAGGGTTTCCCATTTTAACACATATCAGGTAGCAAAGAACAGACTCACTGCCCGTAATTTCTCGAAATTGACTGGAATGCAGGACAGAGCTTCAAAGCCTGTAACTCTTGAAGATGACTCCAGGCCGTAAAGGCAAGCAGAGAGACTTCGTCGCATGAGAAAACTTGGAGAGCAGCATTAACGCTGTCAATTACCCAAAAAGCTCCCCCCAAATTAGACCCCAGGCTCCAACCCTGCGATAGAAATGCAAGGCCTCTCTCCTACTAAAATTCACCTTTTACAGGGGAGGAGGTTATGCCCTGTCACGCACACGCCGCGGCCAGCGGGCTGCGCTGCAGGACCAGCCGGGCGCTCTCCGACAGCAGAACCAGCAGAAGCTGTGCCTGCCCAGAGGTCGGATGGAGCGGGGCAGCGAGAGCACAGCCCGGAGTGACAGCCACCCCCACTCCCACCCCGCCGGCTGCCCTGCCCTGGCCGCACACGGACACCCCGGTGGCAGCAGCACGGGCGCTGCCTCTGCCGGTGCCAGCCCCGCCCGCGGTACCTGCCCGCTCCGCGACCCAGCTGAGGACGCGGCCGCTACCCGGAACCGGAACCTAAGAACGGACCGGCCGCACAGGAAGCACAGGCCAGCCACGCAGGTTCCGGGAAACTTCCGTTCCGGCTCTTGCCGCTAGCCTGGTGCGACCACAGAAGCCACGGAGGCTGCGGAGCCACTGCCCGAGCCCCTTTCCCGGGCCGCTGCCTCCCGCAGCGCTGCCGCCACGGTTCAGCGGGACAGGCCCCGCACCAGGAGCGGCACCGCCGGCTCGGGCTGAGGGGCCGGGGGGGAAGGAGAAGCGTTGCGGAAAGCGGCCAATCAGTGCGCGGCTTCTTGCGGGGGGGCGTGGCCCAATGGGCGGGCGGCTTGCTGAGGTGCGGGGCCGGCGGCGGCTGGAGCTGGCGGCGGAGGAGGAGAGCGGGGTGAGGGGGCGGCGGGGCTGGCGCGGCCGGCGCTGGGGGCGGCGGGGCTTGGGCGCCGGGAACGAGGACCTCCCACCCTTCGTGGGCTGCTTTTCGCCGTCTGTCGCCTCCGGCGGTGCGGGCAGGGACGGAAGCCCCGCAGGGTCTGTGCGTGCGGGGGCGCGAACCGTTCCCAGCACTGGCGCCGCTCGTGCTCCTCTCCTGCCGCTGGTGCTCTGCTCCTCTCCCGTGTCCCGTTCCCGCTCCCTCCCCGCTCGGACAGCGGTCCCCGGTCCCCTCCCCGCGGTTATGTAAGCCCCGGCCCCCCGCCCTGCCGCGGGAGCGGTGCCGGGGCCCGGGCAGTGCCCGCTCGCTGCCCGCCCTCGGGCGCTTCGGCTGGGGAAGGAGCTGGGGCAGAAACCGGAGCTCCCGGCGAGCCCGGCTGGCGCCACGAGCCGAGTTTCGGTTTGCAGTGGGTATGTTTTAAAAGAACATTGGTGTTTGTTTCCATAGGACAAGTGGGGCGACGTCCCGAAATCCTGGAAGTGCACTGAAAGGTAAGTGAAAGGGAAGAATTCTTTTGACAGCTGCCTCTTGAGCGAGCTGGCGACTTGCTTTCACTGAGCACTTGTGTCGGGAGCTCGGCGTTTGCATGTGTGGCTGTGAAGTGTCAATTGCCGTAGTATCTGGTTAATAACAATTATTTTTATGTTCGTCAAACTTGAGCACATTATCTACTTCATCTGGAAAGAGACTGGTAGAAGTTAGCTGCTCGGTCAGTGACTTACAAAGGCTTAAATTATTCTTCGGTTGTGTATAATACAATATTGTTTCTTTTTAGCAAAATACTAACTTATATAAATTTTTGATACTCTTATTAAGATAAGAATAAACAGTACGTCATGATGCCGACAGAACTTTGGGATAGATTGTAGTGCCTTTTTGTAATACATTTTGATGGAAATCTACTTCTGGGTTTCAGGGTTTTTTAATAGGGATATTGGAAGTGCATGAGAAGATTTCCAGGAGGAAAGCCATTATCATGTTATTAACAGTGAAACTGTTCTAAATAGAGTGCCATCTGTTTAATCCAGACTGCCTCAGTCTGGTTTCAGCATTGAATGTTTTTTACTCTGAGATAAAGTCTGGAAGATTCAGAGCAGTCTTTTCTCAGGGTAAGAAGACACACATTTGTTTTTCTATAATGTATTGGGGGGGGGGGTGATGGAATTGTAGGAGTGCTCTTTATTTGTGAGGTGCTTAAATCTCTGTCTTATAGAGAATGCAGTTCTGTAAGAGACTTGTAAAGCATTTCTTGTTTCTTACTGTGGCTGAAAGCTTATGTGTATGTGTCCAAAGTCCACTGTGCTTAGGAATGTGGATATTTTTCTCAGAATTTTTTTCAGTCACCCACAGGCATGTCAGATACTAGATATCTTGGCTTTTTTCTTTGAGAGAAGGATAAAAGGTCCTAGTTTTATTTATGTTTGGTGCTTTTTTTTTTTTCTTATTATTTGTTTCGGGGGGTTGCTTTTGTTCATTTTGTTTTGTTTTCTTCATGGTGCTTAGAAGCCTGACTTGAGTATTATGCACAAAACTATGCTGGTATTGCTGAGTCTGTCACCAGGCACATTCAGTTCTGATCACAGGGCAGTGGCTTTGTGTGATCTGTTGTGCATGAACAGAACTGTAGCAGAGGAGCACACTTGCCAGGATTTGTCTTCAGGTAATTTGTCTTCAGGCACACCATTGCTTCCAGGGTTTAACAAGGTTTGGAGTAGCTGATTTTACCTTCCCCTTCACGCCCAAGTACATAAAAACTTCTGTTAAGAAAAGCTTAGTGCAGTCACTTGATCTGCTCTACCATGTCTTGCTTTTTCTATTTCCTTTTCTTTCAATATGGACCATAATCTTTTAAAAATAAGACTGCAAATATGAGGCATGTGATATTTTGGCAATATAGTAAGCTCTTTGATGCTGTATTTTCAATTAAGTGAGTCTGCATAATTTCAAGAGGCCTACAAGTGTTGGTACAATGTGTTTTGAGAAGGAATGTTCACCATAATGACAGTGTCAGTCTGGAGAAATCAATAATATGCACAAGGAAATAAAATAAATTTTTGTATTGTGTAAAGAAAACCCTAACAAAAAACTGAATGTCCTCTAGGAAGGAAAGGTCATTGAAACTCTGTACAAATAATCAGTACTTTTTGTGATTTATTCAGTTGATTTTTGGTTTTCTTTTTAAAATTATCTTATATTAATTCATAGTGGTGATAATTTCTGCAAAGATTAGGTGTTCTAAGCTAAAGTTATGTTAGCATGTATGCAGCCATGCTAGTTATGATTTGCTGGGATTCCTGCTTGTGTCGTTAAGCTAGAGGAAGGCTGCAGGCTTTCTTGGATAGCTTTCAAAAGTCCATGTTTCCAGCACTTTGTGTTGCTGTGCATTCTGGGTTAACAGATTGTGAGATACATTATAGGAACCACTCTTCTCTGACTGTGCATCCAATATTCTCTCTAGCACTGGACCATGTTTAGTGCTGTGCTCTTCATAATAGTTTTCTGGAGTAGAGAGCTGTGTGACTGACATTGACTTGAAGTGTTTTCAGTTTTGAGACGACAAGAAAGGCTTGTGGGGTTGTTGTTTTGCTTTTTTCCCTTCAATATCAGAATACATATTTGAACTAGTTAAATATTGCATCTTTTTCCCCCTGAAGTTGCATGTTACTTCCTGTGGTGTTATATTAGTAGTCAGTTATGTCATTGGAAGCCTCTTGTCATTTGAATAAAGTGCTTAATGATGCTTTAATTACAATAAGGATGGAAAAGATCTTTCTTTAGTTCACCTTGGTTTCTTTGAATGCTTTAAAAAAAAAAAGCTGTGAGTGGTGGGGAAGGAAATTATCTTCTCAGGCATCATTAGAGAGCTAAATATTTTATGGACAGTATCACAGTCACTGTTACATCTCTATTTTAGATAAGTGATGGGCTGGAGCAGTAGTTTCTTAGTTTCTCTCTGTGGTGTTTGTTTGCTGGTGGGTGGTTTTCTGGTTTTTTTTGGGTTTTTTTTTGGAGGCAATGCAAAGACTGTTCTTGACAGGGACAGCCACACTGGTTTGATCTGTTATTCCCTCTTGAAGCCTTAAGCTCTGAGACCCTGCAATAATAAAAGACAATTGTTCTGCTTGTCTGCCAGAGCTGAGCAGGTGCTTATTTGACAGCAGGTGCTTTACTCTTATATTCTTCTCTAGAATATAGGGCTACCCCTTAGGTCAGCTCTCCCAGTCTCAGTGGGGATGATGAGTTGTATGGATTTTTGTTTCATGGATATACTTCTAAAAACTTTTTGCAGCTACCATATTTTCTGTCAGTAAGAGCTGCACTTCATGTGTGGTGTCAGTAAGTCATTCATTCCTCTGTTCTGTTGTGAGCCTGTTACCTGAGAACTTCATGTGATACTCCCTATGTTCTGTATGAGGTGAGGCAGACCTGTTTGGCTCTTTACCAAGAAGTTGAATATGAGTTGAGAATATTTAAAATTGGAGTCATCTGTTCACTCAAAAACTTGTCTGGGCTGGAAAAGAATTTTTGATTCTATGACTTTTCTTGATGCTTGTTTCCTTGTATTAAGATATGAAGGAATATCAGGAAGTGAAGTTGGAGGCTTCCCCAGCTGAGTCTGCTTGAAGGACATCTGTGCTGTAGTAATAATCATTAAAGAAATCCCTTTCAGGGAAAACTGATCTGAGCAGAGACAGTCACCAGTAGTAGTTTGACTACTACTTCAGTCAATTATTTTCATTTCTGAACAGAATAATTGTGAGAAGTAATTCTTGACTTATTTAATGCTTTTCTATAGGGTTTTTTTTGAGATCTCCTTTAGTGGTGTCTGTGTTGTATATGGTTCGTGAGTTCTTTAAATAGTTCCACGTTGCTGTTCCTCTGGATTCTGCTTAACTGAAATGTGTGACATGGACATTTGTGCAGTCTGCATGACTGCAGTTTGCTGATTCATACAGGGTAAAATTGATACGTCTGGAATATATTTCTGTTTCCATTCCCTATATTTAGTAGTTTATAAATTTTAAATTGTGATTTTATTTAGGGTCTTCCTCTCCTCTTCTGCCTTGCCTTGACCCATATGTGAGCTGGGAGAATTATTTGACATCTATCTGGAAAGACAGTGACAAAATTTAAAAGAATAATCTTACTTTTCATGGCCATTCAGCTGAGTTATAGATTGTATCTATAAATTTGAATATTGTATTTCCTGTATGTGAAAAATTAGCTAGAATTTTAATTAATTTCTTAAAACATGAGCTTTGTGAAGATGTGGTGTGTTCTGTGCCCCATGTGTAAGCTACAGTGGTGATTCCACCATCCCAGTTAGCATTCTGGTGCCTGAACACGAGGGTCAATTACCTTTTAGACAAGACATGTTTCAGAAAGTAGGAGGCTTTTATGTAGACTTAGTTACAGAGGAGGTTGAGTTAGCCATTTATCAAGCACCCTGGTACATGCCATCAGAGTAGGGCAAAGAACAGAAATCTAAATGCTCAGCTTTGAGTTTTGATATCTGTTTATTGCTCTGGGTTAGAGGTACACCTTTCTGAAAGGATACTTGATGCTTCAGCGTATCACTGTGGTTACTCATGCCAGTTAAAAATGGTAATTAAAGCTGCCTGCATAGAATGGATGTTGTACTGTTCTTTAGTATCTGCAGCAGTGAGATGGACAGATGATTGGTTAAAGTCCATTTACTGTCGAGAACTTACACAAGAAGTGATTGAGGAGTTTAAATGATAGTAATGTGCCCTTTTACATAGAAATGTAAGGCATGCTGACAAAGGATTTATCCCAGCACAAGCTCATATTTCTTTGTGTAACAGTGGAGAACTTTCCATTGCTTTTTTTTTTTGGTGTGTGTTTTGTTGAGCTGAAACAGCATAGAGTCGTAAGCTAAATATGGACACAGAGGGGAAAGCAAGGGGAGTTTAAGTGTGAAATGGAAAAATTACTACATCCTTATGGCTGTGGATTTGAGTTTTTTTTAAGGTGCTTTTTTCTTGTTCTTAGTGTAGAACAGGACTTAGACAAAATTGCTGAGCTTACAAGGCTTCTTCTAGATTGTTAATTATGTATTTGTTCTGTTTGGTAGTTATGTAATTGGCAAACCACCATACCCAATGGTCTCCAATGTTGGATCTGTGCAAAAATTTCAAATAGTAGTATCCTTAAGCTTCTGGAAGTTAAACCATATTTGTGGCAATTTCTTGGGAAGAGAGATGCTAATTTTCTTAGACTTCATATGGGCCATTCTGATAGCTTCCTTCATGTTGGTGGACTGCAGCAAATTGCAGTGCAAATCTTGTCATGTCAGAGTGGCAAGAGCTTCTTGAAAATCTCTGAAACAGTTCTGTGTTACCTATGGGTATACAAATAGAGATAGGAGTCTTGGACTGGAAGGCAAGTTGAATGCAGCTAGAAAAGAAATACCTAAAATACTCCATGGACTTAAGCTAAACATTCATAAACTGCTTATCTGCACTGTTTATATTCATAGACATGAATATGGCAGCAACCTTTCCTTAAAACCACAGGTGGCACATGCACTGCATGATTTCCATTGAACAGGAAGGCTGGGAGCAGGCTACTACCTTTTGTTTGCTTAGATCTGTGCATCTGCCAAGAGTTGTTTCATGTGTTCTGAGTCTTCAGCTTTTCCTTCACCCATGCTAGTGTAAACACCACAGGAGTTTGAGAGGCCTCTGTGTATCTGTTGAATAAGAAAACTTCCTAGCTTGTTTTTGTTTTCTGGGAGGAGAAGGAGAGAACAAGATTTTCTCCTCACTACAATTTGTGTTCGAAGCTGGGACAGCAAATAAAAAATTACAGTTTAGGTATGGCTTGTTGTCAGTGTGTATCTGAAGGACCAATTGCAGAAATAACTGAGATGCCCTTTGGCTTGCAGTGGTTTTGAGTGGACTTGGACTATGCATGGTCATGTAAGAACAATTGCTGCCTTCAGAATATGCACCTTTTCTGCATCAGTGGTGAAAGTACTCTTGCAATCATTCCTTGTAGGTGCAGAAATGAAACTTTGTGGATGTTGCAATTTGAGACTTTTTTTGCACTTGTCTCCTCAGCCGTAGAAAAATGTTACTGAGGCATCTGGGTGTTTAAATCATTCAAATGGCAGCTGTGTTCCACACATACCTTGTGTTCCAGGAATCATGGCATTAAACTCTGAAAGAGAGTGCTTTGCTTTTTCCCTTCTATAGGTTAAATCCCTTCAGTTAGCTGCAGGTTTTATATGGTTTTTCACAGTTAATGTTACAGTTCACATGGCATAACTAAAACTGCACTAATTTTACTTCTTAATTTAAATTAAAATGTTAGCCCTATGTATCTAGTTTTTAACTTGCCAAATCAGCCCAAAATTAAACCCTGACATTTTTAGGGAAATGGTTGAAGATGCTCTAGTAAATTCCATAATAACACTTGTGTGTAACTTTGTAATTTTTTCCCCTAGCTACTTCAGTGTTTAAACTGAGTAAAATTAAGGATGCTAAGGCAGAAAAATAAACGTGCAACAGTGGGATTTCACATGTGTTGTGCACAAAGTCCTAATCAGGTTAAGATCGTGGATGGATTCCAGATCAGATTAGAGGTCAGTGGCCAATACTAATTGGCATTGATGCTGCTGAAATTGTGTAATTGAGTATTGTGCTGATTGTCACAGTGTGTTTTGTGCCACCCCTCCACTCCCCCCTTTATTTGGCAACTTAAAATTTACTAAATGTTTGAAGGTTAGTTTTGTTATTTCCTCTGTGCCCTTTTTCTTAGACTTGCAGGTTCTGGTCTGTGCTAAAGACAGAAAACTAGGTAGGTTCAGCATATGAAAAGTAGAAGGAAGCTCAAGAAAATTGAACTACAGTGCCTGTAGATACTAATTTCATCTAATAAATGCAGAAAAAGCTTAAAAATTTGTTGGTCAGGGGGAAGTTAGAGTGCTATGCCTTCTTCTTTTTTTATTTCTTGTCAACTGCTAGGAAAGAGCTGCTTCAGCACAGCTTCTTGTCATTTTACTGAAACGTATTGCAGGAACCTTATCACACTTGGCTGGTGGTGATGTGTGTGGGTGTGATGGTCCATTGCCCTTCTCTGCTGATGGTACTCCCATGATTGCAAACTACTGTATTTGATGACTTATTTTGATAATAAATTTTTGGTCTTGTGAGAGAGAGGAGGGAACAAATCTTAAATGGACATTATAATGCTAATTAGGAAACCTCAATCACTGTCGTCTGTTGTCAGCTCCATCAAGTTTTGATATATTTCAAATTAATATTCTAATGGGTAGCTTTTGGAAGACAAAATATCTCTCCTACAGGGAAAGGATGCAAGCTTTTCTTGGCTTTATGCAGAATTCTAGTAGTAGTTATTTTATTGCTATTTCTATGAACTACTGGGGCATTCTGCTTTAGTAATGTGTGCTGACTTTGAACAGATTGCCATGATTATCTCTTTGTCTTTCTGAATGCAGACTTTAGAGCTTCCTGAAATATGTAAGGTTGCTATAAGTAAATGCTGCATATTTATGCACATGCGTCGCATCCATGGAAAGTGGAGAAGGTTTTTATTAGCATTTCCTTTTTTATTGCAGGGGAATGTTTGAAGCTGCCATCTTCTTGGTTTTAATAGTTTAAATGAAACAGATAGAACTGATTAGGGAATAAAATTGTTAAAATATGTTATGAAAATCTTTTCAAAGTGCCAGTTGGATAGCTGGCAGATAAGGCAAAAAGGATGAGGATTTTACCCCCGAGTATGAAACCCTTGCTGCACACTGAGAAGAAAGAATTATGGTGTAATCATCTTAACTTGCAAATCTGAAGATATTTGCAAGTACAGGGTGTTAGGTCTGGGTTTGTATTTGTTCAGAACAGTTTTTTCATGTGCTGAAGGAGTCACATGTGGACCGTGTGTGTTGGTTTTGGCTTGTTCTTGGGGGGATTTTGTTGTCCTGGTGGTGTAGATTTTTTTCTTTGGGTTTTTTTTTTGTCTTTATACCTGATCAGCCCTACTTTTTGAGAAGTTACTCTACCTTCTCTCTGCAGGTCCACTGTGCATTCCAATGACCTCAGTATTTCTAAACCTTCTGTCTAAGTTGGCCTTGAAAGACTGTGTTTTTGTGGTGCATACTGTATGAAAAATGAGTATATTGCTTACACCAAAAATGGATAATGTAGCAATTTCAGGTGCCTGCTGCTTGAACTTTGGTAAATGCTGCTGATCCCTATCAGCACAATTGCATAGGGAAACAGAACAGGCTTTTAATTAAACTCAGGCTTTGATTAAAAATTTTTGATTAGGTGTTTGAAGAGAATGAACTGAATTTGCTCTATGCCAGTATAACTAACAAAAAAGTAAAAGATCATAAATGTTACCCAGATGGGCAGTACCTGTAAAAGATTAGAGAAACTATTTATGTTTAGTATAGTTCATGTGGGTGTATTTCCATCTGAAGTAGATGTAATATATGGAATTTCTCAAAGAAGATTAATGTTGCAAAAACAGTAGTGTAACTCCTAACAAGTTTGCATGTAAGGCCATCTCTGGTCTTTTTCCAAGGGTAAATTTATTCCAGAAACTTGAGGAAAGGAAAAGCACTGTTTACCAACTGCTTTTGATGTTTGTGGGTTTTTTAAGTGAGAGAACTATTCAGTATTACAAACAAAAACTCAGAGTATCTCTGTGTATGGACAAGGTTATGTAAAACTGGCTGAAAATTGGAGCATTGAGTCCTCAGTGAGGTTTTTTTGAGTGCAATAAAATATGTTTGAAAACCTGGAACACTGTAAAGTTAACCATCTCTATATAAATTCCATTCCCCTGTTCACACAAAATAGCTTGGGGAAGCATACCTGTGAATCTTGCTGCATGGATTTTCAATGCTGCCTATCAGATCTGTAATTTTTCATGATCTTGAAAGACTCACATTTTCTGAATATATATGGGGACAATATTTGACAAAAACTTTAAATTTTGTTCAGGCTATAAATAGAAAATAGTATTGTGCATTTAAGATCTTGCTCTTGTTTCTGTGGTGTCAGGGGGAGGAAAAAAGGCTGTGGATTTCAACTGGAGTCAGCAAGCGCTTGTGGAAGGCTGTTTTCTTTTTGTGTCTGTTTTGTTTTGTTGTTTGTTGTGGTTTTACACTACTTTATTTTTTATCTGGTCTGTAGCTGAAATAAATAAAAAACATTGTGGAAAATCTTGCCTAACACGGTGCATAAAAGATTGGGTCCATTTAAATTGTTTCTGCAGTGTTTGTGTTATGTTCCTAAAGATATTATGTATGATATTTTGCCCTAGAAAAAAAATAGTTTAAATTTCAGATTAAAAAGCATCCAAACAACTTTCCGGAGTCATGTTAGTAACTTAGTGTTCTCACTGTTTTAAAAATACATGAAAAATGAATCATTTCACACTAAAATATTCATTAGTCCTTTCTTACGACTGGTCGGTTTGTATTCTGTTGTAATGTTGGTTTAACAGTAAAAGAATAATGATGGTAAACAATATGCTTTGTGTTTAACTATTCAGCAGTGAAGATTAATAATTAAACTCACACCAAGACAAAGGGGGTACCTGGTGTAGTTGCACTAATTTACATTTACTACTGTTTTAATTCTCACACAGGTATTTCACTGAGAAGCAGCATATACTTCCAAGTAATAGGCCACAGAGTGCCAATTATAGCAAGCTGAGTTTCAGAGTTTCATGAGCACTTTTAATAATGAGAGGTTACACTTTCTTTAAAGACACTGTTTCTTTGGCTGTTTTCTGTGAAGGAGAGTTCAGCAAAGGCCATGTAGTTTCCTGCTCTGGAGGAATCCTAGTGAGGTTACTAGTAGGGTCGGTTGTAAGCATCAAATTTGTAGCACAATCACCTTAATCCATTGGGTCAAATGTATTGGTCGTTGATGTTCACTCAGCTCTTAATGGATCATGCTATATAGAATTAACATGGTCAGGAACATTTTATTTCTTATGTGTGGAAATTCTGACTTGTACAGTCTGTCTAATCTCAATATAAAATTAACACTGGTTTTCTCTCTGTTTTGTGAGATTGTTCTTTGCAGTTTTTAAAACTCCTCTCTAACATTCAGAAAACTAGAATGAGACTGAAAATGATTGACACTGAAATAATACTGTGATGCATGCCATGGAAGAAGACAAGTTGTTTCCTCTGCAGTGACAGTTGGAAGTGATAAAGGCACTTACAGTTTTAACTGTGAAAATTGAAGCAGATCTTAGATTTCAGAATTCTTGATGCTACTCTGCTTTACCTCTGAATAGTGAACAGCCTCTGTATGTGACTTAAGTCTCACTTGTAAGAGTGTGTAGGGTTCAACTTGCTCGTGTATTCCATTAGGTCAAGCAGAAGAGATCTGGGCTGTTCTGAAATTGTCATCTTGATGAGTAGTGGTGTGATTAGTGATGTTTCATTTAACTTCATTTGTTGTTCAGTTCCTTTTTAAAGTCTGGGAACTTGGAAAAGTGAAACCAGCATATCAATCAGAATTAATTTTATCCTGGAAAACTGTACATCTTAAATGTGAATGAAGCATCTGAGTCACATATTAAATTTATGGCATAGTGCAATAAAACATTATGTCTTAGTTCTTATGGATCTTTATTTTAACTCTGCCATTTGAAAGCTTATTTTGGAACTTTGTATTCATACTGCATCATTTTTTTAAAGTCAGCAAGATGACATAATTTTAGCTATAATTGAGGTAAATTCAGATAAATTTGGAGATTCCACTCATTTAAGAATTTGTGAATTTGTAAGTAAGTGTGTGGATGGGGGGAAATTTGTCACTTCAGCTTAATCTATTTACACTCCTCTTCCTGGAGGTGGAGGCTTTACCATCTGGAAGTTGGAAAGATTAGAATAAGGGATTTCATTACTTTCAGCAGAGGGTCCTCTGGGTTAGATCTCTCTGAGAACAGGGTAGAAGAAAGGAGGTTAGGTAAATTAATTAATGAATATGTAACCTAAATTCCATTTTGTGTGAATTACAGTTGGCAGGGAATACTGCAGTGAGAAATATATACTGATATTGGAATTTAGATATTGGTCTGGAATTGACTTCAACTTTTTGATGGATATTTTTATATTATAACAGGCATTTATTTCTCTCAAGTGATGATTTTACAGCTCAAAAGTGGGAAGCTGCTTAGAATCTTCAGCTGGTATTTCTAGAACGTTTGTGCATGAATTTCCTTCCTGATCACAGACCAGATAGTGATCTTAGTATAATGCTTGCAGTCTTTTTCCAAAGTGCTTACTGGTGGAGGTTTGGTGGTGTGTCTTTTTGTTGATTTGTTTTGATTTGGTTTTGAGTTTTGTTTTGGTTTTGTTCCCACAGAAATTCTGTTTCAAGATTTCTCTTAGCCTGTGTCTGTTCATTTTTAGTACTTGGCACTGAGCGCCTTAAAAAGACCACCTTAACAGTGATTTTGCAAGTGTTAGTTTGCTGAGGCTTTTTTTTAGGCTCCTTCTTTTACTGTGCATTTTGTATCTTTATTTATCTAGATTTAATTTACTTAATGAACCAGAACCATGAATGAGAAGGTGTTTGGGAGAGGTAGGGTTACATGGAAAGTAATTTGCATGGGTAAGTAAAGAAGTTAATGCAGACAAACTAGCACAGGAAGAGTTATTGCATATGAACTAATGCAAAGGGAGGACAAACCTGTATTGTCTGGCGTGGGATGGGTTATCACCAGGATCCTGACAAGAGAATGTTTTAGGATTAGTGTAGGATGACTACGTGAAGTTGTTTCTAAGGAAACTGGTGCTGAGAGAATAAGGTAACATTTCTGTGGCTAACCTACGTGTGTGTGTATATATATATATATTTAAGTGCGTCAGGTCTTTATAATAGAATAATTAATGTGTGTTTTGTGTTTTTTAATTTAATTTTTTATCATTATTATTATTTTATTTTAAGGCTGCAGGATAATGTCTTTATTGTTTCCAAAATCCTGTAAGTAATGTAGAGGAGTATTTTCTTTGAATACAGAAGATAAGTTTCTTGTTCCACATTCTCTATCATCTCAACTCTTTTCTGCCTTTATTTGTTGCATGAACTCCTAGGAAGGGGATTTAGCTATGAGTGTACAATTGTGTTTAATTCAGGTTCTGCTTATCTGTCTCTGTGAGGCAAATGGCACTTAAATTTTTCTCTGTAGAGTCACCTGATTTCTGTACTTGCACTACTCTGCAATACTGTGCACTACTTTGAAAACTGTGAAAACATCAGCCTTAAAATAGTTTTTTAAACTGTTATATGGTGTCTGTTTTCAGTGTTGTATTTTCATTCCCACTGCCCTAATAGTTTATCTTCAGCAATTTTGTATCTGTAAAGTGCAGTTTCAATGTAGGAATGGCACAAAGAAGGTTGGCAGCAGAGCTTGGTGGTGCTTGAAAAGGCACAGAAAATAATTTAGAGCTTAAAAAGACTTAGAGGAGGCTTTTTGGAACAGATGGGCTGTACCTTTACCCCTTTTTTTGGCAGCTGCTGAAATTGATGTGACGTTTTTGATAAGAAATGGATCTTACTGTGCAAGTATGGTATCATGAAACTTTACAAGACTATTATCAATCATCTTTGACTTCTCTGTGGTAAGACTTTCTCCCATTGTTTTCACGTAACTTTCTTTGTTGCTGATATCCAAAAAGAAAGCTTTTTAGCTAGGTTATTACTAGTGAGTCAGAGTGGGCAGGGAAGAAATGTCTTATCCAAGTTGTTTTGCATGACTAAGGCTTGTCTAATAAGGCTGGCAACCTAAATCCCACATACAGAATACATCAGCATTTATATTTTAAAGTTGGAATGCATGCCTGTCTGCTGAAGCTTGCAATTAAATTACCTAAAAACTAGAGTTGGAAGACTGCTCTTTCTATTAAGGAGAAGGCTTGAGCTGACAATAATAAATTAATAACCTGGAGGAGGTTTTGTTTCTTTCTTTCTTTGTCAGTTTTTTCCTTGTTTCTCTGTTCTGTGGAGCTGTACGGCCAAGAGAATTCTGGCAGAATGTTTGACCCTGTTTCTAATGGCAAGTTGTCATTGTAGCTCGGATTTGTTGAGGATAATAGTTTTAAATTTATTATTTTATGTTCTTACCAAAATGACAGTTTATGTAAGTGTCTACAGAGTAGGATTCTGGTAGAATAATGTGTTTATATATATGGATACAGGGAAATCACAATGGTATTTGTACTCTATTTATCATAAGAGATGAATATTACAATACATGTATTTTTGAATAAGTACAAGAAGTCATCCACCAAAATGGAACATTTCCAAGGCTGGTTTTATTTTTTCTTGGGATTAGATTAGCGTTAGAGTCAGACCATTTTCTAGTGTGGAAACAGATGATGCTGTGGTTATTTAATATCTCCTGGTATATAATTTTAGTGTAGCTGGATACACCTATATACTGAGTGGTTAAGCAAGGAGTTGCTTTTAAGAGAGGGTTTTTTGTAAAGTGTATTTTTATTTACTCTTCTTGTTCTACAACAGAAGTGAGTATGTAAAACAGGTGTTGCAATGTTTATCTATAATAGCTTCTTATTGTCCCCATGATATTTATGGTAACCTACAGTGTGAGAAACAGTAAACTGTTGATAGTCTAAGATTTCTATCTTGGTGCATTCAAACACTTTATTTTTTATTACTCCGTTACAAGAAAAAGTCCATTCTACCTTCTCAACCACTTAATTCCATGTGCTTCTAAGGAGTTCTTTATTTCTCTGTTTTTAAAAAATTCCCTTATCCAGGTTAGAAGTTATTTTTCACAATCCTTGTCTTCAACTGCTTCTTAAACATTAATCTGCCTTACACATACTTCTTTTTAGGTTGTTTGCATCAAATGTAGCCCAGTATTTCAAATATGAGCATATTACCAGTTTTGTGCACTCTACTTTCATGTTTTCAGATTTACTTTAAATGACTTTGTGTAATCAAGCATGTTGATTTATTTTCTGGCTGCTGATGCATTCCTGAACAGATGTTTTTATTGCATCTTCAAATGTATTACCTAGTCTTTTTCCATTTAGTCTTTTACACCTCTGCATTCAGGAATAGCTCATCACAAGAAGTTCAGATTGCGCTTTTGTTATCTGCACTTATCAGCATGTTGCCTGGTTTTCTTCCCCCAGAGTTTCCCAGTCTCATTAGTGTGGGTGTGTGGTGGGGAAGCTTCTTTCCTGTGTGCTTCTGACCACCTCATCTTGTGTTGTCTTCTATCTACTCTGCTTTCCAGGCTGTTAATCATGTTTAACACAGCTGCACTTCTTAGAGAGCTATGAACTTTCTGGATCAAAGAAACTGAATGTATGTTTAGTTCAGAGTAAGGATGCATTCTTAATGCTTTCCATGCTGCTTTTTCTACAGAGACAGCATGGAAAAATCTTTCTTCAAATAAGTTTCTTTCTATGCTCAGTAATGAAGTATAGATATGAGAGGAGTGTTTACATAGCTTGGAAGAACAATCTGTAATTGATAATGGAGTTTTCTGTTCTTTTAGACCTGTCAGTCCATAATGTTCCCTTACACAAGTGGCACTGTGGAGAAACCATGTGGCATGAACCTGTATTCTTTTGGCTGGCACAATTCAGGTTTTAATTGCAAATTATTCTTTTCGTAGTCTTTAAGGTAAAAATACATAATATTTTCATTCATTGTGCAACTAGGACTAAAATTATATTATATGCATCATGCCATTTAGTGTATAATGGCCAAAACTGGACTCATTTTGTAGTGCATGTCCTGTAATGTAATCTCTCTTATGTATCTTTAGACCAGTATAATCTACTGGCCTCTTTAAAACAAACATACAAAGAAAAAACCCTGAATCAAATACGAACCGCCAACAAAAAAACCTCTGCATACTTGAATAATCACATCCTCTTAAATATCATAAATTATGAATATCTAATTGGTGACATTATATTTTCCTTTCTAAATCCCCACTTATAGTTGATAGTGTAGCAAGTGGTACTGGCTGAGATTATTTGGGTAATCATTTTGCTGTTGCAGATTAATCTTGGTTAGTGGTTTAAATGGAGACTAGTAAATAATAATGTACTCAGTATTTCTTCTAAATGTAATTTCTTTCTCTAATTTCTTTCTTCTAAATGTAAGTGAAAAACAAGCTCTCTGATGAGCACAGTTGATTAAACCCTTTTTTATTTCTTTTACTGTATTCAGAAATTCTTGGAGTTATCTGAGCTTTAGCTTTCCTTATTCTACTAGTATATTGTTTGAATAAACTTTTTTTTAAGACTTTTGTATTTTCAAAAATACTGAGAATGGTGAACTCACCATTCCTGGAAGGGTTTAAAAAACTCATGTAGATGTGGCACTGAGGATGTATATTGGTGGAGTTGGCAGTGCTGTGTTAATGGTTGGACTCCATGGTCTTAAATATCTTTTCCAATGAAGATGATTCTGTGATTCCATGATTGGTGTGCATAACACAGTCTAGGAGAGTGCTCTGACTTGGTAAAATTCTGTTTACATCTTGACTGTAATTGACAGATGCACAGTACAAGACTGTGACTTCCTTCAGAACAGAGTGTTATGGCTCTGATAAAAAGGTTCCAGGTCTAATTTAACAGCCTTGTGTGTCATATTCAGCTAGTTTATGCCAAATGAGTAAGTTTAGGAGGAAACATTTAAAATAACATTTCAGGTGCTTTTATGGGGAAGCTTTTTGGCAATTGATTTTTCGTATCTGATTTTAACATTGAGTGGCTGCATTCCTAACTATAACTTTTCCTGTTCCATGCTTTAGTATGAATTCAAACTTACTTGTTCAGTGTTTAAGAAATCTTCATCAGACCATATGTAAAAATATTTTAGTATGTTTTATTATTACTGTTACTAATAACTAAATTTTGATTAGTTATTATGGTTGCTATATAAGAACCTTTGAATCATAGTAGAAAAATATTGTATTTTTTTTTTAAATAAACATGAGAAATCTCTTATATTCCCTGTACTTTGTTTGCTTTGGGAGAGATGTGAACACTCTAGAAATGAAATTCAATACTCTTGGTTCAGGGTACTTCAACCTTGAATAAATATGCACAGAGCTTAATGTATTGAACCAGTTTACTGTAGGGACACACCCACACAGTGTTTGATGTATTTATATTTTTTCCCCCCAAAGGTACAGCAAACCAGGGAGTGAGTGTAAGCATGAGGTGTGCTTTCCAGATGGCCATTTGAAAATCCCAAGAGCCATCTGTGTGTGAAGCTGAGCCAGCTCCACAGCTGCTGTGCTCTGAACAGTGTCCAAGTGTGCCCAGGGCATGGGGCAGTGAGCTGGGGGGCTCATCCTGCTTTTCCCCAGTGTTCCTGTGAAGGGTCAGTTCAGCTTGTGCTGGGAGTCCATCAGCTGCCTGGCTTTCTTCTTTCTACAAGTCCTTAAAAATGTCTTTAATATCCCAGCAGATAATTTAAAAGAGAAAGGTGATTTGTGCTAAAACTGAACCAGCAGTGACCATAGCCAGAGTAGATGTGTTTGATACAGCAGCTGAAGTTCTCAAGCTGATTTACACTGGTAAAGAAGTTCCCAAATAAGGCTTGCTTGAAGCTCAATGTATGACAAAACCATTAATATAGTTAGAGTTGGTTCTTACGGGTGTTGTTTGTCTCATTCTCACTATGAAGGGATTCTTCAGCAAAAGGTGAACTTTAGTGTAATGTGTGATTTTTCACAATGACACTGAAATTTTGTCTCTTTAAGAAATATGTACTAAAGAAATTATAGTATAGGAGAGTCCTTAATTTATTCAATTTAAAAATTACATGTTCTTCAAAGTCAGGATATGAATTCAGTTCACATTTTATAAAGTTATTACAATCTTCTTTCCTCTTACACTGTTCTTTGTAAGTTCTGTGCCTGTGGTACTGTGCACCACTAATACGGAAGGATTTTCTACAGGAGTGACAAAAGCCTTTTTTTGGATGAAGGCAATTCCTCCCTTCCTCCTGCTAAAACACTTAACCTTTTTTTTTCAATGGCAAGTTGCTTTATTGCAGAAAGATTCACGTGGACTTTGGAGGATTTGATAAACTTCAGTTTTTAAGGCCAAAAAAAGTTTACATTAATTCTTGCTTTACTTTACTATATTTTTTCCTGATCTTGTGATCATCCTACCTTTTTTTTTTATCTTTTAGAAAACGGGGCAGTACTTGAAGGCTTGACAAATGCATCCCAGGTTGAAAAATTTCTGCATTGCTTCTCCTCTTCCTCCTTTAGAAAACTGACTTCTTTAAAGAGGTAAAGTTGAATGCTGTGGGCTTTTTTCTAGGCAGAGTAAAGTATAACTCAGCTGCTTCTGTAGCATACACTATGATGTTTTAAATTAAAAATTCTATACATGGCTCACTCTGACACGGCGTCTGTTTCCCTATATCAGAAAGGATGTCTTTGTAAACTTTTGTTTGCAGAGATCTCAGTAGTTGTTCTCATTAGTTATTTCACAGAATTATTTTTCAGTGTTTCTGCTCAAATGTTACTCAGATTTAAATTAATGTTGTTCCTGAATTTGTTGTACTTTAGGATGTTTAAAAATGCTTTAGAAATCTGAAGCTGTTCCTTACCCCCAAGAGAGTTGATATTCTCCTAATGACTTCCTGCCAAGGGCCATTGAAAAAATGATACATTAACTCAAGAAATGTGTTGGGAAGCCTTTTATCTTATTTTATTTGGCTTTTTGTTTAACAATTACTGATGGTTCTTCAATACAAATCTTTCAGAGCTCAAAACAAGTAAGTTCTGAGAACAGAATTGGTGATTCCAGTCATGTAGTCTGGCTATTAAAAGGTCATTTATCGAAGGACTTCCATGATGTAACTTGTTTGTCAAACATGTAATTTTTTGTTGAACCTAAATAATTTTCAAAACACTTAAAGACAACTGGCCTGAAGCACTGAATCCTTTTCCTTCCTTCCCCATTTATGCAGAGCAATTTAGACTAAGCAAACAGTTAAATTATGCTTAAATAATGGGACTGATGGTCCAAAATGCAACTTTTAAATTGTTTTATATTATATAATTCTATTGGAAAGATATCAACAGCTTTTCATTGGGTAGGATTGTAAAAAACAAAATTTTTCTTACCATTACTAATATTTACCTTCATTTTTTTCCTCTAAAGGTAAGAGAGAAGCAAAAGAAGTAAGAAAATGCTGGGATCAGAACGAGGTGTTGTGGAAGAATGGCTGTCAGAATTCAAGGTGAGCTGAGATGATGAATGATATCTAAACCATTGGCTTAATGCCATCAAACATAGTAGTGGGTTTTTTTAATACCAAATAAATAACATTTTCAATATCTATTATTTGGTCTTTCAATTTTTTATAACACATAAAGTATGCAAATGTCTGTGTAATTGAGTTGGCTGGTACATAGTACATAATGCATAATTCTAATAGTAGTTTACTTTTATTGTTTATTATTGTAGAGCAGAACACTGCAATAGCAGTGTTGTGTTTTAAATGTATATTTTGTGTAGGTCAAGCTGATAGAATTGAAGTAACAGCTGGGTAATGCTGCCCAAATTTCCAATTGAGAAACTTTTTAATTTAAAAATAATTAGTATATGTTTATTTGGAGTTCAATAAAACATCAAAAAACAATATTTGACTTTCCCCCCCGTATGGTCTGCATAAAATTGCTTTGTCATGAAGAATCTATTTTTTAAGCTATTTTGCATGTTGATAATTATGCTGAGTGAAATACAGCATAATGCATAAACAAGAAAACAGGATTTCAGGACTGATAAGAAATTAAGTCTGTTATTTAAATTAAGAATTAGTAGTTCCTCACATCATTGATGATAGTAAGTCTTTATGTGCTGTCATTGGAAAGTTTAAGTTCCAAGGATGCAAAATCCACAAACTTGGTTGCTTGGGGAAGACTCAAGGCTGTCTGTGCTCATTCTATACTCTCCACACTTCTTAAATGAGTTGAGTTGATTTGATAAAGTCTTCAAAAAGAGCCTGTTAAATACAGGCTATCAAAAAAGAGAGTCCTCATATCAAACTAGAGCAAATGACTTACGAATCTAAACTGCTTTTGGATTTAACCCTGAAAGTGATTAAATGCTCCCAACTGCTGTTTGTATGGAGAAGGACTTGTACTCAACAGTTAGGTTACAAGTCTGAACATTTACTGAACTTCAGGACTTTTCTTTGATGTTGGGAAGAGACTTCATTCTTTTGTGGAGATCTTGAATACTTGGAAGCATTTATTTGTCAGGTTAACCTTTTTTTTTTTTTTTTTTTCTTTAGGCATTACCTGAATCCCAAATTTCCAGCTATGCAGCTACATTGCACCGAAAAAAACCACTGGTACCAGCTCTTTATAAGGTCATTCAAGACCCAAATAATGAGGTAGGAGACTTAAAAAAACCTATTTCTATTCTCATTCCTGGATCTTTCACATCTACAACTAAAACTAAAGTAATGGAGAGGAAGATTTCTTTTTTTCTAATGTAGTCCAACATGGGTATCATCCCTCTTTTTAGACTCTTGTTTTTTGGCAGTTACTTTAATGACTTTCTAGTAAGACACAATCTCATCTACTTCCAAAAATACTTCCAATATTCCCAGTGTTTTTGCTGTCTGCTAAATTCTCCTTGCCACAGCTGACTGTTGTGTTTTATTTGGCACAAGTTGGTTTTGGTGTTTTGGTTTGGGTTTCTTTTGTTGTTGATTTTTTGGAGGAGGATTTGAGTTTGGGGATTTTTTTTAAAACTAGATTTTTTTTTTTTAGTTCCCTGAAACCACCTTTCAGTCTTAAATGAGACAAAGGAGGCCTTACAGTGAAACTTAGAAAGATCAATGTACTTCTTGTGTGGTAGCTTATTGCAGTGGAAGATGGAATAAATTTTTAAATGCCATTAAGATAACAAAATCTTCTTGTGCTTATACTAGTATCACTTTTGTGTAATTTGGTTTACACTTGTAAGCAAGAGCAGAACCAGGGCCCCAAAATATAAATAGACAGAATGAAAACTTAGCTTACCGTTGTACATGATTTATTTTGCAAGTGACATTAAACTGAGCTTTCTAACCCATTGGCTTCTGAGAAGAGCATTTCTGGGCAAGTGTGTGAAAAATAACTTCTGAATAAGTTGTGCAGGCATACCATTCTCTGACATACAAACTACTTTAGGTAAAATGCTTACAAATACTTGATGTATCATCTGTGACTTCTCATATTTATAAATTAAATGGGTAGTGTACATAGCAAGGAAGTTCTTTATTTTCCCAAGTACAGCTCAGCTGTTTTAGGAAGCTGAATGCTTGATTGAGCTTCAAGGAGATTGCATAATGCTCATGAGATTTTTTTATTTTTTTTTTAAAAAGGCTTCATAGCTGTCAGCTTCATTTAAGTATTATAAATAACTTCCATAGTGACCTTTTTCCTTGTAATGAAAAGCTGCTGTTACTCTCTCTTCAAGCTGAAGCCACTGTTGCTGCTGTCTATGTATTTGTGCTTGTGTGGATTCCTGAAAATGTAAAAACTTCTCATTGCTTTGACAATAAGCATTTGATTTATTTTTTTAAAAGAGCAAAGAGCCAGATTTGGTTCTTTGCTCTTTAAAAAAGGGTATTTTTTTAGGGTGATGTTGTGGCTCACTGATGCTTGTCAAATATTACTCTTTGGAATAGCTTTTGCTGTTTGGGCCTGACTCTTATACCACATATAAGATAAACAATCCTAGACACAAAGATGTCCAGCTTCAGGTCCTACCTGTTAAGGCAGGATGTATTTCCTTGTTGCACTTCTTCCAAAGTTATTTGTGTGTGAGAAATATAACCAAAGTGAATTCATGACTTTACATAATTCTGAGTAATACTTGTCCCTAACTGAGAGGGGTTTTTAAATATGCATTATAGGGCATTATTTGTTAGAAGGGTAATTCATGGTTTATGAAGATTAAGCATATGGAGTAGATTTTATAAAAATACACTTTCTGGATTCTTAAACTTGATGGACAAGTAATTCTTTAGTACAGTTTAATCATAAAGTTGACTGACTTTTTAAACTTATGAAAAGTGGCAGACTGTTTAGGGCAAGCATGAATTTTTCTAGAATCACATGATTCTATCTTGGTAAGGCCAGGATTATTAATTTAACATAGAATCAGCATGCTTAGGAACCAAACACTCAAGTTGTTTCTTTCAGCAGGTGTCTACTAGTTTGTGACCTATTAAATGAAGGCAAGCATATTGACAAGTTAAATATAATTGTTACTATTTGCCTTTGAGGAAGTGCCCTGACTTTTTAAAATATAGAGATAAAGATGACTGGAGCAGAAATGTACATGAAGCGTAGAGAGTGATCTTGCTCATGAGCAGCTAATTTAGCTGAATAATATATTGGTTTTTGTATAGTATTTGAATTCAGAAGTAAGTGCTTTTGAAGTACTGTTTTCCAGATAGTTTTATGATTTTTAGGGTTGGTTTATGGCTGTAGACAATACTCTATGGATGTCAAGTTAATGCACTACTGAAATTCAAATATTCAATATATATGTGGGGCTAATTAGGTTTAACTCGGGGCAGTTGTGAAACAGTGAGATCACCTTTGCAATTCTAAGCAATCCCAGACCCAGTACTCTTCAAATAATAAATGGTTTCACCCATTATGTTATAGTGAAGTCTAAAATAAGCACATTTTATTTTCTACAATTGAATTCTTTGAAAATGCAAGGATTTCCAGTATTTTTCATGCATTTTATGAAACATTATATTTAACTTCAAGATATGACTTTTAGGATTTGGCAGACTTATAATATAAGCCAAAGGAAAGCTATTCATCACCTTCCTTAAAACATGACTGGTTTGCATCTCTGTGAGGTATAAAATGAAGAGTGAAAATTAGATCATTGACACTCACTGCATGTTTAAGCCAATGAAAATGTCATTTGTTTTTTACGCTTATTGCTGCTTATGCTAATAGGAAAGCTCTCATAATTAAAATTATTTTGTTTGTTAGGAAAGAGAGAGGATTATTTTACTGTGGTTTTTTTGCTGACTTCTGTATTACTCAGTTTGCTTTGACTTTGGACTGAAAGATCTTTGGAATTAAAAAGTGTGTGCCAGTTCATGTATACACCCAGTACTGATGACAAAAGCTCCATTTCCTCTGTTTATCCAGTGTATTCTCAGTATGTGTATTCAGAGAATTACTTGGAAGAGGCTGTCTCTTTGGAAAGCCAGATAACTAGGATGCCAGGAAAACATTTATTCTTTCTCAGGGTGTCAAGTTTTGTGTTTCCAGGTGGGAGACTATCATGCTGTACTTTGATAAAAAATCCTGGCTGTTTGTGCTTTTGAAAATATTAGTGTTGTAGCATCTTTGTGATGGCAGCTTTTTCTTGTGGAAAAAGCATAAAAGATTTTCTTACAGCTCTGAGCACACCAAAAGTGCTTATTATTTCAGGTTTTTACCTAAATAGTTGCAGTTGTTAAACATTTTCCACAACAAATATGACAACTACTAGAAATAAAGAGTGTGTGAATGCTTGCAGCACCACTGACTGGATATTGCTTGTATCTTTCTAGGGAGCATATCTCCCTAGTCTTTACTTAAAAGATTAATTTATAAAATTTTTGTTTGAAAGCAGGTAAATAAACTTAATAACTGCTCTGGTTGAGTGTCATCTCAGTTAAAATAAATTTTTCTTTTCCACTGCTTTTAGTGGGACTTGGATTAGGCTGGCTAATTTCAAATAGGAAACAGCTTTGGGCTGCTGTCATTTCTAATCTAATAGAAGTACTATTTATAGCATTGCCATTGTATATAACTGTTTTCAGATAATATTTTTAGCTTTTCTTGCACTTGTCATCTCCCTGCAGATATGCTTGTATGTTTTGTTTTCAGAGATTTCTTTTTCTTCTTTCTGTTCTTTTCTTGATCATATTTTCTTTTAAAGAAAAAGCTACACATTTATCTAGTGATGTCTGATTTACTTACTAACCACTTTTTAAATTTGAACATCTGAAATATGCTAGGCCTCTCATAAAACAAGGATACAATTCTATTTTTGATGATTTGAACATTTACTGTAACAGCTGTTTTTAATAACTATTGTCACTTTTAGATAGGAGTTTATACTAAGCAAACATTAATTGAGAATATACTTATGCCTTTTTTGAACATAAAGTGCTATACATGTATGAAATATTGGATTAAATATACTACCAGAAAGCTGTACCATTTTTTCCTTAAGAGATGATTGTAATAGAAGCTTTACTGTCTTCCAATTTCATTTAGATCCCAAACCAAAACTTAAGTGGTTGGTTATTTTATATCTATATTTCTATCTGTCTCTCTATACATGTATATAAATATAGATGTGTATAGATAGACAGATTTATCTGACTTGTAAAAATCCATTTGTTCTAGATGACTGGACTTCTCTCATTTTGTATCAGCATTGTCAATGTCATTGCTCTTCTTGTAGTGTCTCTCTGCCTCTGTTGTAAATGCTGGCTTCTAGCTTAGAGTAAAAAGTCTGTCAATCAGAAGCCTTGTTACACAAGGTACTTAGATCAGAGCCTTGTTTAAGAAGAGATTTCTCTGGCAGCTGAGTTTTATTTTACGTAAATGTTGTGTTATGGCTTACGTAATCAGTGGTTAAATATGGTGTGCTACATTTACCAAAATATTGTGTGTTGGAAAGTGCATCTCAAAATGAAAAGATCAGTTTGCCTTGTAATGAACTTGCTCAGTTATTGGTTTTGAGACTGAAAAGTGTAGGTAAGAAATTAATTCATATTTCTCTCAATGGACTTGTCATTAGCAGCTGATCTGTAACCTTTGTACCTTCCTAGACCTTACAACTGCACTGAAGTTTTACGGTGCACATAGTTCAAACCACGTGTTTGTCACATGCCTGAAATTACTATCTGTACAGAAAATAACTCTTGTACTGACAAAAAAGAGAGAAAAATCTCCAAGCACACATGGTAGTGACTGTAGTGGCCACATGTCCAAACACTGCGTAGGTCTGTCCCTGTGGATCTCCTTGAACAGAATGCAGATACCAGTGTGATTCATTCACTCACTTGCCATCAGGGAGTGCAGTTTTTACTGTCTGCAGTGGCTATATGATATAGCCCCTAGATCTGTTGTTTCACACTCCCTTATTGGAGAAACCACCAGTAAGTGATCAGCTTTTTTGGCTTTCTACAGCTCCTGGAGCCTGTTTGCCACCAGCTCTTTGAACTTTATCGGAGTTCTGAGGTTCGGCTCAAGAGATTCACGCTGCAGTTTTTGCCAGAGTTGATCTGGGTTTATCTGCGTCTCACTGCCAGCAGGGATAGGCAGAGCAATGGTTGCATTGAAGCATTGCTGCTTGGCATTTACAACCTGGTAAGTGAAATGAGTGGGAATGGCTGAGGAAAGCTTCGATCTGGAGTTTTGCATCACTGATCGCTAGGAATAAAATAAATTATTGGAATAACATATTTAAAATACACTTAAAGGAAAGGGTATAATACAGAGAAAAGCATAATGTAAGATAATAATGTAAAGATGTGTTTTTTTTTTTTTTTTTTTTTGGTAGTTTATTGTTATCTTTTTTGGAAAAAATATTTTCACTGAAAAGGATTGTCTTATGGGCTTTCTCAAACTTTTACATACTTCTGTTTGTAAGGAAATTAGGGAGCCCTCCTTAATGTTGCAAAAAACGACTTCTTATTGATTGTCAGGCTCATATGCTTGGTCAGTCTTGATATGTCACTTCCCCTGCCCTTCCACCTACTCTGAACATGTTTTTTTTAAGGGTAGTTTGAAGGTGAAGCCACTCTGCATGTGAGCACTCAGATACATGCATGTGTGCATTTGAGTCAGATAATTGTCTTGAGGGGAACTGTGGTTTTAAGAAAAAATAAAAGTAACTTATTATTAGATTTAGATCTTGGATGTAAAAGTGGTTTTTTACATCCTTACCCTAGCCTGGAAATATTTACTTTTGTAATGTTATGGGGCTGTTTGATAAATTCAGCAATACTGCCACAAGAGATATTCTCTAATGGGAATTTCTGTGGCATAGAACCATAAGACATACTCTACTGAAGTATCACCCTTCCCTCTAATGTCATGGTAAATCCCTCCTTTAAATTGTTGGTTGTATTTCTGCACATAAGACACAGACTAGCCAAATTGTGATATTTAAAAATAAAATGTATTCAAGTTATATGTCTGTAGATCAGCTCTAACAGCTGGAAGATGTAGTTATTTTAGATTTATTCTGATAGAAAAAAAAAACACTGGAAACTGCTTGGAAGTGGATTTTTTATACTGTTTATTGGATTGAAGTACCACATTTATATTTTCTTCCTTTTTTTCATTAATGTTCTGCAGTTCATTTGAAAGTCATGTTGGTGATTCATATTTTTAAAGACAGTAATTTCTATTCTCTCCATATTCAGAAAGAGACCTTAGAATGAACAGTGGCTTCCACTATTTTTTATCTTTAATGAAGCTGATATTTTTCTGCACATAAACTGAGAGTGAAGTTATTTTCTGAATACTTAGAAAGTGAAAGGGATAAATTAATCTTTTGTTCTGACAAATTCTGTCAGCCATCCTCCTGTTATAATCCTTGAAGCCTACTACAAGTACTTAGCTACCTTGGGCTAAACTTTTACATAAACTGGAATGACTGGAGCTTATTGTTTGAAAATTTGCTGTACAAAGTGCAAAGGCAGGATTTTAGACTCCTTTTTGGTGTAGTCTTATGTAATTGCTCCTAGTATATTTTTTTTAAAAACTGCAGGGTTTGTATGCAGGGTTATGTAGTAGCCTAGCAACTACAAAATCGGACCAGTTTGAAAGCCTTTGAAGAAAACATTGTATGTGTTTCCTCCTGAGGAAATTTTGCAGTCCCCTTGATTTCACCTTTTCTCTGTTGTACATTTATTATGAAATATTACCCATTGTCAGCGAGTGACTCATCAACCCTTCTGTGTCAGTATCTTAAGTCTCACTGATTAAGGAGCCAGTGCTGGGGTTTTTTAAATTCTGCAGAGCAGTTTGTGATAGAGGTCTTTTCCCACTTACTAAATATGTATGTTGATATTGTTGATATTCTGCAAATGAACAAAGTCCTTGGGGTGTTAATAGTCTTATCAGATCAGGACATCTAACTTATTTGTTAAATTCCTTCTAAGGGCTCAGAGTTGTTCCAGCTCCTGTCTCCTTACTTCCGTTTGAGTTCTGGTTTTGTTTTCAATGCAGGAAATTGCTGACAAAGATGGAAACAACAAAGTTTTGTCTTTCACCATCCCTTCGTTATCTAAACCCTCAATATATCATGAGGTAAGAGAGCTGCTGTGGTAAATTAAAATTGGATCTATTAGAGGAATGGAAACTGGATCCATTTGATGCCACAGGCCATTTTAAATGCATCTTGTTTCAGTAAGTTGTCATTGTCTGTAGCTTGCAGTTAGTGTAATAGAATGCAATAGAATTTGTAGGAGAACAGGAATATAAATGTTAAGAAATCTTTGCTGACTGCTTATTTTTAATAGAGGTTAGTTACTTTGTAGTTGCAACTGTGTTCTTTTGCCTCTTACATGCTAGCATAAATGTAGTCTTCCTTCTAACTCTTAGTTCATTTAGAACTTGGAATTGTGTTTTTCTTTCGCTGGACAAAAGGTCTATGTGAATTAGGACAAACTTACTGTAGATGGATATATAAAAATCAAAGTTGAAAATTGCTGTATTACTTCTGTGTGCCCTTTATAATAATGAAACTAGGTAATGTTTTTAGATTTACTGTATTCTGAAGAAATCTTCATTTTTACAGATCACAAGATAAGTGTGCCTTTTGCCTTAGGTAGTTGGGAGAGTTGTAATGCTTTTGGGGAATTTTTATTTACAACTCAGCTTCTCCCCTCTGCTTCCTTCCTTCTCCCACTGCCTACTTCTAGCCCTCTACCATTGGATCCATGGCTTTAACTGAAGGAGCGTTAAGTCAGCATGATCTTATCAGAGTAGTTTACAGTGATCTTCATCCTCAAAGAGAAACCTTCACAGCACAGAACCGGTACGTGGATGTGCTCTTAATATTAAAAGTGCTTCACTAGGAACACAAGTCCTTAAACAAAACAAAAGAATTTTGTGATCAGTCCTTTCTCTGCATTAAGTGCTCGGAATTTAATCCATAGAACAGCCCTAGTAATCTTGAGGTATAATTTTCTCTTTCTTTGTTCCATCCTAGTGTGTTCTTCTGCTAGTTAATTTTGAAGTATAATTTCTCTGTCACTTTGTCTGCAAAGAATATCTTTGGTTTTATGGTTGTCTATTCAATTTTTCCTGGAAATATAACAAAATTCAGTTTTGGATCAGGGGCTGTGACTCCTTTTTTTACTGGAAAAAAGGAATGGAGCTAAGTGGATAGACAGAACCAGGAGTGAGAGAAATTGCCTTGCTGTTTAATGACTGCCAGCTTTACCTGTGTCTAAAGATGGCACTGGAAAAACTGGTAAAATAATTTTGAATGCGTTGCAGACATTTCTACTTCTCTAACTGTCCAAATATTATGCTATATCTTGTTTCCTTCATAGTTTCTTCATATGCTAATGGCTTTCTGGATTTTCAGAATTACAAATTTAAGTGTTTATAGTGAACCTTTGATAGCCTATTTCAAGTTAGTGAATTATAATGAAAGAGGTTTAAAGGATTTGTGTGTTTACTTCTAACACTTCTTCATGTGGGATGCTTTTTGAGACTGAATTGTAGATTCCTTGTGTTGAATTTCAGTGAAATATTAAGAATATAAACAATGCAAGATTATATTTTCTTTTCAGGTTTGAAGTGCTGAGCTTTCTTATGCTGTGCTACAATTCAGCTATTGTCTACATGCCTGCTTCTTCTTACCAGTCACTTTGTACAATGGGTTCCAGGTGAGACACTTGCCTTTGAACTAGTCTTCAGGATCATCTAGACTTCTAAATATTCATCTAGTAAAGAAAAGTGCTTTCTAATTGGGATGGATAGGTTCTTGGTATGCTTCCATCATTTTCACTGGAGTTGTGCCTATGCTAAATTTGCCAAATAAGTTTCATTTTCCTGCATCTGAAAATTAGATCTGTTCTTTGAGTAGAGAAGCAAGACAACATTTTGTTTGCAAGGGATTTCTGTTGTTTTGGAGACAGTGCCACAGTTGCTATGTATCAGTGGCCATGTGTTGCTTCCATGATGAAGATTCAGATAGTAAATTGATGCAATAAGGATATAATAAATTATCCTGTTTTTAATGTAGACCATATATGGGAATGCAGGCCCCATTTTTGAGGGTCAGAAATATTTCTTACAAGGTAGCTGAGAGCAGTTCTCAAACACTATAGTATGTCTGTTATCTGACTTTAGATATAACGCATGCTGTCATCATACATTAGATGGGAGGTGACATCCTTCTCTTCTGTACCACTGAAATGTTTCCTTTAAAGAAACTTTCAGTTACTGAATTTTAGGGAGAGTTTCCTGGCTAGTACAGAACATCTTGCCACCTTGTTCTTTAGAAGCTGGTTATGATTTGAGGAGAACAGGTGGAGTTATTGGCTACATGGCAGTAACACTGGACTATCAGGAAGCCACGTATCAAGGCACTGATACAAAACTGCTCTAATGATGAGGAATGCAACATAAGAATGTTCTACATTGTGTATTTATATTTTAAAAAATAAATTCTAAAAGAACTAAAATCTCTGTGATATAAAGACATTTGTAGGCTCTGTAGAGTTAATGCTTTCTTGTCATGGTGTTGTTTTTAGGCTGTGTGTGAGTGGATTTCCACGGCAGCATGAGAAACGCTGGAAGGAACACTGTGGTAGAGTGGTGTTAGACCCTGACTTCATGGTGCAGCTGCTCACAGGTGTCTATTATGCCATGTAAGTGGAACAGGGCTTTCTTACTTGAAGAGAAAGGTCTGCTTTTACATGAATTAAAATATAAATGTCACTTGTTTTATAATTGAAAAAAATAGTTAGACTTATAACATAAGTTTGTACTCAATTAGTGTATTTCTCATTACTTGCTTATCAGCCAACAGATAATTTGAAAATATTTTTGTCAGTGCTGAATTAGGTGATGAAGGACCAGCAGTAGATGCTGAAGAGAGTTAGGCTTCTAGTTTCAGCTTTTTCCACCTTGCCATTACCACAGATACCTTCTGTTCACAAGCATAATGAGCTTGGATGCCAAGATATAAACTGATGAAATACAGACCTCTTAAATGTCAGTAGCATCTGAAGTAGCAAGAATATATTTCTGGTGAAAATTCAGTTCTGCTAAGTAACGTTAATGTTTGCATATTGACCCCATTTTTTTAAAGTTTGTCCTGATTATGGCATCAATTTTGCCTTGTTTGGAGGGAACATGGAACAGCTTTCTTGTTACATCAACAAGGTAATAAAATATGTTGTACTGTCAGAAGAAGTGAAAGTACACTGGGGTGTACATATAGTTGATGAATTTTCTTCATAAACTGAGAAGTGCAAAACTGGATTTGGGCAGAAAAAAGGACAAGTTTATATTCATAAGATGTGTAAGATAAATACCTGTCTTTACGTTTTAGATATAATGGTCAGTGGGAGCTTGGCCAGGAGGTATTGGAGGACATAATTTACAGAGCACAGCTTGAACTCTACTCACAGCCCCTGCTGGTAAGAAACAATCCATTGTAATTTATGGGCTTGGTTAAGAGGAGTATGGATGTGTTTCTCAAGTGGAATGGTAATGAAAGCTTTTGTGTCCATTCACTGCACTATCAAATGCAAGTGATTTGTTAACAGCTGGTGTTTGCAACATAGCTATTTATACCATACTTTTTCTGCTGAGTATTAGGCCAGGGTGTTGGGATCTTCTGGGACTTATTGAAAGCTGGGATTTTGCTAATATATTGCAGTTGGCTCAAAATATTTATGTTGATTTGGCATAAGTTACTGATGAGTGGTTCAAAGAAGCTTAACTGAATAGTTGTATGTTACAGGGCATTGGTTGCAAAAAGGTGTTTTCTTTGCTTATAGACCTTCATCAGGGTTGAGAATAAGCTGTGGGTTTTAACTGATGAATAAATAGAGAAAGCAACAGCAGGATACAGCTGAAAGTGAAAAGGAGCTCCAATCTCAGTCAGTATCAGATTTTGTTTGATAAAAGTCACAACAGATCTTAATCTTTACTTTGGAGAACAGCAGTAAAATGGAGTAATTCTGATTGAGGTGGGGATTTTTTCAGTTTTCTCTGTATTTGATGTTCCAATCATGAAAAGAGGGAAGAGAAATGGGCAAAGTGGTGAAACTGGGCTGGATGCACATGGGTTTGATTGGGAAGGATGAGAAGGTTGAGAGAGAGAAAGGAGAAATTTTTGTCAGATGTAGGAATGAGAATCAAAAGAAGAGGGAAAATTAAGGAGAATGAAGTAAAGTAGATTGCTGTTTCAGTTTCTGTATCAGAATTGTGGCTCGAAGCTTTCAGTCCTCCTCTGAACTAACAGCAGTAAAATGTCACTGCTTTTTACATAACTGACAAAGGAGCAGATTGGCAAAAATCTTTTTATGTGGCACTGAGATCACTCTTTTCTGAACTAAATTGCATAAAATTATTCTCCAAATGTATTAATATTGGCTGAAAAGTTTATCTGCAGGCTTTCTGACACTGCTGCATTTAAAATGCCTGCTATCCATTGAATTATTATAATAGTTGGTTCCTTTTGGAAATGACTCATCACTCCATCAGATTGAAAGTTTCAAATTAAATATTGAACCTACTGAATTGGGCCATCCTATCAAACTACTACATTTGAAAAGTGTGTAGGAGGATCTGGAACTTGATGATATGACAGTTTTTAGTTTCCATTGTTTATTTTTGATCAGTTTGCCCTTAGAGATTATTTCTAATTGTAACAATCTTCTAGAATGTCTTTATTTTTTCCCCAAAGTTCCTATTGATTCTCTGTCCCATTGTTTGGTGACATCATGACATCACCAATTTTTACCCTTCCTAGTTGTCAGGTTTCTCAGTTTCTCCTGCATATGCATGCAGACCTGTTGGGGGAGGTTTTTTTGTTTTTTTGGTTTTTTTTTAATACTCTGATCATTGCTTGCTTCCTGTCTTGTTTTACTAACATTTTTTAAAAGTAGCTTGAAGAAATTGTCCATCTTATTAAAAAAATTACCTGCGTGTCTTTGCCCTAATGCTATATATTCAAGCAATTTGAATTTTTCTAAGATTGGAGCCCTTTGTTCTCCTTGCATTCTTCAGGAGATGCATATAATTTAGCAGCATTATAAAATTCTGTATTTTAAATCTAAAACTACTAGCACCAAATAAATATCATCTGGGATGCTTCACAGGTAAGTTGCTAAATTCAGCTTCTGCGTAGGATTTCCAGAGAAGCAAATTCTTTGAAGTCTATTTAATATTCAGTCAAATACCCACATTAGGATTATTTTTAGATACCTGCATTCAAGTATCTGTTTGTGTAATTATGGGAATATCATCAGTCATCATTACAATGACAAACATCATGATCCCTGTGTTTGTTTCTTGGAGAAACATTTTTGGCCGTTTAGTAGATGTATGCTCTTATTTATATCGGGTTATAGGTTTTCTTGTCTGTAGGAAAAAAAACCCCTGAGCTTAAAAACTCCCAAATGAAAAATGAGCATCAGAAAGCTGTGAAACACCTGTAATGTAGAAGTGGTCTTCTGTCACCCAGAGACTGCAGTGGAAAGGGCAGGAAGTAACACAAGGGAAAGGCCTTTTCTGGTTAAAGAAAAGTATTTCTGTTAACAAACACTGGGTAATGGTCAGGAAACCTGAGAGGTTCTACAGAGCCAAACTAATCACCAAGTGTCAGAATTAGTAGCACCTTGGACCTGGGGAGCAGACTGATTCCTGTCAGTCTTTTCCTCTGAACAAAGAGTTCTGCATGTTTTTCAGACAGAAGTCCCAGTCTTCAGAGCAGACACACAGACTTTCCAAGGCCAGTGCATAGGAGCTATGCATCAGCAATTCTCTTTTTTGACAGCAGCTTTATCCAGTGTATTTTATTGATGTGCTTACTGCTCTTATTGAATGTTCTTTCCTCAGAGCTCCTTTCTCGTAGGCAAGAGTGGATGTCTGGCCTGAAACCAACCTTCCTTTGTCATTGATAGCACAGACTTGGCTTGCCAAGTCTGAATTGTGCTCTGTGTTTGTTTTCCTGCCTTTCAGTGCTGGATTAGACATCGTGAGCAAGTGTTTTTGCATCCTGAAAAATCGTGGTTTTGAGGGTGTTTTTGTCAGACAAGGACTGTGACTCATTCAGACTGGTTGTTTAGATTGTTTCAAAGATTTACTGTTGCATTGATTTTTATCTCCATATGGTTTTCCTCTGTCCCCAGAAGTACAGTTTGTGCTGCTAGATAGGGCCAGCTGTTAAAAGGTTCAACAAGCAGAAATGCTCTGTCACGATTCTGATCATGGTGCAGAAGTATTTTGCTAAGAATTTTTAGTTTGTTTTTGTTTTTTTTTTGTATATTGACAAGGGTGTAGATTCAAAAGAGGTAGCAACTCCAGTGAGTAGAAGATTTTGGAAAATCAAGGTGTGTTCATTTCATGGGTTGTGGTTTTGGGGGTATTTTGAAGCTTTGAGTAGTACTTTGTGTGCATCAGCTTTGTTACTGTTGAATATTGCACATGCCATGGAGAACCAGTTTGCTTTTCTGGAGCTAGTACACAAGTTCACTTTTGTTGAACAATTTACTTGTACAGTAAGAAGCATTATGAAAGTTGTTTTTGTCTTTTTTTAAAGTAAACTTCTAATCCCAAAGGCATTTTATGGGAAACTTAAAGAAGCAATTAAAACATCAAAGCCAAAAGAAGTTACTTGTTCTCCTCAAAGCTGCAAAACATAACTTCTGACTTTACAATAGGCTATTACAATAAAAAAGTAGGTTTAATAAAGATGAGTGTATTTTAATAACCTGATGCTCATTGCTTAGTTTGCAAATATTTTTTTTCCTAAATAAATCTTGTGAGTACCTGCAGCCTAATCTCCTTGGTTAGGTTCTGTTGGGGTTGTTTTTAGGGAGGGCTGGGCAGTGGTATGGGGAAAGGTGTGGTGGAAATCAGCCCTGTCCCCTGTGCAAAAGGCCACTGGCTGTTTGCATTGGCTTGGGCTGTAACTTAGTTTTATTGATGCTCTTGTCATAAAACATAAATGGTATTTGCCATGTCATATTGCAGTCTCTTTTGGATGGAGACCTTCCTGTGTGTGTTGTTAACGTCTGTCACTACAGATGGCAAAGACAGAACAAAATTAATTACCTCAGAAATATGGAGAAAATTGACTCTGGTTTTGAGAATAGGTTTGTGATGGGCTTTTGAATCCTGGGCATGGGGTGCTCCTTCTTGAGATTACCAATTCTTGCTTGTTCTCTTTTCTGTATCTAGCAAGAGATCCAATATTGCCATTAGTGTAATCAAGGACAGCAGTAGTACAGCATCTTCCTTTTGTCTTAGGTTGCAAATGCCATGAAGAATTCACTGCCTTTTGATGCTCCTGATGCATCACAAGAAGGCCAGAAGGTACTGAAAGTAGAAGTAACTCCAACAGTTCCAAGAATTTCTCGGAGTGCTATTACAACAGCTTCTATCCGTCGTCATCGCTGGAGGAGAGAAGGTGAGCTTGCTCTTCCGGGAGCACATATTACAATGTACTGTGATCATCATCATCACTGTAATCTGGCTTCTGACTTTAAATGTTTATAGAACATTGTGGGGGGTGCTTCTTGTTTGCTTGTTTTTGAAAGTGATACTCCATAATAGTATATAATATTATACATCTTCAGAGCACTGCATGAACATGAATATTTTGGGTGTTTGTTTTGGTTTTGATTTTGTGATAAACTTTGAAGTAGATGAGGAAATGGAGAAACTAGAAAATGTTTAATAAGACTTCTTTTTTCTCCATGTATCACAGAATGAAATTGTAGGGGTAAAGTGTGACTTAGAATTAGTTTTCTATTTAATCTGCACTAAAACTCAACTGCCTCCTGTAAATAGCTCAGGGAATGAATGCTAATATCTAGACTTTAATAGGATTCAAGCTGCCTAAAGCTACAGATGGCAGTGGGAGAGAGAAAAACTGAGCATCACACCTACCATCATATGACCCAGTTTATTGGGGGCTATTAAATAGGTTGGGATAGTTTATTTAGAATTAGTCTTTCCTCAGTGAGTACTTACATTGTATGGAAGCGTGCTTGGCTGTATGACGAACCCTTTACCTTGATGTGATGACATCCTCAGTGTAGGTCTAGCAAAAAACTTGCTTTGAAATCGCTTTGTCTACTTTAAAAGCTTTGTTACTTCATTTATAAAACATTAGTTTAAAAAAGCTGCATAAATCAGTGAAGGTAAAAAGGAGAATAACATCAGAATCAACTGAGAGTAAAAAGTCTGAAAGCAGGAATTACATATTTTCCTGTGGTACATTTCTTTCCCCTTTTATTTTTTAATATTCTTCTTGGTCACGTGCCGAAGGATTTGATGACCGCTGGTCTTCAGCTGAATCAGGATGTTCAGGACAACAAGTAGCTGTCTCCTGTTTTCAGGACTCTGCATCATGTTTGTCTTCACTGTAGTTACATTCAGCCATTATATTCATTTGCTGGTCTCTGGTCTACAGTACAGCCCACCTGTCCCTTTCTGTGGATGTTCTACCACTTCTAAGCATGGGTAGTGTTCTGTGTTTGTTCCATGTCCGCCTAAACTTTCTATTTTCCCTGCCTGGGTTGGAATGCCAAGCAAGGAATAGAAAAGCACTAAAATGTTATATGTTGAATCCCAGATGGCTTTGACTTCTCAATCGAGGCTGACTCAAGCATTCCTGGCTCACCGATCCAACACGGCTGCACAGACCTAGGGATCAAACGTGAGCAAGAGGGGGAGGTGCTGGTGCGCAGGACCCCTGAGCATGGCTTCCCGGAGCCCACCCTGGCAGCAGCCACACCTGAGGGTAGGACAGACATGAGGAGGCAGAAGTCAGTGAGGCAGTTGCTGGAGGAGGATCCTGGCTCCTTATCCCCAAGCAGAACTTCTTTCCATTCTAGTGTGTGTTTCCGCTATCCCAGGGTGTATTAGCTTTCTTTGCAATACACACATCCCCTATATACCTAACATCAGGTCAGAACTACCTTTTGTTATTGTGTGGGCTGGCCTGGGGCTTGCATCTGTGTGGTGAAACACTGCTTGGCATGGCACAATTAAAAAAAAAAAAACAACCAAAAAAGACGGGTAATATCCAAGAGCTTTGGGATTGCTTGGAAGCTTTCTATTACTGAGCATGTTTAATCTGATATTGAGAAGAAAAAATATGCACCAGGTGAACATGAATCTAGCACTGAGAAACAGACAGTACAGAGTATAAATGGATTTGGCTCCGTTTTAGTTAAAATAGTGTCTTGTTAGTCTACAGTTCTTAAATTTTCAAGAATGAAGTTTCCTGTTGCCATTAGAAGTCAAGCCTATCTAAGACAGGTATACAATTACTGATATTTTATTTGGCAGTCATTCTTTATTGAAAATTCATATATGTACAACTCATTTAGCGCTGGCTGCTCTACAAGCACCAAAAAGGTGCTTGTATTTTCAGGATGAAATGAGTTTGTCATGTTTCTAAAAACTTTAGAAACAATTACTGCTTTCTTTCTCAGTTGTGCTGTCCATACAAAGGCTGTAGGGCTTCAGAGGTCTGCTTGGCAGCCAAGAATAGCAGAGAGAGTAGGTGGTAAAATTTTATTTTACCTAAGTTCATCTACTTTTGAGTAAGATGATTTCCTTGATGAGGGGCACAGTTTCAAGTACTGAACTTGAATCATGATTTCTCCTCAGAGATGAGAATTAATTTCTTATAGATTTAGCTCAACATATTTTCAAGTAATTTCCTATCTTAAGCCTTCTTCTCTATGTGAACATTCCTTTGGTGTTTCCAGCCTCTATAAGGACATTAGTTGATCATAAATGAGATTTATTTGCACATTCAGGTATGAGCTACATATGTTCTTCAGATTTGTTCTTGAGGAAACAATAATCTGGAGAATTTGGAGACTTAAATTAGTTACCACACTAAAATGTGTTACCACAGAAGCATTACACTTAAAGTTGCTATCAAACAATAAGATCTCATGCTTTTATAGAAGAGAGTGGCATAAAAATATTGAGTGCAGGTTTCTAATCTACTTGGTGCGTTATGAATTTGAGCATGCTCAGTAAATGATCCTGTCTTCTCTTAAATTCACTTTTCACTTGATCTTACTCCGTTTTATAACTCTTTGCATGTGCATGACCTGAAGGATATAAAGAAGTCCTGAGCTGCAGAGAACCTTCTGGGGCAGACAGGAACTAGGAAGAGAAGTTGATAAAGATGATGCATTTTAGTCTTGTTTGAAGCCATTGATATAATTTGGCATATTCTTAGATAAGGCATCATTCCACTTTCTCTGCTTCAGTACAAATGGATTGAATACCATTTACTTCTGTAACGTTTGCAATGTATAATTGCATTCTTGATCAAACCAAGTTCTCCTGATAGCATCTGGGAGAAAGCCAAGGAAAGGAGTTTGGCTTGATTATCAACATAAAATTGTGGGTGTATATCCAGGGGTCTGTTCGTTTTCTGATGCTGATTTCACAGAAAGCTTCAGCCAGAAAATTCCCTCTCTTAAATACCAGCTTAATGTCAAACAGTACAAGGAGAGACTCATCACTTCTATTGATTTTTTTCAATCTTCAGGTATAGGAAGGATAAACATGCTGAAAGTAATTTTAAAAAGGTGTATAAAACCCCTTATTCAGACCAGTGTTTTGACCCTTTAAGTAGAAAAAGACAAGACTTCAGGAATGACTCAATAATGCAGTACAAGGTATTTTCTTCTGGATGGTTGCAGCTGCGGTTATGTGCACTATTTTGGGTCAGTGAAGAACACTGAGTCTGTATCTAAAGTCCTAGTTGTGTGTATGCACAAATAGCAAATTATTTGAGGACAGATTTATTCTGATAAGGAACAGTGAGAGTCCTGAATACACACTGTAGTGCAATGGATATGATTTATGTTGGGTTGCACTCTCTTTATTTTGGCCTTAAAATAAAGAATATTTGGAAGGGAGTAGATTTTTAGTTTTTGCTTCTTTTTGAAATTGTCTTATTGGTCTATTGGAACATAAACCAAACCAAAAACAAACAAACAAAAGAGAGAAAGAACTTTGTTACATCAACCTGTTTTCCTTCTCAGAGTGTGTAAGAACTCAGACATATTTTATTATTTCTGAGGGCAGTTTTTAGAGGAAAAATAAGATGCATTAGGAAAACAACATGTTTGCTGAATTGCTTTAATCCCGTTGGGAGCCTCTGTAGGTATGTGAGTCTGACTAGGCAGAATCTCTCTTGCATGTTATCTTCTCTATCTTCTTCATTTTTGAGCACTGCTGAGCAGCTTGGGCTTCTGTATAGTTGCAGCATCCAAAAGATTGCAACAACCCCTCTCAGGCTTATCTTAAAATCCTGTGCCTAAGATGCCACTTTTTCAGTATAACTAGTCTGCTTCACTGTCCCTGAGTAGTATATCTGCTTTAGCATCCTGTTACTCAGCAAAGTTTTAACATAAACTTTGATAATACTGATGTTCTTGTAATAATAAAAACCCTAGTAGTGTTGTCTGGAGATACTTTCTTACAAGTTCCACATCTTTCTGTTGAATAAGAAGGGTTTGAGAGGGGGCTTCAGCTGCTTCTCTTGCTGCTTGTAACTGAACATGCTTTCATCCAGCTTTGCATGGTTATATGAAAAAACCTAAATGTTGGTTAATTGAAAAAGTGGTCTTGCTTTTGGTATGTTCCAGTAATGTCTGATTTTTTTATCACTACTTTTGATTGTGTGTGGGGAGGCTGGAGGGGGGAATGTCAATGTGGATTGTGGAAAAAATATGTCACTGTCTAGTGTAAGAAAAGACAAGTGTGTGTCAAGGAGAAGAGGAAGGCCTAGTTTGACCAAACAGGGTGGTCAGGAAGTGGGGAAAGTACATGCATTTTAAATATGGTTACAGGAAGTTAGAGCAAGTAATACAGCCTTCATTTTAATAATTGTTCTGGGAACCTGAGGATCTTCTTTTTCCTACGGCAAAAGGCTTAACCAAGGAAGGAAGACTGCAGTAACATGAACTATATTATTTTCCTGTATCTGGGAGGCTAATGAGTCAAATAGAACTATCAAAAATTGCAGAATCATCTCTCATTGCATTGTTTTGAGAGAGGGTGAGAGTGGTCTGATTTTGAGATGTCTAAATATCTTTTGTAAGCTGATAGACAGTAATAGTAATTCCAAGGCAAAGTTTCCTGAGAAGAAGTAGTAAATGTAGAGCAGTGTAATGAAACCTCCATATAAAGTTTTGGTTTTGCATTACACCTCAGAAATGTGAAATTGGATCAGACTGTATTTCTGATACAGAGGTGGCAACAACACCAAAAGCTTTTTTTCTGTTCATGATGTAAAATGTTCCTTAGCTACCACTCAGCATGAGAGGTGAGCTTCCACTCAAATGTTAGACTCTCTCAGATACTTGCCAACATGTTTCTCTCATTCCACAAAAAAGATTTAAACATGCTTGCTTGGTGGCAAGCTGGGTTGAACAATCTTAACAGTAGAGCACCTCAGTAGCTTTAACTGGGTCTATATTTCTTCCAAATAATCAGACTCTATAGCTTTTACAAAGAAAAGCAAAATTCTTATAGCTTGAGTGGCTCCTTTTTTTGCTAGCATGGTGAAAATTTATGCCTTTTTCCCATTGAAATGAGATACATGGAACAAAAACTGTAGCTCCATTTTCAGTTTTGAAATTTGAATGCTGCTGTTTTCTGCTAAAACAAAAACAACTTATGAGAACTTGGAGCTTAGAAAAAGACTGGAATAAGATTAAAAGAAAAAAATATTTGTGTGCAGCCCTAATCATATTATAGGCCTAAAAATAAAGATTTAAGAAAGAATATTATAATGCTTTTATTTTCCCTCTGAGATTCCAGTCAAAAGCACAGTGCTTCTTCTATAACGTAAAATGTTTCGGAGATTTGTCTTAATTCAGGGGTTGCCTTTTTTTTCTCTGAAAAATTTAGATGTTGATATAAAATTAAATATGGTAGAAGCACCTGGATGGGATTGCTATAAATTAAGGGAGGATTGAGTTTTGGAGAAGGGAGAAATAAGAATTAGGTTATTCTCCAATACTACACACCAGAGAAGCCTTCTGCCTCTGTTGGAACATTGATTGCTAGCCTAAGAAGTAGCCTAATTCTGAAGCTTACTGAGCACTCACCAGAACTGACTCTGATTGGAAGAGATCCTTAGATCTTGCCTCAAAATAGGATAAAAATAGTCTGAAAGGGTGGTGTGTTTGTTTTGGTTTGTTTTTTTTTTTAATGGCATGTACTAGGAGAATGGGTAGCAATGTCTGTAGACCGAGCTAAAACAAATTAACCAAATGGGCCCCAATTCTTGCTTATAGATGAAGTTTGGGACCAATATTCTGACTGATAAAAGTAACTATAGATGAAAGGCCACTCAAGCTCAGGGAGCACTTACTGTTAGCCACTTATTCTGCTAAATATGGCAGGAAATTTGGCTGAGAATTAAAAAAAAAATTAAACAATTGGAATCCAAGTGGATTAGCAAATGAGGTTTGTTTTGATGTTCTGTGCACATCTTTGTCTTCATGTAACTTGAATGCATTCTGTGTTTTCTGATTGGTTTGGGGGTTTTTTGGTTGCTTCTTTTTTTCTTAATAGATACTGAAGGTGTAAATGGAAGAGAGGAGTCTGTGAACCTTAATGATGCAGATGAAGGATTTTCATCGGGAGCTTCCCTCAGCAGCCAGCCAGCTGGGACCAAACCTCTATCCTCTGTATCCCAGAAGGGCAGCTTAAGAAAAACAGCAAGTGGGCGTTCCAGTAAGGAGAAAGAAACCTCTTCTGCAGCAAAATCCAGTGAGAGCCCTCGAGATTCAGTAGCTCGAAAGCAGTACACGCACCAGTCCTCTGACCTGGATGGAGATGCGATTGAGATGACACCTACTAAGAAACACCTCAGCCTGCCTGCTGGGCAGGTGGTGCCAAAAGCCAACAGTTTGGGCCTGATCAGGACCGCCAGTGCTTCCTCCAGTAAATCATTTGACTATGTCAATGGCAGTCAGGCAGGCTCCAGTGTTGGAGCTGGTACAGAGGGTTTTACCAGTCTGGCAGCTGGCAACACCAATCGGTTTTCAACTATCAGCCTACAGGAGGACCGGCTAGGCCAAGCTGGGGAAGGTAAAGATCTCCTTTCCCCAGGAGCTCCCCTAACCAAGCAGTCTCGATCTCCAAGTTTCAATATGCAGCTCATATCCCAGGTGTAACTTTGACTCCCTTCCTTAGTAGTCCCTCTTCCCCCTTAATCCCTGGCAAGTTCATCTTTAGGCAAAACATGAACCATCATCCCACAGTGTGAGAATACTGACTGTTGTGATCTCGTTTGATTTGGTTTAGCTATCATACTGTATTACTGAAACAGCAATAATTCTTCCCTCTCCTTCATCCTCCTTCTCCCTTGTAAACATGGTTGTGAAGCAGTATATTATGTACTGTATGCCTTTTTCCATGCCTTTCTTTCTCCTTGGGTGATGTGCAATCCATCGTAGGCTGATCAGTCCCATTTCAACACTGTGAGACTGGAGACACCGGCAGAAATGGTGAATGTGATCCCTATGAGATGATGCTTTGGCTTTGTTAAGAAATAGAAACGGGTTTGTTTTCTTGGTCTACAGTACTGCAAAGACTACTGGATCCTGACTTGTCTTTCTCAGAACCAGGAGTGCCTCAGAGATTCTAGTGTGACTTTGGACCTCTCTGAGTCTGTGCAATCAATTCTGGGGAGGGGATTGTCATTGCTGCTCCTGGCTGCCTACAGCACTTTTTTCATTAAAATGAGGGTAGTTTTTTCTTGACTGCTCCCAGTCTCTCATCCCAGAAGCTTTTGATGTTCAGCAAGTGAGACATGCATATTAAGAAGCTGTTTTCACTCGGAGACAGGATTATAGGTTGGTAATGTAGGTTACAATGCACTTCTAATGGCGTTGTAGCCATTTGTAATGTTACATGTCTTCCCCTCCAGGACACAGGGTCATTCTGCATTTAGACTAAAAGTTAGACACCACCATGCTGTGAAAGCAATTTGGTTTGTAATTGGGAAGGAAACACTACTTCCCCAGGAAATAATGACCAGCTCTGTTTCATTTTTTGTTGCTGTTGTTGTTGTGAGGTGCTGATCACCGAATTGAAAGGTGTATTCGGGTAAAGAGTATTTCTCAGGCTGCTGTCTTTTGTGTCATGGCTGTTGGGATACCCCCACCCCTTTCAGCTGCTTTCTCAACGTCCCTGAATTCAATGATGGAGTCATTTGAGGAATCCTGCAGTCCAGACAGACCATACTGTCAAGGTGCTGTCTCAGGGATAGAGACAATAGTTTGCCAGAAACACTGAAGCTTCAATGTGAAATGCTTTTCTAGCAATGCCGTTTTGTGCAAAGGGGTACTGACAGTCCTTTTTTTTTTTTTTTCCCGGAAGGATCACACTTCATTGCCTTGGTATATATAATCTTTTGAGGTTTTGTAACCCTTATTTTCATGGATTCACCCTACTCTAGAAAATGCAGAACTCGTGCCATTGAGCCAAGCCTCGAATGTATATGACTGGTGTGTGGGCACTGGCTGGTACTTATGTTAGAGGACACTGCTTAGAAGCACATTTCTGGTTACACTGGAGAATGTTTGGCATTCTCTCTCCATCTCTCTGTATCTCTTTTTGGATTAATGGAAAAGGGAAAAGTTCATCCTCTCTGCTTAAGTTCTGTATGATATCCTGGAAGTTTACGAACTGTAAACCTGCAGGAAAGAGTTACTCTTTTTTTGTGGGCACTTTGGTTTCACTGTCACTGTGAAGGATAAATGTAAGCAGTTACTAACAGCAGGTCTCATTGAATGATACTCTTTAAGATATTCAGAACAATGAATGACATAGTGTGATATTGCTGATAGTTGAATTTGGTGGGGATTTTTTTTTTTAAGCTTTATTTAAAATAGATTTTTTTTTCAAATTTACATTAAAATTCATTAAAATATTTGAAGGTTTTTTTGTGGTTTGATGAATCACTTTGGTAGCCTAGTCATCATATCATACATTCATAAAGTGAATCCAGTGGGATCTGATGTAGAAATTCAGGTAAAGAGTAAATAGACTTATCAGAAGGAAAACCTGACAGTTTCTAAATGGAAGTTAATTTTAAAGGACCACCAGTCATGCACAGATGGAACTAAGGCAAAGCTGAGATGAAGCTACAAGGCTTATATTTCTGTAAAAATGTCAAAAGCTGTATATGGTTAAACTCTTCATTATGAAATAAAATTTTCCTAGTGGAGACAAATGGTAAGTCATGACTGGAAATACCAAGTTTATACTTTGTAGACTATCACAAAGGAAATTTGCTTAAGTATTTGGGAAAGAAAAGGTCAGGAGTGTCAGCTGATTTTCTAAGAAATATTTAATTTTAGTATTTTAAAAAGTAAAGTTGTTCATTAGCAAGGTTCTCTACTTTCTATATTTGTCATGACATGCATTCATCCAGAAGTTTTAGAACACTTTAATTCAGTCAAATTTCACAACCTTTTTTTAAAAGCTATTTTTTTGTGTGGAGTCCCACACTGTGAAAACTATTTCAGCAAAATGAGACAGCTTTACTGGCTTCAGATAGAGAAGTCAAATGTACCTGTGTAAATTCAAATTGGCAAAAACCCCAGTCAAATTACCTTTTAAAATACTTTTACAAATCTCATTTTGATCATGTGCCTTTTGCTATGTTTCTTTCATTCATTGTATTTTGCTTTGTTCTTGTGTATCTATACCTACTCCATATCAGTCTTTTTAAAAAGTTTAAAAAGTTTAAAAAGTAAAAAAAGTTATTTTCTTTGTGCTGATGTGGTACACCTGTGACTTCTCACAAATTGCCCTTTTAGTGCAGTGTTTCAGTTATGGGAGCTTGTTTTGTTGTTTTTCAGCCAAGTACTGTTGAACATTTACCTTACAAATCAGGTCATCACAAGTATCTACAAACCAGCTGTAGTACCAGGCTCTGCAGTGCTGTGCGTCATGTTAATGCTTCTAGATGTTTCTCAGACTATGCTAAGGTGTGTCAAGATCATAGCAAATCTTTATACACTGTGTTCAGTACATTCCAAAGTGCTGTGACAGAAATAAAATTAGAAGTGTCTGGGATATGGGTGGAGGGAATAATCTGCTAGGGTTCTGATTATGTATGCTAAATACTAAACAAAGTATTAAACATACTTAAATTTTCTGACACCTGTGACAAATGTTTAGACTTAAATCAAACCTCCTTATCCTAAATTCACTCTGCTGTCTTCTTTTAGAACATTTGGTACTCGAGGCACTAGATCTAGATTTCTGCAGTGTTTGAGTATAAGTGCAGCATTATAAAAGGACAAGAAGCAGAACACTGATTTTTCCCTCCATATGTGTGTATCCATGCACATACTTGCAATTCTTAGGTGAGGAAGGGTAGATTCCATATTCTGATGTATACATATACTTCAGTAGGGAAAAATGAAATACTCCTTGATGCACATCACAATATGCTGCCATTGTGCAACTCATTTATTTGGACTTTGTAATTTTAAGAAAATACAAAATGTTGGGAGTGTGAACTCTAGCTTGATTATCCTTTTCAGGGATTTATTGTGAGCAGCTTTTTGGCTGAAAGATGTTTAAAAGGTGAACCATATTTTCATTCTGCAGAGAGCAAAGTGATGAAGTAAAAATACCTATTAAAATTACTGTTGCAAGATGACCCTTTAAATTGCTGTATTACCCCTTTACTTTTCATTTGAAAAATTTCATAAAATTGATGCTTCTGTATCACTGTCCATTTTTTTGAACACCCTTTCTGATGTGAATTTGAAGTTTTTTAACAGCATACTTCATTCTGTAATGCTGAACATCATGTTGCAGCCAGTAAGCATTAGTATTTGTAGTTTGCAAGTGTGTTGGTCTTAAATGCATTTCCAACATACTCCTGCTAGCTTTAACGTAATTGAAGTCATCAAAATAGTGAGGAAAAAAAACAACAAAAAAGATGTTTTCTGACAAAGTATTTATTTGCACTACCTATGAATACTGGAGTTTACTGGGACAGGGTTTTTTCTCACCATGTGAGGTTTACTTGTGTGTGAGTAGGTACATACATTTGTCACGTGTTGACAATCAATTGCCTCAACTGTGTGTATACTGTATGTAAATAGGAACGTATTTTTCAAGATTAAGGGGGAGCCTGCCTCTTTGTGGTGGTAAAGCTACTCTGCAGCAAGGTGACCCCAACTCTGCTTTTTGTCTTCAGATATTATGTGGTTTATTTTACTTCTTTAATGAAGTTTATTAGTGTTCTTGGAAAATTGTAGGTCCGGGGAAATTTTCCTCAATATTTAATGTATAACATGTTCAGAGAACTATATTTTGAAAAATTAATTTTGGAAGAGATAATTCTATGCTATGGCTGTATTTTAAAGAGTTTGAACTTGTCCTATTTTATCATGAACCAATGGCTATCTCCTTTAAGTGTTCAGTGTTTTAACTTTGGTCACAAACCAGACATTAATTTGAAGGCTAAGAGAGAATCAATAATAACCTTCTTAATAAAATCATAAAAATCAAGCTGTACAGTATAGGTACTATGCTCATAATCCTAGAGGAGGTGTGGAAAATATAATGGAATATGTTTGAATGAAATGTATGTACTGCACACAAAACAAAAATATTTTTATGTTAGTAGGTCTAATAATCTCATCCTTAAATTTTCTCATTGCCAAATATATTGCTACCTTGGCATGTTTAATATAACATTAAAGCCATTAGCTAGGTGTCACTTGTAATAAGCATTTATATCATAGGAATAGTTTCAGAAGAATAAACGTGCCTCTTTTATTTCAGTTTCTTGTTTAAGATAATTGCAAAATATCACTCCTTTTCAAGTATGCTAAGCAAACAAGCCACATCCTCTGTACTTGCATCATATTCTTGATTTATATAATTTTTCAATATTTTATATTTTCTTCAGTGTTTTAAATGCTATTTATTTTTAGTATAGGGGCCTTAATCTCTGTTCATTATTTTTTTTTTTTTCCTCACTGGCACTTGGATAAACTTTGCTGTTTAAAGCTTTTCTCTAGGTGATCAGGGTAGTAAATCATGACATAGGTGTTGTCTTAGTGCATATATGTATCAGTCTATCAAAATTTCTGTCATGGCCAGCTGAAGAGACCAAATACTTGCCTGCCTCTTCCACAATGGTGGAAGATGATGGTGAACTGTAAGCAACTTGGTTTGTCCCTGAAAACAATAAATAGATTTAGCAAGACTGATACTTATGAGGTTTTCCACATAGTCATAATGAAATTTTATTTAAAATAAATCTTGGAACAAGATTTTAAAACATCAGCCAACCATTTTAGATAAACTTGCCTAGTAGGTTTGTCAAGTGTCAAGGCCTGTGATATTAAAAGTTTAGAAGTTAGCTGTGCAAGTCTTAAGGGTACCTTACGGCTTCAAGAAAACAATTTAGTAAAAATCTGTCCCATTTTAATCATCTGTATGTGAGATTTAATGGAAAAAAATATAATTTTTGTTTCCATCCTTTTACTTATTTTTGTCTAGGCTATACCTTTCCCTGAATTTTGTTCAGCTGTGTTCATCAGATTTTACCAAAGGTAGTATCTGAGGGACCAGTTGAGTTTAAAATGGGTCCATAAATTATCCCTTTTATCATAAAGGTTTTACTGTGATGGGAACAGATGTATACTAAAGCTTTGTATCTGTACAGTAAAACATTGCCCTGCATTTTAGCTTGTGCATGATGAGCAAAGTGACAAGATCAAGTTTTATTGACCAGCTGCTTGGTTGTGAGCTCCCAGTGTTTTATAGTCTGTAAGACTTAAGCGGTTTTAGAGAAGACTTATCTGCATTCTGGTACAACTTTTTCATGTGTGATTAATAATCTATTCAAGAGTCAAAATTTAAATAGCTTTAAAATGTGGTTTAGAATTCTCACAGGTTTTCCTTTCAGAGGGTAAAATGGTCAGGGGAGATTTCTATTCAGAAGTATCTGCTGGTAAAGTGTCTCTGTGGTGCTTTGTCATGGAAACTTCCTTACAAATCAGTAGTGAATCCTATGTGTTTGAGTCCTCATCCTCCCCAGAACTGATCACAAAACAGAAAAAGTAGAGCAACCTTTTAGTTCTAAAACAAGTACCTGGGAGTAACAGAAATACTGGCTATTGACACTGTTCTTTCTGTTCAGACAGTTATTGTTGTTGTGCTAGAATTTCATGTTATTAGTTTATGAAAAATGCAAGTAGTAAAAACTTTGTGGCTTCAAGTATACAGTAGATGTGAGTTAACAATCACTCAGGATAAATCAACATGTCAAAGTATTAATAGATTCCTAGTACTGGGGTGTGTGGTGTGTGTGTGTGTGTGTCAGTGTTCAATAATTACTTTGAAACAAGACTTCTGTTTTCTTGCACATAGTACATATTTTAGGGGTGGATATTACTAGCTGGTTATTTATGGACAAATACCATATGATTAAATAAAAGAGAGTTATTTAACACTTTTTTCATACTGAAGATTCCAGGAAAAAGCTAATAAAGATTTTTAATAATCAGCTACTCTTAATACATTTTAGATTTACTATGGTAGCTTTTATTTGCTATTAAAAGACCCCAACAACTAAATTGATATATACCCCATGCTGCATTTTTTTAAATTTGTAATTCCTGTACTTGACAATGAGTTTTTTGATCTGTTTTTGTCCTTGTAAGAATACAGGACTTGCTCTCTGTTTTACTAGCAAAAAGAAACATTCTGCAAGGGTCAAAAGATTATTTTCTTACTTTTTTCGTCATACCAGGTTTGTTTCTCTGAACTAAGGTTTCTGAGGATTTTTACTACTTTAGCATTATGTAATCTCACAGAAGGAGCATAAGCAGCACGTCGCCCAGTTGGGTGGTGGGAGCCCCTCCTGACCAGCACAGCCCTGCTTGCTGGTGTGAACCCCAGACGCTCGAGATTCGGTACTGCTGAAGGACTAAACCAAACAGGTTTTTACAAACCGTGACCTCTGCTGTGTGACGTCCTTTAACCTGGGGACCAGGGAAAGTTTTCATTCTTAGTCCTGAAGAAGGCACGTATGGAAGATCATGTTATTGGTGCATGTAAGCCATTATCTTAACTGTCTTACTGAGCTGGTTCATGCTGTTGACTTGTTGAAATGTGAAATGTAGTTACTATTGACTTTGTAAATACCTGCCAGAGAAGAAATATAATTATTTTAAATCGTTGTAAATAGAGATGTATAAAACTCGACACAATCTGCAATGCAGAAAAAAATTATATATATATATATAAATATATAAAGATGTTAAATAAATATCGTGCTGTTTCTGAACAGAAATGAACACTTTGTGAATGGCTGGTTTTTAGAGGCGGGACGGGCAGCGCGGGCAGTTCCGTGAGGGGAGCGGCGGGGCCGCGCTCTGCCGGCGCGGGGCTCGCGGCGGCTTGCGTCTCCACAGCGACCGGGCACGAGCCCCGCGGCCGCGCGCGTGCCCGCGGCGGAAGTCCCGCCCCGCAGCCGAGGCGGGCTGGGAGCGGGGCTCCGGTTGGTCGCCGCACGGGTCACTCAAGCCCCGGCCCCCGGGTTGGCTGCCTCGGGCAGCGCCGCGGGACTGCCACTGGCTGGCACGTGAGCGCGGTTCCGCCTCCCGCTGCCACCGCCTCTGCCGGGGGTGCGGGGAGCGGGCGGGACCCCGGTCCCGCAGCAGCGGCGCCGTGAGGGCTGAGGCGAGGGCTGAGGTGGCGCCGGTCCGCGCCCCCCGCGGGCAGCGCCCCTCAGCGGCGGGGCCGGGCCCACGTGAGGGAGCCGCCATGAGCCGGCCCGAGGGGACGCGCGGCAGCCGCCGCTCCCTGCAGGTGAAGTTCGTGCCCGACGAGGACGTCCTCAGGCACATCGCCGACGACACAGGTACAGCCGGCCCGGTGCATTGCCCGGCCCGGCGCCGCCTGCTGCTCCCAGGGCGCTGGGAGGGGGGTCCCAGCAGCCGTGGCGGCCCCGGGAATGGGGCTCTGCAACACCCGATCTGGGTGCTGTAGAGCCTCGCAGAAGGACGAGGCCTCCGGCGTAGTCCTGCCCCGCCCGACCCCGCCGTGCAGTGTCTCTGTCCCAGGCCGGCACTGGACGGGCTGCGGGCGGGCCGGTACCAGCGCTCGGTACGAGCTGCCCCGGGCAGCGTGCGCCGGTGCCAGCGGCACAGGGAGCCGGGAAGTTCCGCGGGCCTGACGCGGTTAAACACTCGCACGGTCGAAGCGGAGCGAGGCTCCAGTCTGTGCCATAGGGGTGCTTTGCAGCAGTTCTGACTGCTTCTAAGGTAGTGAACTTTTTCTAGTGGAGATGCTTAAAACGGAGCATCCGGTTCAGACTTCGCTGCTGGTTCTGCTTTGAGCAGGTCATGCAGACGGTCACCAGAGGGCTCTCAGCCTAAATTCTGCCATGAGTGTCTTAACAGCCTACAGGCAAAGTATCTTCCAATTGCTCCTCTTCCCTAGGAAAAATAACGGCTGGCGAGTACCATCCCCTTTGCATGCAATTTGATGCTGTAATGTGTGAAGCACTGTCATTTCTCCCATTTCTGTGGAGCTAGTGTTTGCTGAAATGGGTGTCTTACCCTCATGGACTGCAGAAGCCAGCATTTGTGGTGAAGGAAGGATGAATGGCTATAGGGTCAGCTACTGACCAACTGTTCTTTTAGCAGGTCATCTCAGCGTTGAATTTGTTTAGTGATTTGCATAACAGGAACTTGGTCTCTTAAGTCAAGTAGAAAACTGTGGGTGGCTGCGTACTACTGCAATAGAAATAATGAAATAGCAGGAGGTTAAAACTTTTATTGCAATTTTAGGAACTAAAGTACGGAAGGACAAGGCTCAGCTAAGTGCCAGTGTGAAGAGATTTGTGAAGAAGCTTGAGAATATTTCTGATAACGAAGCTCAGGAGACCCTGGAAGAGAAGAACTATGTTGCTACTCTTGGAATATGTGCCCAAGGTATTAGCAGGGAAAAACCTAACACAGCTCTGACTTCAGGAGATTCTTGCAGTGTTGGGGTTGTACAGTGTTGGTGAAATTGTTTTTGAGGGCTCAATCTGCTCTGTCTGTGCTTGTGGTAACAGGTAGAAGATTATGATTCTAGGATTTAATTATTATATTTTTTTGTAACACCTTCAATATAAAGCCAAATAGTGAAACGTTGCATTCCATCTTTCTTGGGTTGGGAATATTATCAGTGCTTTTAAAATAGCTGCAAGTAATATCTTTTTTCACAGATCCAGTGGGAAATGGTTCAAATATCAGTGGTGGTGAAGTTTACTCATTCCAGACTCCCAAACGCTCCAATAAAATGTCAGAGCTGGGTATGTTTTGCTCTTTTTTCTGTGCAGACTTAAAAGAAGCAAGCAGAAAGTGGCAGTTCCAGAGAGGGTGGACTGTTCTGGTTCAAATAAGATGCTTGAGCTGGGTTGTCACTCACTTGAAGAGTCTTTATATGTCCAGCACCATCTAAACTTCATTAGTGTTTATTTGTCACAGCTAATGATACATCCTACAAAGGATGATCTGAGGGAGAGAGCTCATCTTAGTCTATCACTATACAGAAACTGGTTTTGGTGGCTCTGAGTTTCTGCTGTGTCTTGGGAAGTTGTATTTCCTATCTTAGACCTCCTTCTGCAGCAGGGTGGATTTCACTGGTACTCCCTCCTGTAGCTATGACTCAATTTGAAAATTGAGAGAAGTCATACTATGACAGTCTGTTAGTCCCAGTGTTGTAACATGGAATAAGCTGCTGGTCATACTATGGTAGGGACTGTTAGCAGGATATTTCAGATTCACATCAGTTGTTCAACTTCAGCTTGTACTGATAAGGAGTAGACACAGGTAAATAGTTCCTCCTGGGGAACTGATGGGTTTGCTGTATCTGATGATCTGTTATGTCCAGCTGAGCAGTCTTAAAAGACTAAGTGAGCCTGACCAAACCTTGCTCTAATTCAAAGACGTGGTCTCCCTGGGAGCAAAAACATGCTCTCCATTGCATCAGCCGTATTTGTAAAATTAATTAATTGATGAGTTCTGCCTTTGAAAATCTTTGCTGAGGAATACAGCCACCTTTAGGGTTATAAAAATCTAGAAGTATTTGGTTCCTGAAATAGCTAGGAAATTAATATGTAGAGAGCATTTCAGGTGTATGGCTCCATTTCTGACTAGCTGGAGGTTTTGTACCTGACATGTCCTTCCTTCCCTTCTCCTTGTTTCCTACAGCCTCCGAATTAGCCCGGACACCAGAACGGAATGTGACACCTAATCACTCCAAGTGCCCTGAGAAGATGGCCAAAACCCCTCAAAGCAGCAGTAAGTCCTGTGATGGTTTGGGGAACTGAAGCTGAGTGAGTGAGAGTTATGTTTCTTTTTTGGGTGGTGGAGTGGATGCTTGAGTTCTAGCTTCTGTCATGCTTAAATATCCTAGTCAGGTTAACACCACGGGCTGAGCTGTTTGGCATGGCCTGGGTGTCAGATCTCTTCTGCCCTGCTGCTCTAGAGGAAACATGGACTTCTCTCTCATCTCTTGCTGTGATATTTAATGACTTCCTCTCTGTTCATCAGAAATACTTGAACTTGAGAGAGTTATGAGCTGGGCTGATGTGTTAAACACCAATTGAGTAGGACTGTGTGGGTGTTCATGTGTAAATTCACACTTTATTATGTAATATTTAACATCTAGTGCTGCAGAGAGAAATACAGATGGGAGAAGTCAATGCAGGTCAACACTGGCAAGAGCATGTGCATTTGTTCTTGGAAATGGAGTCTGATGTGCTCAGGGAGAGAACATTAGCTCATTTTTCAGCCTGCTCCCTCCTGCTGGAGTCTCTTCGTGCTTTCTGGCCTCCCAGAATTGTGACCAAGAATTAAAAGCTGCCTTCTGTGGTAATAACATTGTCTCTTGTGTGAGCTGACACAGGCAGGCTGCTGGAGCCACCACAAACTCACAGCCAGAATGTGAAGAGTAAATTTATTTCTATAATCTTTCTGAAGCAACACCTGGGCAGAGGGACACGAGTGGAGAGGTAGTCACTGAGTGGAGATGCAGTCCCCGTTACATGTGGTTCAGTGCTAGAACCAGCCTGCTGATCTGTCAGTGATTTTTCACGTGTGTGGTTTATCCCCATGCTGTGATCTTCACTGTATTCTGATCTGTCTATTAGGATGCCCCCAAGCCTACCAAGCACCTATGTTATCTCAACACAGATGTTTTTCCCAAAGCATACCCAGGGTAAACAGCAATAGACATGGTGTATCTGTTTTTCTGCATTGCTATTTGAGTCTTTGCTGTCCCCAGCTGCATGGTCACTTGAGTGTATTTACAGTTCTCCTTGCCAGTTTTCCACTTCTAACCCATTCCTCCCAGCAGTTCTTTCTGTTCTCTCTTTGCCTACCTGTGAGGAACTAGAGGCTTCACTCATAGGATTAACTATCCAGGGAGCTGATATTCTGGTGCAGTGTACTTTGAACAGTGAATGCCAGTTTTTCTAATGGATCATCTTGTGTCCACTGTTGAAAATTTTCAGTACTCTGTACAATGCTGTTTGTTCCTTTTCAGAACGTTCAAGTTCAAACAAAGTACAGCAGAAGGTGAGTAATGACTTTACATCAGTTGGATTTTGTGTTTGGGTTTCTTCCCACTTGTACTGGCCAATTACTACAGTTCTGGAAAGGAAGGACCTTGAAAGGTGTAATCCACAGTAGAGGTGTCTCTTCTATTCTAACCAGACAGGAGTAAATCAAGTGAGAACCATTAGTCAGGACTGTGGGGTTTGGAGTCAGTGGGCAAATAGCAGCTTAATTATCATGGGTGGAAACTATTTCCTTGCATCACAGAAGTGAGGATGCTAGACAGTCCTTTAATACACAGTTAAACTCACTAAAGGAAGTTTCTCACTAAAGGAAGAAACAGTCCTAATTGTAAGAAATGCTGTTAGAACATGTGAATGTTCAGAACTGCGATGCTGTTCAGTGTCTTACTTACCATTGGTTTATAAAGAATAAATTGGGGTAATAGGCGGATGTAGATTGACATCGTGTTTTGTGATGCTGCAGAGAGGTACAGTCCCGAACTGCCAGCTGTGGTGGCTATGGTGAAAGAGTTGGCTTTTTAAAATGGTACAGCATCATAGCAGAAATGTGTGCACAGCTTTTCTGGTATGAGGTTCTAGGATGAGACATACCTGAAAAAGACATGCTGTTTGGGGATGCCATATTCACTGCTTGATGATTTCACATCCACTTTGTCAGGATCACCAAAAGTATTTCCTAAGTATTGCAGACTTGATCCAATGTCTGAGTCAGGCATGTGTGCTTTACATATATGTAGGGAAGATGGGCCAATACAACTCGGTGAGCCTAGGCAGCTTGGATTCCTTTGCTGTACTTCTGGCTTAGTGTGCTGAGTGGTCTTCTGTCATTCTGGTAGTTGTTTTCATAGAGGACTTCCAGATGACTTTCAGTAGACCGCATGATATGGAATCTGACTGCTGTGGGGACTGAAGCATTTCCAGTTTGTAGTTGCTTTGGTTTGACTGTTCCCAGGGGACCAAGATTGGCATCTTGGTTGGAGATTTCACAGTTTTCTACTTGAGCTGAAAGAATTAAGCCCCTTTTGGAACTTGATCCTGTCTCCCTCCTAATGGGAAAACAAGAACTTTTTATACTTAACTGCCTCTGCTTTTCCAGTTTCTTGTGGGCTGAAACAGTTTGGAAATGTAACCTGTTTTTGCTTGGTAGACGGCTGTTTAGAGGAGGGAGATGTTTCTTCAATGCATTATTTTTTCTTTGCTGTTCCAGAATGAAAAGAAAGAATTTGTGTCCACCACACCTTACAGACTCAGAAAGAGACTAGCAGGTAAATATCAGCCATTGCAGTCAGCTGCCACAGTCAGTGAGGCACTGTGTTCAAGGGAGAGTGTTTTCCTGTTGAGCTTCTATCTGTGGTAGCAGTGTGACTCAAACAGCCTGATTCATCCTGCAGAATGTGTAGAAATGTCCTTAAGGAAATCTATATAGACTTTTCCCCTACAACTGATTGCTAATAAGGTGGGGGGGGTGGAAGGGTTAGAAGCACCAAGTGAACTTCAGTAACATGATCAATAGAGACAAAACTTCCAGTAATCTTACCTATGCTGCCATTTAGTGTGGCCCAATTGCTCGAGCCAGGCATAAATTTTTTGATGATGTCTGGGACATCCATGTCGAAGTATTTTCAATAACTGGTTGGCTAAACCAGAATGAATGCAGAGGAGACTTTAGTACATGGTGTTTCATCTTCTATTTCTTTTGTGTTGAAAGACCAAGACTGAGCCAGATTTCATCTGTGCTCTTCAATCAATGCTGCTAACAGACGTAGTTTACTACAACATTTTTGAAGAATGTGGCATAGAAGATACTCAGCCTGCATGATTGGCATTTGGGAAAACTGACATAGAGATGCTAAGAGAAATAGGAAATTCCATTGTCCATATTTAGTCTCTTTTTATGGTCCAATGGTGTTTCATAGTTGGTATCAAGGAGGAAGCTTTACTTAACAATACTTTGTGGTCCTAGAACTACAAAAGAAATGGCCATCTGTGTTTGCAGTTCTCTTAAGCATTGATTTTACCTTTCTGAGAAACACAATTAGGATTAATGTGCTTGTAAAACATCTAGAGAATGTGTGTGAGATGGTGCAAAATGAGTTCCGTGTAAGAAGTCATTCTTAGCTTCTAACCTTAAAATTTATGCTCTAGCTCCAGATCCCTATTTAGAAAGTGAGAGTGAGTATTCTGCTTCCTGCTCAGAGGAGGAGGATGAGGAAGAACAGAAAGAAGTCAGTGCTATTTTACCGGATCAAAAGACTCCAGCAAAAACTAAGGCTACATTTACACCTCTTCGCAGAAACAGCCTAGCCAAAAAAGCTAAGGAGCAAAAGATGGTAAGTTTGCAAAAATATACCCCTGAGCTAGCAAACATGAAGGGATATATAGTGACAATAAGCTGTTAGTGACCACACCCGACCATGGGGAAGAACTGCTAAACTCATTTCTGATCAAACCAGCTGGGCTGGCTTTTGTTGTGCTTCTGAGGAATCCCTGTTGGACAGGCACCATGTGAACCTGTGTGCTAATCTAGTTGGCATCATTAGCAGCTTCAGAAGGAGAAGTCTAAGATGTCCATGGAGCAGGAGACCTTATATTGAGACAGGATGAAGAAACTGATTCCTGTAGTACCAGAAGGAGCACACATTACTTTTCTGGCTTGGTGTTCAGCTTAATTGTCTTCCTTCCTTCCAGGGATCCCCATACCAATTAAGAATTACTGGTATGTTACCTCTCTCAGAATCTCTTTTCTGGTTCTCTCTTCAGGAAAGAATCATCTGACTAGGTTAGCTTTGGCAGAATGCTGCTATAGAGGCCATTTTTACAAATATTTTCTGTCTTTCTATATTCACCCTTGCTCTATGTCTCATTGGCCATCTTGGGGAGAGGGGTAATTTGATAGCAGGAGGAGTGTTGCTGATCTTGCTGTCCTTTTATAGGGCAACCTGGTGGAGGAATACTTTGAAGCTCACAGTAGTTCCAAAGTGCTCACTTCAGACCGAACCCTGCAGAAGTTGCGGAAAAGAAGACTGACTCAGGTAAAGTTCATAGTGAGTCACAGAACTCTGGGTTTTAGATATGATAGATAAGGAACTCGATGATAGAGAGTTCCCTTGTAAAAATTTCTGATGTTGCTATTTTCACTTTATTTCTACTGATTATGGGGTCAGTGGTAATGCTGATTTAGGTCGCAATTTAAGCAGTATGTTTTCTACTGCTGCTCTGAGCAGGGACAGTGCCCAGTTGTTTGAACCTGAGACAGCAGGGAAAATGTAGAGAGAAGGCACTGTCAGGTGAGCTCACAGCTGAAAGCTGCAGTTACCAGAAAAGATGAAACTTTGATTTTGGGGTAGAATCAGAATTGTAGAGAGTTGCTTTAAAACATCATTTTTGTCAATGAAATGGTAGGGGGAATTACAAACTATCTTGACTTATCCGTATGTCGAGGAATTCAAGAGAGCTGATTTCATGTGAATATTCCTGGGTTAAACCAGTTGCAGAACTGGAAGAGCTCTAAATGTTGTCACCTAGTTTGTTAGATGTACTTTGTACTTGTTCCCTTGTACTTGTGTCTAGGAGACAGGAATAGTCTGATGGTGGTGACTGAATTACTTTATTTTTCTCCCCATGTCACTTCCACAAGACAGTTTAAATCAAGCAGTTGTACCCTACGAAGACAGGTCTCAAGGAACAGTGTAGAATACCTGGAGGTCTTGTGTCTGTGACTGCCTTTTGTATCCATTTGTGTTTTAAAAGATGGCATATATGCAGCCTGCCTGATGCCTGCTGTTGTCTGGAATTGCTGCCCAGAGTAACATCTGGATTCTTAAAAAGTTCTTTCATAACAGCCGTGGAAGGAAATCAAGGCTTACAGCATTAAAGCTACTTCTGGCTTCAAAGCAGTTGAAGGTTTAGCAGTTCTGTCTCTCAGTATTTTGTCTTATACATTGCAGCTGCCTTTCCAGCATGAACTGTCTTCTGCTGTGAGGGAGTGGGAAGCAAAGCTGTTAAAATTGAAGAGAAAGAGAGGCCAGTGTAGATTTGATGCTAACTATCATGCTACTGTGCTGTTTAAACATCAGCATCACAGTATATCTTCAAAGCTGAATTAGTCCTTTGATTCTTGATGCTTTTCTACATTGAGCTATCAGCTGCAAATTATATCCTTTCTGCTGTAACTTTTTTTAAGATAGTGGGCATTTTGAGATTTCTCTTGTAGTGACAAACACCTGAACCTTTGCTAAACATGTTGACTGAAGCCTTTGTTCCCATGAATCTCGTTGGTATAGTGCTTGGTGCAGTGTAAGCTCCATGTGTATCTATTTTTGCCATACTTGGCAGGAAGAGAAAAATACACAGTGTGTCATCTGTTCTAGTCCTGGTCTAGCTGCCCTTTACCATACTAAGGTTACTTAATTGCTGCTTTGTATCTCCAGTAGCAAAACTGTGCTTAGTGGGGTCTTCATGGGAGGGCAAAAAAACTAACTACAAACTGAGTGCACTGACAATGAAAACTATTCTCTCTAGACAGGGAGATGCGAAAGGGTGTTTTAAGGACTCCAGGTATATCTCTTGCTTTTTCTCAGCTTTGAATGACTGTCATCTCTTTCTTAACACAGCAAACACTGCGTGATCTTTTGAAAAATGCTCCTGTTGCCTATTCTGCTGAAATTAGAGACCTTAACCAGCAGCATGAATCCTTGTTTTCCAAGTGGATGCTGCAATTACAGTAAGTATCCAAGGAGAATCACTGAAGAAGCTTAGTTAAAAGACACTGCCAGTAAACTTACCCTCATGTCAATAACATCCTGTGGAGCAAATTTTGTTCTTTGATTGCTTAAATTTAAAAGTATGTGACATTCATTTAATTCAGTGCTTCTTGTAGATTAAATCATACAATCACATAGGTTTATTAGTAAATCACACACTTGGCATGGAAATTGGTATGTTAGTCCCTGACCTACTGTATAGGCACATGGCACTGGGTTTTGGATAAGGGGGCAGAGTGAAGGAAAAAGAGAAAGTAAAGAGCTTAATTTTAAAAAGGAGAGATGAATTAAAAAGCAAAAAAGAGATCACTGGCCCTTGCTTCAGCATTGAGCCAGCTGAGGGAATGAGGGAATGTGATCTTGGATTCAGCATTGATCCAGGTCATAAGTTATGATCCAGCTGTGTTAGTTCAGCTGATGAAATGTCCAGGGTCTGGGGGGATCACCTTAGCTTGTCCAGGGGAAGTTGCCTTTTTATGGACAGGTGTCTCTGCCCCAAAGACAGCTTTGTCTCTTTCTGTGCTAATTAGTTATCATGCACAGTTTGTTTTTTTAGGCCTTTATGGAAAAGAGTCTGAGGGCTTTGGGGGTCTTTCATAGTCCATGTCCGCTTTCTGCCAATCATTCCTGTGCTTGCACTGTACTTTGTTTTGCCCTATCTCTACCTGGGCTCCCTTCTCCATCCAAGATTTGTTCTTTCTCACAGCATGAGAAAGAATTGGTACCTACCAGAACCAGCATCATGGTACCAGTAGTTCTTGGTTATTACCAATTATTCTTGTCTGTTAGTACTTGGTTGGCTTCACAGCCACCCGGTTATTGGTGTTTGAGACATACTATCAATTACCTTCTGGGAATTGAAAGCTCAAAAAGATCTCGCTTTGATACTTTGATACTGGGGGTTGCCTTACAGTGTTGTTAGAGAGTGGGCTTTAGTATGCAGCAGCTCCCCATAGTGGAGATCTCAAAGGATCTCGCTTTAGACTGCTTTTATAGGGGCACAAGACGGTGGGCTTCAGTCAGAGTGATTTTTTCATCCTGGCCACAATTTGACTTAGTAACTTTCTCTGAAGGTTCAGCAGCAGAAATATTATTCCACTTGTATTATTATTCAGACAAGAAAAGTGAGTTTCCAAGGTAGCTCATTTAAAAACGGGTGCTCATTAGACAGTATTAGTTCCTAGGAACAGACAGGGTTTGCTAAGCTGGAGAGGGGATTTACTCTAGGTTCAGTTCATCCAGGCTGAGGCCTTATGAGGTTTTCCCATATCATAGTGCAGCTTGAGAGAGGGTGAAGGAGGTGACCCAACTTTTCTGGGTCTCTGCAATTCCATACTGTGCTGTCTCTATGCTTTCCAGCCTCTTTTTCTGTAGAACAATTAGGATAAGAAATATACCTGAGTATAGAGTAATTTTGCTTTGAAATTATGCCTGAGGATCAGAATGAAAAACCAGTATGAACGTTTGCTTTTTTTTTCTTGTAATTACTGTGAACTGTAGTAAACATCTAATGTAATTACTGGTGAGGGAATGCATGTGAATGCTGATTACCGTTTCTTACCTGAAGTTGTAGATCTAGTATTCTCTTCTTAGTCAATAGCATTTTCTTCCATTGATGTTTTGCTAGGTTTGTGAGCCTCTAGGCTGCTAAAATGATTCTTTTGCCAGGATGCACATGCCAGGTTCCAGATTCCTTGTAGCTAACCTTATTTATCAGCTGTAAGCTTAAGGTAAACCTGGAGTTGACAAAACGTGAAATTTTTAAAACCAAGATTGCAATGGATCATTTTGCTTAATGAATGTATGGGCCTAAAACCAGACTTGCACTTCTTTGATCCAGTGTATTTGCTCACTTTTCTGCAGCTTGGGTTTCAATATTGTGCTTTATGGACTGGGCTCAAAGCGTGATCTGTTGGAGAAGTTTCGTACCTCTCTGCTCCAGGATTCTGTTCACCTGGTGGTTAATGGATACTTCCCCAGCATCACTGTGAGATCTGTAAGTGAAGGAAAAGCTTGTGTGTTTATGTAATCATCCTGTGTTACAGATACATCTAGTGTCTTTCAATGTAAAATTCTAAGGAACCCTGTGCACCCTATAGCAACACATTCTGAATGAAGAGCAGTTCCTCTCTCTTCTAGTACTTTGAAGAAATGATCCCATACATTTTCCAAGGAATTGCAATAATTTCTGTCATTAACAGGTATTCATCACTCTAAAACCTTGTTTTATGTCACTGTTTTGAAAAGGGATATAATTTTTTCATTAATATTTGCTGTTTTAGGGATTTTATGGTAATTATCTCTCACAAGGCAGCCAAGGACTCAGTTTCAGATTTTCTGCACTTCAGTGTCAGAGCCCTTCATAAGGAACTCCTGTTTTCTTTTTCAGATTCTCAACTCCATCACAGAGGAGGTTTTGGATCATATAGGGACCTTCCGCAGCCCCCTTGACCAACTTGAATTCATTACCAAAAGGTTTAAAGAAGGTAAAATGACTAACTTTATGCATAAAAATGTTAGAGTCTACTTACTGTTAAGAGAGCCTGGACACCCTTATAATTTTTATACAGGAAGTTACAATTTCTTAGAGCATTGTAGCTAGTATACTTTCTTGTTTGTAACTTTGCAACATATATGAAAACATGCATACACCAGGAGGTGTACATATATGTGTAACAACCCCATGTAAGCTGTTACCTCAGTCAGTGTTCTACAGCAGGACAGCAGTGCCAAACAAAAAGGTTGCCTCACAGAATTGGTTGCCTCACAAAATGCTTGCTGAATTATTTCTGAATGCCTGTCTTAGTGCTTGTATATTCATACACAAATTGCTATGGAATCTTAATTGTGTGTGGCATTGGTGTTTCAGCATTTGCATTCTGTTTTTCATCATTGCCTTATGAGTGTTTCTGGGACTAAGTGAAAAAGGCAGGGTAACAGCAGTTCTCACCTGAATGTACATAAGTCAGTCTTACAGTATAGCTGATCTGACTGGTTTCCAGAACTGGTTACAGTTCTAAAATTGTTTCTGGACTCAGGAAATGGTTGTTCCCAGGGATAAGTACAGCAGCAAGAAGCTAGCTGGAAATTTTAATATCTACCATTTGCATTATCTGAGCTAGGCCTCTTAACTTTTTCAGAACTTGTTAAAATTTTCAGTGAAGTTACGATGCTTTGGATCCAACTTTGTATAGTAAATGCATTTTTACTGTGAGAAGGAGCTTAAAGGTCCTAGTCATGTAAATCAAAAGCAGCTGAATAAACTGTGCTTAGACTTCCATTCTGAAATATATTTTAGTGATCTTCAATTGCAAAAGAAACACAGCTAAAAGGGGCAATTCCTGGTAAAGCTGTGAGCAAGTGGAAAGTGGATTATAACAGAAGAGCTTAAACTGAAAAAAATCAGGCTATGATGACAGTGAATTGAGAAAAACCCTTTTAGGTGCTCAGAAACACACAGTATAGGTTCAAACTAAGCTATACAAGGAAAGGGATATTGCTTGTGTGCAGTTTCTTTGATTGATTCTCTGCTGTTTTTTCTGACCTTGCAGATTCATCTTTAGAGCTCTATGTCCTCATTCATAATCTGGACAGCCAGATGTTGAGAGGAGAAAGAAGTCAGCAGATCCTTGCACAGTTGTGCTCCCTGCCTAGCATTTACCTCATTGCCTCTATTGATCACATCAATGCTCCTCTCAGTGAGTTCCCCGGGCCTGACCTAGACAAGAGAAGGATCTGTGTTCTGCTTTGGGGCTGCTAAGCATGTTTCATAAGTTCATGTATTGCTTACCATGTATTACTTAGTATGTGTTGATGTGAGAAAAGATCTGTTGATGTATGTATGGTCCTGATTGGGAGTGTCGCTGTGCTGAACCAAAACTGCATAAAGATACTGAGAAATACCACTAATACCACTCCAAGCTTTTGGCACCCTTTGATTTTAGGAACTTACTGAACTGGAGATTGTTATGTCTATCGTTGCATCTAAACAATTGTCTTTTATCAGTCAGTGTTGTGGGCAGAATGGGAGCTTCAGACAAAGTTATTAGAGAAGACCCCCTGTTGAGCTACGAGATGCAGAAAAGACTTCCTTCTGTTCTAAACTTCTCAGATAGGATTGAGGTGTGGCTGGACCCATGCTTAGCCCCAGACTTAGCTGATGGTTTATGTTAAAGGATTATATAGGTGCAATTGAACTTTTATCTCACAAAATTAAGGATGGCAAAGCAAGTATACTTAAATAACTTACTTACATTGATTATGATTATGTTTAGACTAAAATATCCTAATCAGAATTCTTTATTACATCATAACTATTAGTATAGTTTGCTCTTTTTAAAGCAATATTAAAGCAGTTATATTAAAGCTAGCAAAAACAATACAAGTAGAGACTGATGTTACTTACCCATACTAACAACCATGGGCAGACCTCTTCAGCTCAGCCTGGAGGGGTAACCTTGAGGGACATCCCCCCTCCAGGGGAGGAATCTCCATACACTCTGAGAAGGGTCTTGTTTCAGCTATTTTACCCTGTCTCTAGGCAGAGCTTCCAGCTACAGCCAGAAATTGTTTGCACACTCCTGACTGTGGAAGGATTTACAGTGTATATATGGAAAAAGGATGCCTGCAAATGTTTTGTTGTAGAGAGTTTATCTTTCTGGAACTGCAGTTTTCAGGGTATATGTAATGTGAATTTCACAAGCACATATTGTTTCCTCAATCCTATAGCAGAACTACGTGCATTTTAATATTGCATGTTTACCACCTTAGAAAACATAAATCTCTCAGTTTTGTCTGCTCTTTTTTTTCTGTCTAGTGTGGGATCAGGCAAAGCTGAGCCTCTATAACTGGCTTTGGTATGAAACAACCACATTTAAGCCTTATGTGGAAGAAACATCTTATGAGAACTCACTTTTAGTACAACAGTCTGGATCTTTGGCTTTGAGCTCCTTAATGCATGTCCTGCATAGCCTCACTCTCAATGCCAGGTAAGACACTATTACACTTCACAGTAGCACTTGCCAAGGACACAGTCCTTACAATCTCTGTTTTCTGATAATAGTGTTCCAGATGAAGATGGTAGAACCTGGGTTCCAGTTGATTGGTTACTTTAAATGAGCAGCATTTGGGTAGAAAATCTTGTCCAGTAATGAGATTCACAACCAGGTCTTTTTGCATAAGGCAAAATTATTTAATATTTTCTAATGGTGGGAGTTTTGGGCTGTTTAAATTATTATTATTTTGATTTTCTCCTTTCCTCCATTCACTTAGAGGGATATTCAGACTGCTTGCTCAGCACCAGCTGGAGAAAAAGGACAACCCATCTTATCCAGGTAAGTACCCACCTTTTCTCATCTGTTTGGGGTGTTGCTGTTCACAGCAGCCCTGGATTTTGGTACGCAGGTTACGTCTCCAGCAACAGAAGTGCTGGAACAGTTGGCTCAGTGAGGCTCACTGTCTTTCTAGCGGCACTGTGCCTGACTCAGACCGGAGGTCAATAGACTGCCTGGTTCTGAAGGGCTGTCTCTTACATGCTTAGACATGACTGAGACTGTTGGTGGGGGGCTGTGGAGTAAAAAAAAAATTAAATGGAGACTGAATTCATGTAACTTGCGCTGAAATGTCCTCTATAAATGTCTTCTGACATTCCCCTGCTTTCTAGGATACATGTGGAATATTCTGTCATTGTCTATAATAGGTATTGCAGTGCATATGAATAACTTGAATGGTATAGAAAGCGAGACAGAGGAGTTGGAAATTAAGAGAGATTAATGATTGTAAAAATTGCATTTAAAGTGCTGTTAAAATTCCATTAGGCAGCAGGGTGACTGGAATATTAATTCAGCTGTTTTCCATTAATTCCTGAAGTATTATCTTGGCTGTATACCTGCAGGAGGTGATGTTACTGTAGCCACTTCGGTCTATGCCAAAGCAAGACTTGCAGGTGGACAATATCTGGTGTGAGACCTGGAAAAATCTGACAATCTTACAACTTCAGTTTCTTGTTCTTGCCTTTTTTTGTCTCCAGGGCTGTCTTTCCAAGACTTTTACCAGCAGTGTCGGGAGGCTTTCCTTGTCAACAGTGACTTGACTCTCAGGGCACAGCTGACAGAATTCAGGGACCACAAGCTTATCCGGACCAAGCGGGTGAGTCCAGAGAAGAATTCTACTCAGCCACTTTGAATAAAAAAGATGCTTACTTGCTGTATTGCTGGAAGCACCTAGGAACTGGCAAGGGGCTGAAATTCTGTAATTGCAGTTCTTTCCATGCCTCCAATATGCCAACACCCTTTACATGGACGGGGTTTAGAGGGCTGTAGAAACACAGTGTGCTTTGGTTATTCAGCAACCTACATATCTTCTTTTTGAAGACTCTGAGAAGTAGCAGACTATGGAGCCTGCCAGTCTGCTTCTGATAGTATTACCTATTTCGATGAGGAAAGAATGCAGACTTGTCATAATAATGAGGCAGTATAGCAGTACAACATAAAGGAACACAGCGTTAAGGAGCTTTGTAGTGTCACACAAGCATAGCCCACCAGAAAATCTCTCATTTAGTGACTTTTCTCAGTATTTGTATATTTTCTGTGTTGCTCCAGTGAAATATTCCAGGTTTTTAGTAATGTTGTTCAGAATGCTGTCCAGCTCTAATCCAGACTTCAGATAAATTAGAATTGCAGTGCTGTCTAGTGGCTTGCCTGGCACTGTACACTGGTGTTAATAATGTCTGTGCATGTCTGTTCTCAGGGAGCTGATGGTGTGGAATACTTGTTAATTCCTGTTGATGACAGTACCTTGACCGACTTCTTAGAGAAAGAGGATGAAGATGTGTAATGTCTCTGTGTCCTCAGTGTCTACAGCAACTGCTCTCAATAGCTGCTGGAGAGGGGCCTATGCTCAGATCTCTCTTTCTCCAACCTCACAGCTGCTGCACTGATAAGTAATAATGCTAATGAATCTTGTTCATTGTTCAACTACCTCAGGTAGTTTGGAATGATGACTTCTGTAAGCAAGGCCTCTCTTGTGCTCTAGTTGGATTTGTCTGCTTTGTCTCTTAGCTCAGACAATTCTTCCTATCTGTGCAGCCAACCTCACAGCCAGAAAAACAAACTCAGTGAGATTGTGCCTTCTGCTCTCTACCTCAGTAGACATGAGGCTTTTATTGGAGCAATTTACTTGGGAAGTGCAAATCACAAGATGGTCAAGAGCTTTAGTTTGTACTAGTGGTGCAACTTTTCTCAACTGAGTAATATCCAGTACTCTTCTACCATTTAGACAAGACAAGATTTATAATGCTACAAGACCTGCCTTGACTGCATGAGGAAAGGAGAATACTAGTGCATTTGGGGTGCTGCAGGTAACTTAGTAAATTCTGGCAATAAAACTGAAGGATTTTTCCCAAACCCACATCCTTTTATAAGATTTAGATAATCAAAATTATGATGAACTCATGTCATTGCCTGCTACTTTCCAAGGTGCAATCCAGGAATATGAAGAGGCTACGAAGCTTTCTTGTTTATTTTTTTAAAGCTTGATTGTATATTTATATTTTTTACATCAGGAATGTCTGCTGATACTGAAGGAGGCCTTAAATGCCACTTAAAAGCTCTCCCTTTTTGTAAGCTCATAGAGGCTGGGAGACTGCTGAAGCTTGACATCTTTTCTTCAATTCTTTTCTCAGTTATGTGGGAGGAAGCTCTGTAGTTCCATCATCTGTAGTCTGCCAGCCAGACTTCAGGGACTCAGTATGCCTAATATTTGGTAGCTGTGTTACAGCTCAATGTTGTAATAGTTCAAGTCAACTGAAATAAAGTACTTTATTAATTTTCATTAGCTTGTCTTGTCTTTCACAATCTTTTTATGTTACAGGAAGACAGAGATCCTTATGGCAGTTGTGCAAAAGCTTCATTTTCATATCTGCACAGAAGATTTGAAACTCCTGAGTAGAAATACTTTTTATTGCTTCTTACATCAAAATCAAGAATCATTTGCTTGCCTTTTAATACAAGTATATAGCTTTTGAAGAGAACCAAAACATCCCATGGAGTAATAGTTACTTATCTGCCCCTCTCTGACAGAAGCAAGAGAGATGTATGGCCTGGCTTTTGTATTAGAAACCTAGAGCATCTACTTATCTCCCACTATCAACTTGATTCTTCATATAGGTCCTTTCCTTTTACTTGGGAAAGAAGAAATTTCTTCTCACTACTCAGCATACTGAGGTATCTTCATGGTATTGGTAAGAATGATGACCTTTATATAGCCTAGGTGGCTTCAGAGAAACCAGTCATCTCTTTCCACTTACATTTAAGTGGAAGAAGACATGCAATTATTAGATAGAGACATTGCTTGATGAGCCACTTTTATTAACTTAAAAGGATAGAGATAACATCTTTATAAATCTGTAATGAAATATTTACCATCCAGAGATGGTATACAACTGTGATGTTTTTTCCTTAAAAAAAATCCCAAAAGAAAAAACTAACTTGGAAAATAAAACTCATTATCCGTGGTGAAAATACCGCTTGTTCAGATTTTAGTAATTAAAAGCCACAGTTACAGAAACTGTTTTTAAAAGAAAATAACAAAGGCACATGAATTTATAGCTTTGTTAAGGACTTGAGTTTCAACCTTACAAAGCTTTTTTTGAATTGAGAGTTCCTCTTTTGAAAAGCCTTAAAGCTGCATTAGTGGTAGATTTTGCAATTGACTGCTAGTACCAACAACTTGCTTTGTTTTCTCTATTTATTTGCATCTGAGTGGTGCCTTAGTACAGCTATTAATGCAAACAGTTGATCTCCATCCTTTCATTAACTACTACTTCTGAAATTTATTAGGTAAAATATTAGTAACTTGCAGTGACATGATTTGACATAACTGTAGTAGGGTAGAACTGCTGCATAAGCTTAAATGTGGAGATAAGTCAGGTTTTATATATTTTACTCAAACCGACCCTTAAGTATCATGGTTATTGACTGTATCTAATAACATTAAGCAGTAACAGTAAATGTATTCAAATACAGTCCAGTAATTGAGTAAGTGAGCCTTTGGTATTCCAAAACAAACATTTATTTTTCTGACACGACAAAATATACTTTGAGAGACCATATAATACAATCCTTCTGTGACTGAATGCACCTTCATTGACTCTAGTCTTCATAGACTAATTGAAAGCACCTTCACTAAGCTCTGCAGTTGGATAAATCTGTGCAGGATAACATGACTGACTGAATTGCCTCTCTCTCTCCAGTTTTTTCCCCCTATGCCACCTGGAGAGGATCTCTGTCTTTCTCAGACACAATGATGTTGATTTTGTTCTGCAGGTAGATGGCAAGTGCGTCACGCAGCTCTGACAGGAAGCCTCGCTCAGTGTTACTGTGCTCACACAGAATAACACTTATCCCATTGGCAACTGCATCCAGCACATCATGGTGGGACATCTCTCCTGCCATTTTGAGAAAGAAATGTCATAGAGATCACTAATGGTACAGTTCAGGTAACCAGGTCTCTGCAGTGTGTGGAGCACCTCAGCTAAAAGCTGTGGTGATGTGATGTAATGGAATGTAGGTCATAAGCAGAAATGCAACAGCACCTGCTCAGTAGGAATGTGGAACACTCCTGCTCAGCTGATATCCCTGTATGCAGCTGAGTCAAACCACAGAAATTCCTTGCCATCTTTGAATAGCTGTAAATTCTGCCAATTTGGGCAGAAAATAAAAGTGCTCAGAGTGGTCTGGAAGAAGATGGAGGAAAGCAATCGGGAAGCCTGAGGCTCCTCCCATAAGGGGGAATGCAAGGCAGCCTTCACAATGTTGAGCCACAGGGAATAGCTGTCCCACTGCTGGAAGAGAGAATAATGGACTAAGTGTCCCTTTGGTTAGACACACTATGGAGTTTCTTTGGAAGGTTCTGTAGACTACATTATATTATCTTTTCCATTACGGAATTCTGTAGGGAATAGAGGAAATATATGCTGCCAAAGGAAAAACACTGGAAGTTGCAACTTACTGCTATCAGCACCGATTTTGTGTTGAAATAAATGCTATAATGTAATGTTTTAATTCAGATATCTTTCACTGTGCCACACTGGCATTTGATCCACGTCTCTAATGTTAGTTTGTCATTCCAATAACTAACTAACTGTTTCTCAATTATAAGTAACAGGTCAAATCTTTCAACAGCCAGTCAGCTCTCTTTTTTGCTGGGGTTTGTTTTTTTCTCTAATGACTGTTTTTATAAAAATAATGGAATAGCAGTCTGTTACCTGTGAGATAGAGGTCAGCTTCCGTGCCCTTCAGGACACTGCCCCCAGAACCAGCACACAGAGCAGCTTTCTTAACTGGTGATTCTGCAGGATACAAGGTGCCACAGTTAAACTCTTTCCCTTTTGTTCAGTCCTCCTGTGTATTGCTGGTAATTGCTTCAGTTAACTACTACCTTGATCTTAGAGTCAATTCTTCATATACAATTCATTCACTAAGGAGAGGGGACGCATAACATGGGGAGTTTTCAAAATCTGTAAATGTTTTACAGTATGTTGCCTTGCAATTACAGTTGATTTAAGTGGAGTCACACCACTTTAATCCCACACCATAAAATAGGCTTTGAAGTAGTTTGGGGATTTTTTAGTGCAATTGTCAGTCTAATAAGATTTCTACCTCCTAAGTTACAGAGAGTTCTCAACCAATTTACTCTCACAAATCCTACTAGCTGTGCTCCTTGGACATTAGGAGAGGTAGCTGGGATAAGAGGATGTTTACTGCATATCTTATTAATGACCCTGTTTGAGCTAGTTCACCTTCTTTATCTTATCTTTCATCAAAACATGGTTCTGTATTCATAATGATACCATGAAGGGCCTTACTCTTAAAGTGCTCTGAATTTTAACATTCAGTCACAAAAGAGGACATACAATGAAACAGCACACCTTTGTGCCTGATACCTTGGCAGGAAAAAAAAAAAAATCTTACTCATTATATAAATTACAAGAAATTACATCTTTCATTTAACTTGTGCTGCCCATTTTTCACCACATCAACCAGTGTAATACAGGACGCCATTAAAATACAGATTACATTCTTTTCATATGACTGTAAATTCTAAGATGCTGTTTCTTAACAGTGCCTCCTAGTTCTTGGATGTAAACCTGTTAAAGACAGCAGTGTTTCCCACTGTCATGCCACGCTGATGCTGCCTGAGTTCCTGCAGTGCCTGTCCTAGCAGCAGTGTGGCTCTCAGGCCCACTTACCAAGTGTCCTGCCTGCTCCCAGGGCCACGCGGACGTGCGGGAGCTGCAGGTGAGCTTTGACGCGCTGGATGATGTCTGACAAGGAGAGCGGCTCGCTCAGGGTGCACAGGCGCCCCATTCCAGTATGGGGAAGGAGAGGCTGGAAAAAAATTAAAATTACTGTCAGAAAGCTGACTCCAGATGCTTGCATTGCTTTCCACACTCTAACAGGATGAGTATATTGGGCTTGCAGGAACATCACTGAACTTCACAAAAAATGTATGGGATGTTCTCAAATGTAACATATGAACTACACCAGCTATTGAAAGTGATTTAAGAATTAGTACAGACCACATAGATAGTTTCATTGCTTTGGAAAATGTTTGGGCTTCAAATCCCCATATGCCAGTATTTCAAAGCACTGGGGTAGCACTGGAAAGCTGTGATGCCATTGACTACTGCATTTCAGTGTTAAGGGTACTCAGCTCAAACAAGTAATACATTCACAGGAAGTAATTTTGTGATTTTGTTACCTTCTGTAGTAAGAGAATCTCGGTCTTGGGGTAAAGAAGGCTGTTCTGGGACAATAATGTCACCACCTCCAGCAGTGCTTTCTGAGAGCAGGTCAGGCTGACTCGTGTTTGCTCCTCACCTTCAACCCTGAGAAAAGACATGACTGGTGCTTTTCAAGAAGCTAGATAAAATTTCAGCATTGTAAGTATCATATTACAGCATTATAATTACTATAATAATAATTTTGGCATTATTATTATTCTGTCCCAGTGGCTCTTCTGCCACCGAGAAAGGAAAAACAGCATTGTAATAGCCTAGACTTGTCTTGGAAGAAACAAATACCAGAATTTAATTCAACTATCCTCATCAAATTTCCTATTAATACTCTTCTTTAACACCCCTAATCTATGTGATGCTAGACTTGAGTTGTTATTATCATTTAGCATGACATAGATTGACCAGAAAGGGACGATTATTCCTTAAGTTTCTTGTTTTGTTGCTGAAAAATACAGCAGCAATGCACAGAGGAACAAAATTATTAGAACAGTAAAATACAATTACAGCAACTTATTGTTTCAAACAACAGGAAGAATACAACATTAGAGAGTGGAGCAGATACCTAGCTGGAAGAGTTGTGAGACAAGAGATCTCTGGGATGCCTTTGATTTTGGACAGCACTGCATCCAGATGCTCAGCATCTGCACAGAACTCGACCCGGTGAGTGCCCTCAGCTGGAGAGCTTGGTGCAGTTGATGGATGCAGTGGGACAGAAGTACAGGCACCTGAGAAAACAGTACAAGATTGCTGCTTTATAAAGCAGAGTTGGTATCCTAATACTGATTTAGCACATTTCTGAAGGAGATGTGGCACAAAGATGCAAATTTTGCACCTAAATCCTTTCTCCCTGACCAGAACTGAGGGCTTTTCATTCTCCTGTCTCCATTAGGCACAGTCTATTTTAAGTCCAAAGAAACTGATTGATATGTATTATTTGCCATTCTTAATGCCATCAATTTTATCCTAAGATTGTACAAAACAGAAAGATTTGTATGACAGGTTGGAAAAAACACAGCTGTTGTAATCTGTGGGCCACAATACAGGATAAAAATCTAAAATAATTTCACATAGCTTAAATGCTTTGTAAACATTGAGATCTTATACTTTATAAATTAAAGGTGGTGATTTAAAGTCAGTGGTCTTAGCGTTGCAACCACTGCTCCACCAGTTCCAGATACAACCAATAGTAGAATCAAGCATCTGAAAATATCCTCTTGTGTTTGTTATCTGGTATACATCACCAAGATAAAGTTCCTAAAATGTATTTAAGGCTACAGTACTATAAAAACATTAGGAAAAATAAAAGCAGTCCTCAAATCATATCTGTAAAAGCTGGAAGGCAAATTATGAAAGTTCCCACCTAAAATAGCATACATCTTTAATAATTTTAACTTGTTTGATCTTAAGAGAATCTCACCGAGTCCCTTTGTTAGCCAGTTATTAACCCCGTGAGGTACGGCATCGTACGCCGTATGCGGAGAATAAATCCCGATTCTGTTCTCCAGGGCTCGGACCACCAGACGTTCCTTCCAGGTTTTCCACGTTACTCGCTTGAGCGGTGTGAATATAGGAGGGTGGTAAGAAAGAACGAGGTCCGCTTTCTTCTGCACTGCCTCTTCCATCACCTCCTCAGTGAGGTCGTTAGTGAGCAAAAGGGTGTTCACAGTGTGGGGAGGGCTTGGTTCCACCAGCAATCCTACATTGTCCCAGCTTTCAGCCAGAGAGGGGGACGCGAAGTCATTCAGGGCAGAAACGAGCTCCCGGAGGTTCATGAGGGCGCGTTCGGGCGGGCGGCCCAAGGCACGGACGCGGTGGAGAGGCGGGCGGAGCAGCGGCAGCCGCATGCGGGGACCTGTGCGGGGCAGACACCGGGCGCCGTGAGCCCCGGGAACCCAGCACACAGCCACGGCCGCTCGGGCAGCGCGCCCTCCCGCCCCCGGTACCGGGTGCCCTCCCCGCACACCCCAAACGCGCGGAGCTCAAGCTCCATCCCCCTTCCCGCGGCAATCCGACCCGCACAGGCGCTCGCTCCTCGGCGGCGGGGACCGACGGGACGGCGGCCTCGGGGCGGACACTGCGCTCACCTCCGCCGGAGCAGGGCCGGCGCTGCGGGGCGGGACCCGCGCTCGGCCCCGCCGCTTCCGCCGCGCTCGGCGGGGCCGGGGCGGACCCTGCGCAGCGCCGGCCCTGAGCTCAGGAGCAGGGGGAGCAGCCGCTTCTCCGGCGGCGGGGCTGGGTCTGTGTCTGTGCGCGGCTTCCGGCGGCGGTACCTCGGGCACGGAGGGTGAGGGGAGCCGGGGCCAGGTGGGCTCTGCGGGGCTTCACCGGCGAGCGCGGGTGCATAGAGGAGACATTAGCGCGTAAACCTGTCGTCTTCTACACAGCCGCGGTTTTATTACCGTCATTCGAAACGCTTTACTTGAAAGGATTACAAAAACTAGAAAAGTCTGGTCCCGTGGTTGGGTGCAGGTACCTGTCTGTTGCAGGCACTCACAGCTGTCACGAGTTAGCCTCAAATCACACTTCTGTTAGGTACTGCCACCTGGCTTTTACCTCTGAATTTCTGCTGTTATTCCTTAATATTTGCAAAAACTGACTGCTTGGTATAAATTTTCATCCTAGGAAAGAGTGGTTTTACCGTCTTCCCCTTTCTCTTTTTTACTCATTTTTCGTTCATTATATTCTGTGTAGTTGCTTAATGCAAGAATTTAGCCACAGAGTCACTGGAATGGCACCATAGAACCGTGTGGTGTAAAACCATGTAACCAACAAATATTTTAGAATTAAAAACAAATGGGAGTTGGCAGGAAGAAACCCAACAAATTTCATATATTATTTTTGCAGGAAATCGCTATATAGAAGGCTACCTCGGCTTTTTGATAAGCAGGCATGGTAAGAATAAAAGCACATTTTATACATTTTCATATTTTCTGAAGTGGTCATTTCTTGGAAAGCAAATAGCTGCTTTCCATCTCAAAGGATTACACATTTTACTCTGATGCTGTGAGGAATTTGTAATGAAAAGTTCAGGGTTTTAATTTCAAACTTATAAAAAGATACTGTGAAAAGGCAAGCAGGTTGATTTACCTCAGTCTAAAACATAATTATGCTTTCACTTTAGAGATCCCAGATTTTAATGCTCTTTTGACATGTATTTGATGGTCTAGTTTAGTTTCTTTTTGCTACAGAAGCATTAGCCTCGTTGCAGGAACATACCTCTGCTTCAGTGTATGTAAACCTCTGCTCTCACAGGCTTTTAAAAGTTTAGCAATTCAGGAAATAGAGATAAGACTATATATGTCTGTTCATACACCTTCTATAGCGTCTTCATGGGCATTGTGGGCAGCTGTCTCCTTGTGTACTTTTGGAGCAGTAAGCTAGGATCAATGTGATGCTGATTTTTATTAGTTTTGCTGTACAGTTATCCCCACAATAATTGTTTTTACATAGTTTAGCACATTCCATAGAAGCACTGTGGTATATTTGGCCTGTAGAGATAAATTTGCTTAGGTCACTGGGTAACTGATTTTAAATTTTATGAAAGTAACTTAGAAATTCTTAATAAAAGTAAGTTTTTTTTAATTTGTAGATTTATTGTCTGTGAAGGCACATTGTATATGCTGCCATTCAGAACTAGCCTTATCAATCAAAAGGCTGCAGGCATCAGTTGTTCCTCTAGTTGTAAAACAGTGAAGTGTGTGCTCCATCCAAAATAGACATAACCTTGATTCTTCAGCTTTACATTCAAGTGACTGAGTAGGTCCTGTTTGCAAATGAATAATGTTATTTCTGGAGTGTAACAGCATGCAACAGCTACTGCATTACCATGGCAAACTTGATTTGTCCTGAAACTAAATGAAACTGAGTGCTTTCTGATGATTTTACTGGAAATGTGGGTGGTTTGTGACAGTAGCCTTGCTTATGGCCCAATGTTGAAACAGTGGTTCTATGTAATACAAACTTGTTTGTGTTCTTGGCGGGGCTAGGAAATCAAACAGAGTCTGTTAGTATTTTATTGCTGATGTAATTTTTTTTTTTTTGCCTTTTGTTCAGGCTGTCACGCTGCATACTGATGTGGGAGATATTAAAATTGAACTGTTCTGTGAGCGTACTCCAAAGACCTGTGAAGTAAGTCAAGTACCAGGAGTAGGATTGCCCAGTGGTGAAACAAAGCAGTAGGAATAGTAAAGACTGTGGAGGAGGTGAAGTGGCTTTTGCAATTTCATTTTTTCATGTAATGGACTACCAGCATTTTAAGCTGGTGCAGTGCCTGTTCCACTCATGGAACTTGTGTGCTCTGTCCTACTGCCCACAGTGTGATGTCTGTTTCTCACTTAATAAGGTTTAGTTAAGGGGTGCTTCTCTTGAAGCTTCAGCAAAGTGTCCTTTGCCTTTAAGGGGAAATACAGCACCTAGAGTGGAATTCCCAAATTTCATGGGTTTATCCATACCCTCACAGACTTGATTTTAGTTTAAAAGAGTGAGACTCACACATAGTTTACCAGGAACGCCAATTTTGAATTTTTGCAATGAACTGAAATTGAAATAAATTTCATTCTTTTTAATGAAAAAGCTGAGGCATGAACTTACTGATTACCAAATTACATGTGCAAAAGAAAATTGTTGAATGGGAATGATACTTGAAAGCATGTCTTAGGCTTCTTGTTTGTTCCTCAAGTCAGATAACCTTGCATTGAAAGCTTTTTTTATTCTTTGTCTGTGTGACACTGTCAAAGGAATTTATTAGCTATGATTTGTTTATGACTAATCTGCAGCAAAACTCCGTGGAATTCTCATGGTCACAAAGCAAAGTAGAGGTAAAAGCATTGTCTTGCCAATGCTGTCATTTTAGTAAGATAATACTACTTTTCAGTTGTTTGTTGATATGGTTTGTTTGATTTTTGTAGAATTTCCTGGCTCTTTGTGCTAGTAACTACTACAATGGATGCGTATTTCACCGAAATATAAAGGGCTTCATGGTTCAGACGGGGGATCCATTAGGTAAATTACTCTGTCTGGGTTATTCTATGGAAAAAATGTGCAATAAAAAAATAAAATGTAAGGAGATAAAAGGGAATTATATGTATTAAAACCAAAATGTAAGTAAAGTAAAAGTAAGAGTTATTGTACTGTTGGTGTGATAAGAGGTTTTTATGATGAGATTAGATTTCTGTGGTGGCTTTACAGAAGTGCAGGTGTTACCCCAGTTTTAAGTAATCGTGCATTCTACAAATTTGAGTCTGTTTCCAGCTGTTTCCACTAAATATGGTGATTCTCCTGACTTAAGTAGAAGCAGCTGCTACTGTGCTTTGTGTAGTTCCTGCCTGAAAGGCTGCTTCTAAAGCATTTGGGGGAAAATGTCCCAGGTGGTGTCAGCTGTTTGGGAGAAAAGCTTATTCAGTTGGGTCTGTTCATACTCATATTGAATTTAATTTGAGGATATGTCAGTGTTTTGTTCTGCTACTTAATAGGTTCATTATATAGAGTTATGTCTTGGTGCAGTGTCAAGAACCTGCCTCAATCTAATTGCAGGCTGTCTAGGGTCTTTGTTGTAAAATGCTGTTAACAGAACATAATTTCTGGATTTTTCAGTCTGAAAATCCAGTAATTTCTATTGTGGTGCTTTTTTGTCAGGCACTGGGAAAGGAGGTAACAGCATCTGGGGCAAGAAGTTTGAAGATGAATTCAGTGAATATCTAAAGGTATTTCTGTGCTCTTATTATGCACTTATGTTTTCAGCTGAATTTTCTCTACAAGAATTTTCTCTAGGTTGGAGAACAATAGCTTATTATTAAAATAGGAACAGGCATTTCTGTACTTGGCAAGTTTAGGTTTGAGGGTTTTCTTCACTTGAAAACAGAAGTAAAAAGAATTTCTGACAGCATTTTTCATGCACTGAAGGCAAAGCAGTAATTTTTCACTGTAAGAGCCGTTTTGAGGAGCTAATTACTGATTGTGATAGAATATATTAGCAACCAAGATTTGTTCTTAATAGTGGTGTTGAGGAAGAGCTCTGAGTCATAGAGCACTTTGCACAGGTTAGTCCTGGTTTCACAGATGTGTATTCATGCTGAGGTTTTTCCCCTTGTTCAGCACAGTGTCCGTGGGGTAGTTTCCATGGCAAACAATGGTCCCAACACCAATGGATCACAGTTCTTCATCACTTATGGCAAACAGCCACACCTGGACATGAAGTACACAGTGTTTGGAAAGTAAGTGATTCAACTGCACACCTCTGTCAGAGTGTGTGAGGGATCTGAGTATTTCAGGGCACATGCAAATGCTTGAACTTCTTCTCAGAGTCTGTCATGGATGCTTAATATGTCCTTTCAAAATACATTATTTGCCACATAAAATGTTTTGTTTGTCATGTTTTGTATCATTTGCTTGCAAAGTCCTTGCCTTGTGATATTTAACTATAAAGTGTTTTGAGATGCCTCAACTGTGAAATTTAAATCATTATCAGAAGGCAATTTCCAGCCCTTCTGTTTTTCTTGCAGAGTTATTGATGGTTTGGAGACCCTGGATGAGCTGGAGAAGCTGCCTGTGAATGAGAAAACCTATCGACCTCTAAATGATGTTCGCATCAAAGACATTACAATTCATGCCAACCCTTTTGCTCTGTAGCCACAGAATGCCTCAACACATTCTTCAGAGACTGGTCAGATAATTCCCAGATTATGGGGCTTAAAGAGCCATCAAAAAGGGTTACTTCAGCTGGATCATATCTTTGCTCATTGAATGCACAATTTTCAGCAGCTATGACATTGTTTGGGAGTTATTACAGAAAAGTCTTGTGTTTCAGAAGCCAAGTTTTCCAGAGTATCTTCCAGCATTTTGATTTTGAAACATTGTTTTTTATACTTGTAAAATAAAAAAAAACTTTAATTTTTTTTCCTAATCTTTGGGTTTTGCATTATCTTTCTGAGTGATGTTATGTTAAAGCAAAGTCTTTTGCTATAATTTCATGCTGCTAGTTTTGTGAAACTTTGTCATAAAATGTCATCTTCCTTACTTGGTTTTCTCATAAAAGTAAAGTAAGATATGCAATTTTTTCCCCTAGGTGAGAGCAGTGTCAGAAATAGATGAAACTTTGTCCTGCCAGAAGATTAAAGAAGATATTTAGAGAAGTGTTTGCTCTTATGCTGCTGTGTTGGAATGATAACCTCTTCAGCCTGCCCAAAAGGTAGATTGGAATAATTTCTTCTTCTTCTGGCACAATACTGTTGCCATGAAAGAGTAATTATTTCTTTCCTTAGATAGCTGTTGATTGAAACTAGGTAACATGGATTTATAGTAACTTGTTTTTCATCGCTTTTTTTGCACAAAGTCTAGGGGATAAACACAACAAAGAGCACTGTCAAAAAGGCTGTGGTCACATGCTGTTGAACTGATATGAGAGCCATTTTGGACTTTTTCTACTCAGTGAGCATCCCTTAATAAAGCCTGTTCTATCTATCTATCTATCTATCTATCTATCTATCTATCTATCTATCTATCTATCTATCATCTATCTATCTATCATGTTTATATGCTTTGTAATCCTCAGGAGGCTCAAGATCCTGCTGACTGGCAGTCTGCTTCAGATTGTTATTTCTCATTTTGAGATTTGGCTTCTTAAAATAAGGAGAACTTATTTGCAAGAGAAGAGCAAAGGTCTGCCTGGTACAGATTACTGAGGTGTTAATGGGAAGAGTTAATCGATACCTGCTTGAGGGGACTTTTTTAGTTTCTGTATTCTTCATGGAATGTTGCTTTAAGTTCCTAGCCCTTGTTCCATATAATTATGGAATATGTATTTTATATGTTCTTATATGTTAATATATTTTAGTGTAATACTTCAGTCAGGTAAAGGATTTTATTCTTGTAGCTCTGTGCTCTTGTCTCTCCCTTACAACCAGCAGCAAGTGGACAGAAGTGTGCAATGGCACGCTTGGCTGACACTACTGCTACGCTGGAGGAAGGACGTGCTGGGAGTTTCTTACAGTGCACAGGAACTGTAAATAATTAATAATTTAAAATTGCACTGAACTGGAAACAATTTCAGGTCTTTTTTTTCCCCCAAAGGCTGTTACATAGAAAATGTGAAATACGGCAGCACCAAGTATTTTGCTCTTTGGAGGATACACATTAAATGTAGATAAGAAAATAATGGTGCGTGATCTTTGAACAGTGAACATCTTGTACATGTGGTAAGCTGATTTCAGAGGACCACTAACCATGCCCAGGGCAGTAGAGAGACCAGGTCAGCAGGGTAAGAAATGAGCGTTCCGCAATTTGGAGTCGCCCGCCGCCCCGCTCCCTCAGGCCGCCATGTTCTCTGCGGCGCCTTCTCGGGCGGGCAGAAAATGGCCTCGGTCGCTGTGGCGGTGCCGGGGCCTTTCCCGAGCCCCGGGCCGGGCCGGGCACGGAGCCTTTCCCGGGGCGGCCATTCCGGGCCCGCTGGATTCGGGCCGGCCCCGCGTCCCCCTCGCCCCGCCCGCCCTGTGCGTCCCGGGGCCGGCAGCGGCCGCCGCCTCCGGCTGAGGCGCTGCAGGCGGGCTGGGGCTGGAAAGCGGCGTAGATGGATGGATAATGAGTTACTTCGCTTTTCCTCATGGGACAAACTAACTGGGAGATAACCAGTTTTACTGTCTCCCATAGAAAAACTTCACTGACATTTTGAAAAGCAATATTTGCCCTTGTTAAGCACACAGAAGCCTTCCTTCTTCCTAGGATAATGCAGCACTGGGGGCCTGAGTAGCTTGGCTGGAGTGTCTGAGCCACAGTATGTCCTTAAAAGACCTTTTTTAAGGAGAATGTCAGAGGTTTAAGTTCCCCTGTCAAAAATAATTAATCTGACAAAAGCTCTTGAATTAAAAAATAACTTGGAGCAGAGAAAAAAAAGTAAAAAATTTGGTTATTGAGGAAAAACACAATCTTCATTACAATTTAAATTTGGTATTTAATGGCTTTGAAAATGAATTGTTTGTCTGTGGGATGTAATTCAAAGAGTAAAATGTCTTTGCTACACCTAGGGAATAAGTCAAACTTATGGTCCTGACAGGGATTAAAAAAAAAACAAAACACTTTCCAGAAGGTGCAACAAGAATGGAAAGGGGCACCATTCAGAAGTAAACAGGAGAAAAAGTGCTGCAAACATATTTCTGAAACTCCTGGCAGGTAAATAATTTTTGGATTTCTGATATCAGCAGGCATGTTTTAAGATTTTTTTTATTCTGATCAGGTCATGTGATACCAGATTAAGTTTTTAGTTGAAAGTATTTCAGTAAAACTGTCTTGCAGCTTAAAAAAAAAACCTGCCTTCATAGGGGTGCTAGAAAGATTTTAGTTACACTTACTAGATCCTTTTTTTGGTAGTATTGATTCAGAAAGCAATTCTGTGAATGAAAGAGGTTGTTGTTAATGACACAGTTTTGAAGTTTGCAGTCACAAGTCCAAGGAAGGATGTGACACTGGGCATCCAAGTAGCCAGGGATCTGGTCTAATGTCACAGCTGGTGGCAAAAGGAAAGACGAGACACTTTATAATGCATGTAATCCTAAACCTCCACCAATTTTAATTTAATTTGCTTTTTTTTTTTTATTATTTTAAGAAGGTAGATTCTCACAATAGTAATTGAGAGTCAGGTCTGGGGAATTCTGTGGGTAATAGAAGTTTATTCCTTTGGCTCATATTAGTAGCTGACTGGGCTTTTTTTGCTAGGATTGAATTTCCTTCAGTGAAAATGTATGGTTTGCACATATGCTTGTGATACCACAGAACATGGTCCTGCTGTTTGTTCACTGAACATATTTGAGCAGATTAATGAACAGTTAACCATTGACTGGAGTATTAGAAATACAGGCATCACTTTCATGCCTTCAAAATTTATATTATGATTTATATTAAGCATTTGCTTAACTCCACTCTAAAATCCAAGGACAAGCTTTTAAACTAGATTTTGACTAAGTATCACTGATATAGCAAGGCGGTCATGCCAGACTGACTTTTAAAAGTATCAGTGACAAATCTGTAGAATTAAATATGGATGATGTCTTCCCACTTGCAGGGTGGGTTTTCTGATTTTTATCACACTGTTAAAAAACCTGAAGATTGGAGTTGGAAGTTAAGATCTTAAGCCAAGGCAGTGTAAAGCAAATGTATATGCTTTTTTTATTAAACAAAAGCTTCTTGCCAGATACACAAGTTATTTAAACTTGATTGCCTGAGGGCTATTTTAATTTGGACACAAGACTGTTTAAAATATCTATGTGTATATATATATATATATATATAATTATTAAGTCTGTGCTTTAAGAAAAATATAGAGGTCCTGAAATCATAAAGTAAAATTCAGTGAACCAATCTTCTAAAAGAAAAATAATTGTAATTTTTTGTTACCTTCTTGCTTTGAGTATCTTGTTTGAAAATCTGTTCCTTGCCATGTTAATGTAATATAAACTCTGAATTTCCAGGGACTGAATTTGAAATTGCTCCTGCTGACTGTCTGTGGCCCAGTGTGTATCTGAATGCATTTTTTTTCTGACCTGAATTCAACTGAATTTATTGACTGGCTGCATGGTCTTGGTGCTGTTCCAGAAGAGCTATTGAAGGAAAAGATGCAGGAATGCAGAGGATGAAGCAGAGGGTGATCTGATCTGTCGGAGATGTACTAAGTGCGAGATGCATAGAGTGTTTTTCAGACTTTATTAAGTTTTTAGATAGGTGTGGTGGTTGACCCTAGCTGCATGACAGATGCTCACCAAACCACACCCACTCTGTCCCTGCTCTCTTCAGCTGGACTGGAGAGAAAAAAAGGTAACAAAAGGTTCATGAATTGAGATCAGGGAGAGATCACTCACCCAATACCATGACAGGCAAAACAGACTTGACTTGGGGATATTAATTGAATTTATTACCCGTCAAAATCAGAGCAGGATACTGAAAAATAAAATCTTAACAGCATCATCCTCCCCTCCCTCCCTCCTTCCCAGGCAGTGCAGGGAGATGGAATGGGAGTGCATATTGTTGATTTTTCCCTTTTTTCACTGTAAATATGCCTTGATGAGAGTTGTCCAGTAACAGCTGTCCAAGTAGGTATTTACAGTTTAAACATGAATAGTCTAGAATAGCTTCAGTGGGAATACTTTAGTCTATTTTGGTTTGCTTTTAATTTTTAATAGCATACATAAATACCACAGGGTGGTGGGTGGGGCATTTTATACCTAAGAAGGGTAATAAGGTATAAAGTATGTTTTCAGCATTGATATATGAAATTTTAATCTTTTTTATGCCTAGGTGAACCTTGGTTCTGGTTCTATTGTCAGCATCTACTAAAAAATAGCTTTTCTAAAAAGGCTGCCATTGCTATAAACAATGTATATCTGAATATTCTTAGAAGTTGCTAATCTAATCACTCATCTAATCACTATTCAATCCCATCTTTTCAGAAGAGGTAAACATGTAGCTGTGAAAATAATCAAAAATTATGGCACCTGCTCCAGAACAGCTTATGAAGTCCTAGTACTGGAGTCTATAAAGGCACTGGGGGTCCTGGCAGTGCTCAGTGAGTATACACAGCCACCTGTACTTTGGTTTGGCTTTAGGATTTGTCATGTTGCTTCCTGTACTACAGGATGTATGCATCTCAGCTTTATTAGAACTGCTACAAAAGTCATGTCACGTTCCTGCCTTTGCAGTTGCTATGTCCAGATGTTAGAGTGGTTGGAGTACCATGGACATGTTTGAATTGTTTTTGAGCCCTAGGGACTCGGCAGCTTTGCCTTCCAGTCAGAGATGAAAGCTGTGGGCTTTGGTGTGCAGTGTTTGATGGGTGAATCAGACACTTTGGTGCCCACAGGCTGGTGCAGAGCTGCAGTTAGCCATGGCCACAGCAGCCTGTCAGGCTGGCCTCTCATTTAAGGGCTGTCACACGCTGCTGAACTGTGCTCCAGCAGCACAGAGCTCTCTTTCTTGAGCTCAACTGTTCTGGAGTCTGCTATCAAACAAGAACCTTCTGAATCCTTTCATAGCACTGGGACATGCACAGCCATGAGATGTCTGGAGTGTACAGTGTATGCTCATGGAATACCACCTGGGAGCAGCACTATTTCCTGTAAGTTACTGTGAACCTCAGAATGATGCAGCATCTGTGGTACTCCTCAGGTGGGTGAAAATACGCTGGAGGTAGGGACTAAGCGGAATGATTTATGCAAGCACTTCAGCTGCCTTCTTCCATGGTGCCAAATTGAAGAGAGGTGTAGGCACAAGGGAACAGTATGAACAGAACATTTCTGCACATTGCTTTCAGTCAACATTTTGGCAGCAGTTTGGTGTGAAAGATCACCCTCTTAACATTTGTAATTTACAAGCCATGCTTGTAACAGATGTAGCTTCATCTGTCACCATCAGGAAATTCAAATACCTCAACTTTGTCATCTTGACAGTGTTGCTGCAACTTGAGATTAATCAACAAAGTAAAAAAAAAAATAGGGTCAAGAGGAAAAAACCTCAAGGGATAAAACCTAGAACACTCTCCCTTACTTTAAGAAACAGGTTAGTACAGCCCTCTTTTTTCCTTATTCTGAAACTGATTATTGGTTGTACAGTACAGTGAAAAATAGTTCTTGATAACTTCCTCTAACAATGAATAAAAACGTCTCTCTGGATTTCCCTTCAGAAGGAAGGGAACTGGGGCCCTTGTCATATCACATGATAAGAAAAACAGGTAATTTTACTTTTATGTACCTGGACTGCTATAGTTTAATTTAAATATTTTCCAGTTAGGTTTTAAGACCCAGTCATCTCTTTGACAAGCTGGCTGCTCTGGTGGAGTATTCCCAGATCAGTTCCCAAGCCCCTAAAGCGAAGCAGGCTGAGTCCCAGGGACCAAAGAAACTTAAACACCACTGACTTCTGATTTGGTTATGTTTTAAGTGCCTTACTTTTTAGTATGACTTCTTGGATACTTACCAAATACTGACATAAAATGTAGTTAATATACAGATGAACCTGGTTTTCAAACTCAGGGGATATTAGCATTTTTAACACTGAAAAGAGCACCCTATCAGCAAGAAAGTATTATTTTTATTGCATTTTATTCAACAGTCCTTGAATTAGGCAAAAGACTGTGCACTGCTTTGTACCCTGCAGTGTCACTGGTGCTTTCTTTTCAGATAAGGAGCAGAGACAGCTCTTGGCATTAAGTGTAAGGATGGCCTTTATTTGCTTAAAAAAAAAGTTACAAAGTAAGGAAGATCACTGTAGTATTGAACAGATTGCATTGTGATGACCAGTTTTTTCATTTATTTTAGTAGGTGTACTCTGGTTACCAGTATTTCATTTAATGCTCACTGTTAGCTTACAATATTATAGACTCCTATTTTTTTCCCCAATCTTTCTGACTTTAACTGTCCTGAGAATTTCCATTAGGATTTAAAAGTTTCAGGGAGCAGATAAGTTGTTTGGCTTAGTGTGTGAGCTGCCAGCATAAAAAAATCTTTAAACACCAGGGGGGAGGGGTGGAGTTTTGGCTGCCTTAGGTTGCAGCAGCTGTGCATTTACAGAGCAGCACAAAGCAGCTGCTCCCATCCCAGCCCTGCCAGCAGCAGTGCCTGGCTGGCAAAAGCTGCTGGGCAGCTCTGCTTGTACTTCCATGAGGGAAAGGGAAAAGGATGGCACCCAGAGCTGCAAAGGCACCTGACAGCCCCTCAGGAGCACGGGCCACCAGCTGTGACAGCCAGCAGGCTCAGAGATGCCACTCTTCATGCCCCACCATGGTAACCAATTGCTGCCACCACAACAGCTTCTTTCCAGCAGTGGGGCTCCCACCTTCCCCAGGAGCTGGAGTAGAGGATTGCTTTATGCTGGAAGTCTGGTAAGGGGATGACAAAGTACTTGGGGACACAGACAACCACCTATGACAGGGGTATTTGGTGGTACAGACTGCAGTGCCACACAAGCGATGCTCTCTTCACCTGGGAGGCTTTTTTATAGTTTAATTTGCAAGCAGACTGCCCTAAATCTCATTCACCAGATCACATCTACTCCAATACAGACAGAAATCCCAACAGATTAAGTGAATTTCACCGTGGAAGGCCTTAAATTACATTATTACAGTAGAAAATACAGGAGGTAGAAGGTAACTGAAAGGACAAATGCAGGTTAAGAGTCAAATCTAACAGCTCCTGTAAGCTACTTGAACATGGTTTTAAAAACTAAATCCAGTATTTCATTAACTATAGAAAACAGGTAAAATAAATTGCCATGAGAGCCCTTATATCATGCTTGATACAGGGAGGTAGGACGTGAGAATCAGAAGGACACATGAGACATGACACTTATCTACAGCTCCTGTTTGCTTTAGTGAGGCCAGAATTTCACAGGTCAGTCACCCTCTTCAGCTTCAGACTCCGACTCTGCAACAGAGAGACCTCATCAGCAGCCTGGCCATGGCTCAGCCCCCAGCCCCAAGCTCAGCTGGTGCCCTGCATCCTGCACAACAGCTGCCCTTGGATCCACGTGGATTGTCCTGGCAAGCTTTTCTAGCCAGCACCAGGGGAGGCAATTAACATCCCCCACTCCAAAACACAGCATTACTGCATCAGGGCTCCCAAAATGAACAAGCTCCACATATGGGCTAAGCTGCTGGTTACCTTCTTCAGCATTCTTGAGCCATTCAACAAACTTCTTCATCTGCTCCAGAAAAACGCTCTTTCCTTTTGCAAGATGTGCATCTTTATACCACTTGAGGATGGGTTCTTCACTCAGAACTTCAGCTGTGAAGACAGGCAAAAGCAGTATTAACACAGCAAACTGCTGAGAACCTGACTGGTAGCCTTTGCTTCCTCCCCTAGAAGCATCATGTACTCCTTCTCTGGGTACAGCTGGACAGGTCTGCACTAGGAGTGCAGATCTGCCTTCAGTTTTGACATTTTGAGAACCAGGCATTTTGGATGGTTCCTCATGCTGTGACTTTCCTCAGCACAGTATCCAGGAGCTGTAGTTTCACTCCCACTAACAGTCTGGAGTGTTTCAGAATTATTTGAGATGGCACACTCTAAGCAAAGGTTCAGTTAACAGCAAAGAACAAATGCAAATTCTTTTGAAGTCCAAAGTAAACACTGCCTGTGGTGTAGGTGTTCTAAATAAAGTCCAATACGGTCTTCAGTGTAACAAGTTTCCATAGTGCACAGTGTGTTTTCACTACCACCTTTTATCAGACATTTAAAAAGAGCCTAGAGAGCAGCCCAGAACACATTGGTGGTCTCATTCTTCAGCTGCTCACAGCCAATGTTAGGAGAACTAAGAATTACATTATCATGCAACTTAACAAAATGCCTTAAAAATCTAAATTTAGCTCTGTTCTGCAACTCTTAAGCAGATCAGCTGTAGACAGGCAGCATCTTTGCCTTGAACTTCCCCATGTGCAGAGGGCCAGCCACATGCATTTTTGCAAACAGGAGGTGGAAAATTCTTCAGCTTTATTAAATGCAATGTTGTAGCACTGATCTACCCTGAAGAATTTATCAGAACCTAAACATTCTGTTTCAGAAGCTTTAACAAATCAAACCAACCAAAACCAACTCCTCCAAAAACCCACAAACCCTTGAAACTACAGCCCCACAGAAATTACCTTTGTAGAAGAGCACCACTATTTTCTGAAAGGCCTTCATGAAGTGAATGTTGTCATAACAATACTCCTGAATCTTCAACAGAAGAGTCAGCTCAGACTGACCTTGGGTGGTGAAGGCAGCAAGTAGAGGACTGTATTGCTGTAACAAGAACAACAGATTGGCACACACTGGGCACTCCACATTTACCACCTGACTAAAGCTGGTTTCGCAGTTTCCATCAGCCACTGCTTAAAAATTTGCAACCACGGCCCCACCCCAGAGCAGCTCTGCAACAGTCACTGCCTCTGCCTCAGGCCCTTGGCCTGCAATACTCCTCACAAGGGGAGAATTCCCCATCCCATTCTGTCTCTGCAGTAGCAGAGTTGTAGCCTTAACATTTAAAAGAGAGCTGCAGGCAGAAAGAAAACCCCTCTGCCAAGGGGCCACACAAGTCCATACTGAAGTTACAATACCTTCAAATGCTTGATGGCTTGCTCTGCTACCAGCTCCTCCTTTTTGTTCCACTCCACTGTGCTCATTACACTTGACCAGATTATCGCTACCACAGTCTGTTCTGAGATGTTGTTTTTCTTCATCTCCTCCTTCACGTACAAGATGATCTGCCAGGAGAGTAAGAGTCAGCACAAAGGCCACATCTGGCATTAAACTAAATTAAATCTTCTCTGCTAAAAGTAACCCAGAAGGCTTAAGAATGCCAACCAACCTCCTTGATCACACATCAGGATTCAGAACATTAAGGAAAGACCACAACCCCAGTATCAACCCCCCACTCCTCATTTCACTTCCCAGTGAGAGTTAAGTTCAGTGTGAAAGAGAGACACCCCTTGTCTACAAACACCTACATCCTTGAATGGATCTCCCCGTGACATCTGCTCCTGCAGCTCTTTCTGCAGCTCCTTCCGAGCTCCTATGGATTGCTGGTTCCGAACATACTCGGAGAGTTCCTTTAGTCCTGCTTCAGTGAAGTACTTGGAGAAGTGTTCAACACTTTGTTTGTTGGCTGGGAAGAGTTCCTGAAAACAAAGTTTACAACTCTTTTGTAAATGAAATGTGTGCTGTGTACTTTGCTGGCAAATGCTGTTCACTAAACTGGCTTATGGAGCAGCAGAGTAGTTCCAGTGGTACTCACCATGAGCCTGTTGTCCATGTTTACTTTGCGAAGACTGACAGCCACTGCATTGATATCTTTCTCATTTATCCATGATTTGAACAGCTTGACTGCAAAAGCTGCAGAAACACCTACAGTTGGAATAGTTCTATTGTTAGTGAAATTCAAAACACAGGGAACCACAAGGGCCGAGTACAGGGTACTTCCATTTGTGAGAATGTGCTCTGAGCAGCAGCTGTGCTTCCAAGCAACCCCAGCACAGTCTGCTGTACCTCTCCCTGCCCAAGGAGACACTGTGGCCTCCAGCACACTGGACTTCTCCTATCACTCAGCATCACAAGGTCTTCTCTGTACTAAACTCAACTCTTCTTCCTGCAATTTAGGAAGCAACCTTAAGGCACAACACACCTTTTGTATCCCTGAAAGGTCCCTCTCCAAAATACAGTAGCGCTTGCTGGGCAACACTAGTGACAGCAACCCCCAGTCATGCAGGGAAGTACTATACAAAAGCTTTCTCAAGAAACTGATTTTCTGAACTCTTAACAAGATCTTCCAGATTGTGGGGCATCACATTCACCTTTGCTAATCCTGTAGTCAGTCTATCACCAGAGGAAGCTCGGGAGCTGCAAGGGTGTATTGTCATCACAGTTTCCACCTACTTATGATGGTTCTGTCTCCCCTTCCTAAGGGAGGAGCTGGGCCACACTTACCTTCTTTAACCAAGTTCTCATTGTAGAGACTGTTGAGAATTGATGCATTGAGTGTCCCGTTGGCAAGCAGAATACCCGTCAGCATGGCCAGTTTGTTCCGCTCAGATTCTGAGAACCCTTTCAGGAACAGCAGCAACTGCAGGCCAAGTAAGAAGAGCTGCATGAAACTACCACCTCTCAGTAAACTCTGGCCACTGCCTCTCTGTTAAACACTTCTGTTTCATCAATCTAGCAGAAGTTAGCCACTGGCAGTCATACAAGCCAACATTCTTCTATGAACAACTTTCAAGGGCTGTATTTTAATAATCCATTTAATGATGTAACCCTTCTACAGTGATTAACTAGCAGAATGTGAAGGTTTATTTGTTTGCTGATAAAAAAAACACTCCATACCTTTTTGACTTCATCTTCAAAGCCTTTCTCCAGATATTTGTAACGCCTGATTAGCTTGTTAAAAACCTAAAAAGACAGAGTACATTATCTTTTACTATGAACTATCATTTGATTAGAATTTTAAAAAACTAAGTTCAGTAAAGTAGGTCTGAACTCTTTAGAGCACTTACAGCTTGGAATACTGCTACTTTACCACCTCCAGTATGCTTAAAGCCATGCATTCCTTTTACCTTAACTTACAATCACACAAATGTTTAATTTTTGACTGTTAAACAGCTTTAAGTTAAACTGTCCTCATTTCAGAACTAACCTGAGCAAATGCTTGCATGGTTTCTAGGTCTTCCTGTGCTGCAAACACACAGACGTTTGTGCGTGTCATGTCGTCTGCCAGGGTCCCGCCTGGGGCTGCAGGAGGATTTCAGTGTTAGTGGTGTTACTGCCAGTGAGAGCACTGAGCATTCTCCACAGCAGAACTCCAACACCCAGAACATGCAACACTGTCCTTTCATGATGAACTCAATGACCTGATCACCCAGACACCCCTACATTTCCCTCTGTTCCACTGCTGCACCAAAAATTCAAAATCACCTTAGATTTGAACACTGAGCTCCTCTTCCCTTAAAGGAAGCCACTGAAGCTGCTTAATTCCAGCAAGTGTCTTTTTAGTATCTGCTGCAAGTGCTGCTTTTACATTACAGAGTAAGTCACAACAGGAGACTGAAACATCTACAGACACAGTTCAAAATTCAGTGCTTCAGAGATGAGCTTGAAACTTTAGTTATTTAGGCTGCTTCACTAATGAAGGGGCATTCAGGTCACCAGGAGCAGTGCCAGAACACCTCATCATTTATTTCTATGCCATTTTACATAAAATGGAAATCCTTTGTTATGTATTAGTCAGAAACATGACTTTAAAACCAGAGATTTGTATTTCTGGTAATAATATTAAAAGCTGGTAAGGTAACAGGATGTCAGTTTTTATTCTGGCCTCCTTTGACTGAAGATCAAAGCTGGTCTGCTTAGCTACCTGTTACAGAGAGGAAATTGAGTAAAGCACCCCAGATCACCATTAACACAGCAATGCCTTCTTCCCTTCCCCATCAGCCTCATTCCTAGACGGAACACTTCCTAACACAGGATGCACTGGTTAAGACTCCTGAATGTAAACCCAGATATTGTGACATTCACAGCATGTGCTTTATCTGGTTGGTAAGCATCTATTCCTCTTTGTTCTGTACACAGAGTGTGAATCTGACTTTACAAGACTTTTCATCATCACATTTCACTTCCTCAATCCTTGCGTTGTCTCCTGACTTGACCACCCTCTGATTTCTCACTCCCTGATGTCTGCTAGAGCCCATGACCCCAATATTGTCAACAACAGATAATTTGTAACAGCATGTCCAAGACTAAACACTTCAGATTCTTCTGCAAACAAGTTTTCTTTCCAAAATAACAGGGCAGGATGCACAAATCATAGACTCATGTCAGAATCTTTCAGGGCAACTACCAGTGTTGCTACCACAGACCACACACCTGAAACAAGTATTAATCCATCTCTCATCATGAGAAGTGATCTTGACCAAAGTCAAGATCTACTGGTAAAAAATTCCCAAAAAACAACTAACAAAAACTAGCCAAACAAACGAAACCAACCACACCCACCACACCCAAAAATCGAAAGTACCTTCTTCTAAGCAGAGTTTGTACAAGCTACACTTCAAGGAATGCTAAGAGACTCAAGTAAAACTGAGGCAGGTTATACAGAGTATTTCTACAGTAACTGCTCAGGCACCAAGGTGGTCAGGTGGTTTACCACAGACTAACTTAAACTCTGTTCTACACACTCAGTGGGCTCTTTAGCAGAGATTTTACCCTGAAAAAAATGAAGCTTTTGTAGAGGGAACGAAGCTGAAAGCAGCCACATCAAAGGGACTTACCCAGCATTCCACCGGCCACCAGGATGTCAAAAAGTGTTTCTGCATAGCGGCGATAATCAAGTTTTGCACCAGAAGCATCAAGAAACTTTGCTACTGCCTCCAAGTCAGTGCCAGTTTCAGTTAAACCTTGAATAATACAGTCCTGGAACTGAGTAGGGTCAAACCTCTCTTTTTCATCTGTAAAGCACAAGTATCGAAATAAGATTTCCATGAAGAAAGAATGCTTTGTGATGATCATTACTTGGCTCTAATAAAGCTTACCTGACTTCTCAGTTTGATTCTTATACCCCTATTCTCATGTTAGATCCCTCCCTCCAAAACCAGAGACTTAGCTCATGCTGGAAGGCAATTATTAATACATGCCCCTATAACTTTGTACATTTGACTCCCTTACTCATGTTTTATCTCAGCTTTTTAGGCCTCTGTTTTGGATGAAATCTTCTGACTGACAAACTGCATACCATTATCTTATCCAAGTCACCTGGCAATTTGCTTTTTGGCTATGAAGCCCATCCCCTCTTAACCTGCAGCTAAGTGAGTTTAAGGCAATGACTTTTCCTAAAGTGCTTGGGAGAAATGCAGACATATGAGCTACCTTACTGGACTGTCACTGAAGATGTATTTAGCATCCTTTGCTGTTACTAAGCAGAAAACACCTGATGTGTCTTCATAGCTGATATATCAACTGATCATTGCCTAATTTTTACTACAGGCAGGGCATAGTCAATGTGCAACAAATCCACCCATGTAACTAATAGAAAACTTTAAAGGGTCTTTAATTTTCCTTATCTCAATTTGTCCTTAGATTATGGAAATCATTAGATGAAGAACTTCCAAAAACAAGATAAGTCAACTGCAGATCTTATTTTGAGTGCTGTCTACGACATCTTAGCCAATTCTGTTAGCAGCCTAGTGGGGTATACTGGTGTCCAGAGTCAATGCAAGTATCAGCACACTGCTAACAGCTGGATACAAGTTTGGAAATACTGGATCAGTTACTTTCCAGGGCAGATCCATGGAGCTCATTGCTCCAGAAGAGTTGCTTCACAACCAAACTATGGTTAAATGCTTAAAAAGAGACTAAACCATGGCTGCTGGCATTTCATCTGCTGGACAGACCACAGCAAACTATCATTCAAGAGATTTTCAAGGGGCTTTGACATTCAAACAGGTTCTATAAATCCAAGTGTGCTTCTGCATGTACAGAATCCCTAAAGCTGCCTGTTGGAACACTGCTGGTATACAAGTAAAACTGTGCTGAACAGAAACCCTAAGAGTGTCTCCACTTCCTCTTCATGTTGGAAAAAAGCTCCACCAAAACACTGTTACTCATCACATCTCTGCAGTCACTAACTCTTCTTACGAAACTAACTGTGCATGTAGAGACACAGGCCTTTACATAGCCCACACTTTGGGGCCCTTCTGGATGTTGACTGGGGGACAGGTGGATTTGGGGGATTTGGTTGCGGTTTTTCCTGTCAATTTTTAAAAACTTAAAAGAGGACAATGCAGCTTTTATCCAGTGGCTAAGTCTGAAATTCTTCCTGTGTTAGATGCTCCTTAGACATATTAACGTGCAACAAGACTATGCTGGAGCTGCTCTGTAATTCAGGGGTACTAGATCCTTCTGCTTGCAGGCTAAACACACTCATGACGGTTCCAGAATGACCATCTTATGGCGAAGGTTATCACAGTAAATTCAGCGGCCATTCTGACTACCAAGTATTTTTATTAGCACAGAAAATTCCAGTCAGGCTCAAACTCTGCACTTAGCATGGTCTCAACGTAAAAAATTTATGGTGAGCGCATGAAGGCACTGATTTGTTTACTGAGAGAAACCGACGTTTTACTGTACACACAGCGCTGGCAGCCGGTCCTGGCAGCAGGCACGGTGCGGTAACTCACCTCTTTTCCTGGTTTTAAAACGCTGGCCCGATAGTGTCGGCTTCTGCGGCTTTTGATTATTCATAAAAGACACCCTGCAAGGAAGCAGACAGGGCGGTGAGGCCGCTGCGGGCAGGGGCCGCGCCGCTCCCCCGCAGCTCCCGCGGCGCTGGGCGGTGAGGCGGCGCGGCCCCCGCCCGGCTCCCGGCACGCACCGGGCTCCCGGGCGGGGGCGGCCGCAGGGCGGAGCCGGGCCCGCGCGGTGCCACTGCCCCTGCCCGTGCCCGTGCCGTGTCCCCGGCCCCGCCGCACGGCCCGAGCCGCCGCCAGCGCTGCCCCGCTCCGGGTACCCGTGCGGGCACGAACAACGGGCACAGCACCTCCCCCCCGGCCTCCACCGCGGCGCAGCGCGGCCATTACGGCCCGGGCTGTCACAGCCGATCACAGCCAGCCCCAGCCGGCCGCCCCCCGCCCGCGCCCGTCTCCTCACCGACTTTAAGGCAGAGAGAAAATGCCCGAGCGGCCCGGAGCGGAGACGGGCAGGAACGGCAGCGAGGAGCGGCGGCAGCAAGAGCTCAGCGAGCGGAACCGACGCCAGAGGAAGAGGGGAGGGCCGCGCTCCGCTCCGCCCCGCCCCGCCCCGCCCGAGGGGATGAGGGAAGGGGCGGGGAACGGGCCGCGCTCTCTCGGGGCCGCCCGTCCTGCGGCCCTGCTGGATCCCGCGGTGTCTGCCCGGGACCCAGTGCCTGGTGCCCCTCGGAACCGCCGGGACACCTCCCTCTGGCCTGGGCCAGCACCGGGTCTGTGGTGCATCCCACTTCAGCGCCATACCTGCTGCGCTACGTGACCCTGTATTTACTGTTGCAGTTGTAATAATTTATTCTTTCAGATCCTGGTGATAAGAGCACCGCACAAGCACTTGCTATACTGTAGTCTGTGCACACAGGACTATGAGTTATAAGCTGTGCCCATCTGACACACAGCAAATCCCTGGGCTCCAGAAGCGCAGGCCTTCTCCACTGCCGTTTAACCACGGTTCTTTTGCTAGCAATCATCTCCACAGGTCTCATCCTACCTTCAGGCTGTAGAGCAGTCTGTCAGCAGACAGCATAAACACACCCGCCGTGTTAGTGGAGGTCCTTCAAGTACTATGTCAAAAAGATGGGCTGCCAAACACACAGCAGCACACAGCTGGAGACAATATTGGGAATACTCTCCGTGCTGGTGCAGGACAGGAGATGCAATTGCAGCTCAGTTCTTTGCTCCCCAAAAGGCCAAACCACTAAACCAATTTAGAGAACGCGAGCTTCTGTCTAGACCATACACAGCAGCAAATTTCCACCAGATTTAAGCGCAATGTTCCTGTGATTATCAGGTGTATAAATGGAACAAATCACTGGGCTACAGTAGGGAAAATCAATGTCCGTCAGAGTGCCAGTTGTTTGGCACAGCTGAGTTCGACTGTGAGCTGCCCCACTGTAATGAACTTGTGTTAACATGGTTCTCCTCTGAGCCCTCCCCATCACCTTTCCCTCTTGGTCACCTGCTGCACATCTGCTCTGCACACCTGCCGACAGCTGCTGTGGGCAACCTCACCTTTGTCAGAACAGCTCCCACTGGGATCCTGTCCTGCTTCACCCTTCCTACCTCCAGTACCACTCCCTCACCTTGTGCCCTCTCCTCACCTAGGGATGAACGCATCAGCTTTGTCCTGCTTCACCATTTTGCTGGAAAGAAGGGGCAAAACTGTGGGTAAGGCAGAGGAGGAGTGAGCAATGCCAAGGCAGTGAATAGCAGCGATTATATTCCTCCTCTGGAAGAGGCCAGAGTTGACAGTGGTTCAAAGAGATCTGATGATGTGGAGCAGCCTGAGGGGGCTGCCAGGAAGCAGAGTTAAACTGGGATGGTAATATATTGTGCCTAGAAATATTTGGCAGTATGTAGTTTTAGAATCTCTGTTTTACTGAAATATGGATACACTGCCCATCATTAATTTGTACAGTCTCATTCTGATCTTTGGGATTTTCATATGCTGGAAAAACAGAAAAAATAGATAACACCAGTTGTGACTCTCAAACTGGATGTAGGAGTGACAAAATGGTACTATTTCTGATCTTCTCTTTGTTGCAGATATTTTCAAAATTGCATGCAAATTCTTTTGAGTTCTTGAGGTAACTCCAGAACTGTTCCAGTGCAGCACAAAACACATTATTGACGGGTCTTTTACTTGGCAGGACAAGAGAACTAGTGCTTATATATTGTTCTATCAAGATGGTTACATATACACACACATATATATATATGTATGTATGTATGTGTAAGTATGACAGTTCTTTCTTGCAGGAATGCCTGCAGTCAGTAAGTGGCTGAAGGAGTCATCTGGTTGTCTGACTCTTAGGAAAGCAGTACTAATCTATATCAATGGCCCGTGGCTTACAGGTTCCAGGTTTGCCTTTAGGAAACCGAAATAAAATATAAAAAATAATTTTGCTAAGGGGAAAACAAACTTATTGTAATTCATAAATGTATGTTCCTTATCAGCCGTGCAAATGTCATTGCACACACATATCTCAATTTTCTCAAGTTATAAAAGGTTGGGAAATCAACGAACTTACCTCTAGTGAACAGTGGCATTCTTGTAATGGAACAGGTAATTAAGGTCACATCTCCACAGCACAGGTGAGTTCCCAGCCTGAAAGGCTCAGATTACAGGAGCTGAAATACAAGGTTCCACTATGCAATACAGTTTAATGAGACTGCATTGAATCATGGGGGCTGTGATGTTTGCAAAGAAAGCCTACAGTTCTGAATACATTCCTGGAGATAGTATATCATCTCCTGGTGGCTGGATAACAAATTCATCTTTATTTATGTTCTAAGTTGTTACCAAGCTTTTGTACAACACTTAGCCCATCTTGGTTATAACTTCTACGAATATGAGAAGTTCTATCACTGAGAAACACTTTGACTGCTGGATATCCTGCACAGAAGGAAGCAGAGGTGGATGGATGCAGAATTCCCAGCCCTACTCTCCAGGCAGGCTGAGGTAGGGGTCCCTACCTGGCTGCTATTGGAAGAGAGGGGCCTGCAGGTCTGCCTGACATAATTTGTGTCCCTTTTCATAGAGAAATTTTTAGTCCAGAGCACAACAGATTTGTTCAAACTCAGGCCCATGGGGCTTTTTAAATTGAAAGCTTTAATTAATGGACCTTGACATAATTTCATCAGATGTTTCCTATTTTCCAGTCTCCCAAAGTGTTTTTTTAGTTTGCCTGCTGACTGGATATGCATTGATGGGAGAATAGCTGGTAAAATCATGTTCTTGATTGCATAATTGCTCCTGTGCTTTACTACCTTAAATTTTTATTCTTTTTTTTTCCTATTTAACTTATAAATAAACAGAAATTTGGGCCCAGTGACAAGGTATTAAGCAACTCCAGATGTATCTCCTTTTACAGTGCCAAAGGATGAGTGCAATGGAAAACCTGTGAAGTGGCTATTGTCAGGAAATAATGTCATCATTGCCATCTTGCCCTGCTTTCTGCAGAAACACTTGTGTAATCATAGTTGGCTGGGACTGATATGGGGAGGGAAGCTGGCTCCTGCCTCTTTCTACAAAAATAAGTACTCTCCAGCAGGCTACTGCTCTGTCCTGCCAGCCCTTGGAGTGAGGGAAGTGCAAGACATGGGAAGAGCAGATTGAATTGAAGGCATTACTCTGGAAAGACACTGAGAACTCAAGGGTGAGGGTGCATTTTCTTACCATCCTCATTTTGAAGAAAGCAGAGGCAAAGCACACCGGTGGTTATCCAAATAACTTCAGTAACTCTGGATGAAATTTGAATAAAAGGGCAGTCCACTAGTTGTGGGTTACATCTGTGTGAGAGAGAAGATATGGCACATGAAAACCAGCCAGAGCTAGTAATGTATTGCACTTCCAGAAAGGGTAATAGGTAATGGACTCCCAGAAGAATATGAAATACGTATGTTACTGACATATGTCAATCACAATCCTATTCATTGTCTTATGGTTAATGCAAGATTTAACAAAAAATTATATTTTTCTCATTTCTTTTTTTCAAACCAGTTCTAAACCTATTCTAATCATAACCAGCGTTGAACAGTATTTTCGTGAGCAGTATCTTCAGCAAAATTAAAAATACAAGCAATCTCTCCCAGAAAGAGTCATCAGCCAAACTCTACCACTCATGCCAGAGTCCACAGAAAAGCCAACTCTTCAGGTCTTCTTTATCCAAACCATATTGAACCATAAAACAGGATACTCTATTCATACACCTGCCACCATCACTTACCAAGCTGATTTCAGTGCTGGCACTGTTTATCTATTTATTTTTAATGTGATTATTTAGAAGTCAAAAGTAAGAGTTTACTACAAGTTAGATCTTGCATTACCTTGCAGAGCTGGCTTTATATCTGAGAAGTGACTCATATTCAATTCTGAGTTACATATTTATTACCTGCAGATGGATAGGGCAGTTAGGATGTTAGCAGTATTCCAGAGTAAAAAAAGTGATGGATGGTTCTGCTTTTTCTGGATGTTGCATGGGCTCTGGGACAATAGCTTTTGTTCTGATTCATGGCATTCATCAGAGTACTCTTAGAACTGGAAAGGTTGGTGCTAGGTTAGGATTTCAGAAGAGGAGGACTTTGGTTTCCTGCTGTGCCTTGATGTCAATGAAATTATGCTGATTTGCCTCAGAAGAAACTATTAGCCAGTAACTGGGCAAAATACCTTCTCATGTCACTTTTTATTTTCCAAAGGCAGGGTGCTGTCCACCAGTGAATAACACATCTATATTTCTTTTCAGGACAAAATGGACACCGACTCCTAAAAGGAACATTAGAAAAACCCCCTTTTATTACAGCCTCTTGATGCAGATTACAAGTGACATTATGTGTACATGGCCAAACTCCTAGTGGTGGCAATAATCAGCCCATTCTAAGTTTTAGTTTCTTATTAACCTACCATGCCTGAGGTTAGGCTGATTCAGCAAGTTTTTCTTGGGTTTTTGTTGGTTTTGGTTTTTTTTGGCAACAGTAACAAAGTAGAGGAAATGAGCAGTAAGTGGTCTTCTCTTTAGCTTCTCAACAGGGAGATGCAAGCTCCCTGAAGAATGGACAGGACAGGGAAAGGCAAGGAAGCCAAAGTACAGGAGAGCTGTGGCACAAAGGGCTGTGAGCATACCTATGTGTTAGGATAAAAACCATTTTCACTGAATATCTGGAGTGAAATTCAGGCCACCATGCCTCAGAGAGGCCTGATTGTTGGGATTTATACAGATCAGACCAGAGGGAAACTGCCTCCATGCATTTGTTCTGGCTTTCAGACAGTAAGTGAATACCGTTGCCAAGAGGCCAGAGAATTTTCACGCCTCTATCCAAGATTCACTGCCAAAGAGATAAAAAAGATGATGTCATCAGGACAACCCTCCAAGGAAGGTTCAGTACTTAAGTTCCTTTTTCATTTAGTCTTGTCATCTTTAATTAATTTTAGTTAAATCACTCCTTTGATTTAGTAAAATCAACTTACTTGTTGGCTGCCAAAACTGCAATTACAACAAATAGTGATGGTTTAGTACCTTCCCCCCAAATGCTCCACCAACACGTTCCACACGGCACACATCATTTTTTTGGACTGGAGGTTTAAAGCTGAAGCCACCAATTCCTGCAAAAGTGAACATCCAGAATTTTACCTATCAAAATACATATTAAAAAATGCCTATTTTCTATGACTAACTATGTATTAAAAGCTCTCAGGTTTAAGACTCAAGGGCAGAAAAATAGAGTTGCTATAGGAACAAACAAACAAAAATTTCAAACAACTAAAAATGCCAATGACAGCACAATCTAGCCTTTAAAAGGATATTGGAAATGTAAAATCAGCTCTGTAAACTATTTTGATTATCTGATGCCAGATATGATAATCCCTATACAGAACTGCATGTTGCATCTGCAGCTGGAGATAAAGCATGCACTAAAACAGCAAGCCAGATGGAACTGAGGGATTGTTTACAGCACACAGTCAGTGTCCTTAAAATACTGACATTGCATTTTGAAAATACCTCCTCTGACAGTGCTTCCAAAGATGTAAATAGAGGTTTAACTTATCAGGCTGACAAAAAAGAGAAGCTTAAAAAATGCAAGCCAGTGATGAACTGCAAAGGCTAATACTAAATATGTAGAAATTAACATATATTTTTTGAAACTGTTTGCTACAGGCCTACAATCCAACTCTAATGTTGGGAACTGTTAGCTTTTTTCCCCCCAAAACTTCATACTATTAATATGTTATTATGATTTCCATATTAATTTATCATTATTTACACATGATTCTGACCCCATCATCATCAATGTCACTACTCATATAAGCAATGCAACCTGCCTGAAATACACTTTCTCAAGGAGAAGACACTCATTACTGCAATGTAAATGATTGTCCAGGATTGTATTGATTGTCACTAATTTTAGGAGGATTTGACCAATATATCTAAGACAGAATTAGTCTTTTCTCAACAAGAAGATTACAGTCGCATTATCTATCTAAGATCCCCTTAGTTCATCCCATAGTAACACTGCTCATTTGTGTCTGTACTGCCTTGTGTAATACCAATGGCACAAGACCTGCTGTTCCATTCTGCTTCAGCAGCAGCAGTCAGGACACTTATTTTCATAAAAAGATTCAGATAAATTAATCTGGATTGGGAACACCATTAGGGGTTTCAAGAGAAACAGGAAGGCTGAAAGCAACTCCTGGTCATGTAGTTCAGCTTTAAGGTTATTTAGAAAGGTAAGAAGCAAGTATGACAAAATCAGAGAGTGAGTTGGAAGGGATCCACAAGGATCATCGAGTCCAACTCTTAAGTGAATGGTCTACATGTGCATTGAACCCACCATTAATACTTTGTTTTACCTGTGCATCTGGTGCATTCTGAATTGACACATACACAGCCACTTCTTTATCTTCCACTCTAGGAATAACAACCACCCTATTTGTTTCTATGCAAAAATATTCCTGCCCTCCCATGTGCAATTCACCTTGTATATAATTAGAAGAAAAATAAACTGGGTTTCAAACGAACTGCAAGGGAATTTATATTTGACTATATATGTGTATACAAAGCAGAGAAAGAGTTTTGTCACAGAAGAAAAATACCTTCTTTTTTTTTGTTTATTTGAATCTCAGGCTTACACCTCCTCTATTTATAGACCTGTGTTTATCAGGAGAAGGTTATTCCATCAGTATCAATTTAACATCTCATGCTTTTTCCTTCTTTAGGAGGTTACATCTCTTCTGCTATAGCAGGATTATGTCTTCTTCTGAATCACTCTAGGAGGGAAAATACAATTTTCCTATTCGTGTTTTTAACCTCTTACCACCAGTAACTTTTTCTATCCATTTCTACGCACTTTTGTACCATTTTCATTAAAGACAGGAAAATCTCTTTAAAAATACAAGTTAATTCTGCAAATTCTCTGCTTTACCCTCAACTTTATGCCATCCTTGAGTGTGACAATATTGGCCTGGTGGTTATTCCTGAAACACATGTTTATGCAGGAGTAATAGGAATCAGAACTGAAGCCACTAAAGGGTGACATGATATTTGCTTGGGAACAGTTTGAAATATTAAAAAGCAGAGCAGAAAAAAAATCAGAGGTCAGAACCTATACGGAGAAGATTGACAGAATTGAGGTGGATGAGCCCAAAAAAGTGAAGCAAGCCACATCTTTGCAGACTTCAGCATCACCACTGCTTCAAATAATCATATTTCTCACTGTTTACTTCAGAGAAAAATGCATCTGAAGTCAGGAATACAGTTAGGAATCATTCTAATTCCTTCTTGCTCATCTTGCTAAAGAGACTGGTAAATTACTATTCTGGCCAGTGTTGACTAGACTGAAAAATTGTTTAATCCATCTTTTTGCTATTTCAATTCTCATCATCAATCCCCTCTTATTATTTCAAAGTCAGCTTGTAAGTGAAAGCATTTCAGACTTAATTAAAACACATCTTTGGTGCACTTTGTTATTGAACTGCTGATAGTTCACATTAACTTGAAACAGACTATTATCAGGGACCATGAAAATCTTCCAACATTTATGTTTTGGTTGGGCTTTTACTGAATAAAGAGTATGCTGTAGAACATATCTCTTACAGGACAAAAAACAAATTTTTGGCTGATGCTGGAAGTTTTTAGTGCAAACTGTTAAGAAGCAGCAAAAATTTGATTTTAGAAGTTTTTAAGTTTCGCAACAAAAAAAAAAAAAAAAAAAAAAAAGAACAAAAAAAAGAGTAAAAAATTCATTATGAAATCAAAAACTTTTTAAGTGAAGTCTGCCAATGAACAAACTTTCACATGCCAATCACATCTCCTTTTCATACTGTAGCTTTGTAAGTAGATCTTTCAGGCTTGAATAATCACAGAGATGCTGCAGTAGTTATTTCATTTATTTGTCCTGAGGCCCACTGGACAGTTTAACTAAATTCTGCTGAGCTCTTGCATCTCTGGAAGCTGTGTCTCTGTTTGAGCTGTGTCAGGACAGCCTGATCTACACAAAACCTTGAGGGCAAGGAGTGCATCTGCACCCTGAAATACCAGGAAATCATAAAAATATAAAAGATTGCCGAACACCAAATGTTTCAGCAGCTTCATGTTACAATTAGTAGAGGCTTAAGAATGAAAAGTTAGAAGGGCAAAATACTCATTTTAACAGTTCCAGACAGAATCTGAAAAGAAAGCAGACAAGCAAAATTCATCTATATGCTACTTTTCTACCCAAAGCTCGGTAGAGGGATAAAAATTTCCTCCATCACCAGTCTACAACCTTCATTCAGCATCTCATCATTCCATTGCCTGGCAAAAATAAACCCCAGACTAAAGTGAACACACACCTCTTTATAAGTAACAGGAAGCTATGTGAATTATCTGAGAACTACAAGTGAATCAGTGTAAGTTATATCAAGAAATAATCTGTTGTTAGAGAGGACAGGTCAAACACAGATTGTAAGAGGCTGGCAGTGGGATCTCTACTGTCACAGTCAAGCAAACCCCATGCTTCACTCTGTGACTCCTACATTTTGGTAAAGTACATTAAAATATCCAGTACCTTCCTATAAGGAAGTCTTACAGAACTTTCTTGCACTGAGTGTGGTTGAGCCAATGCCTCCAAACAAAATAAAAACACAGATCTGCAATGGTGTCTGTGCCTGTAAGGAAGAGGACTAGCATTCCACAATTCACTATGGACAGACCATTTATCCTGTCTTTCAGCTTGTCTGAAGACTGAAATAAAGTCATCCTAATGGGAAAAAAAGAGAAGGAAAAATTCCATTGTGTCAGAGATTGATCAAAATATATTATTTCTTGTATGGTGTTACCATTGCCCAAAGTTTCAGTTAAACTTTTTATTTTTCTTGAAGTACTAAGCTAATCATAGACAGTTATGCTAAGTGGGGACATTACTTGAAGAAAACATGCCAAAATGTTAACTTTATCAGCAGTTTGATGATTTCAGAGTGCTGGAAAAGCACTCTGGTCCTGGCATATATATATGGCCAGTATGTTCTTTTAGTTTAATTTCATCTTAGAAAATACTGGTTTCTTCTCCAGGATAATGGAGGTCCCACTGTGATAAGGACCCTGATTTTGTGAAGATTTTATGCTTAGAAAATTTAAATTTTTATGCTATGGTAATGGCATTTACAGAGAAAGGCACTAGAGGCAGCTGGGCTTTCTATTGTCAGGAATATTTTGTTCTGGGGCAAAGCCATATATTTTGAGAGAAAATATAACAGCAATATTTTTCTCAATCAGGCACAGATGAGTCTATTGAGGAAGGTCTACAAAGTGCTCTTTCTGTAGCCCAAGAAAGAAACTTTAGATTTAGACAGCCACAGAACTTTTAAAGTAGAGGTTACCAGGTTATTCTCATGACAAATGTAAAAATCAGGATTACATGTTGAACAATATGTCTTGTCAGAAATGGAAAACCCTCTCAGCAGGACTTACATTGCTTTACTGAAGCAATGGTCACATCAAATTACCCAAAACAAAGAGCCAGCAGCTGACAGGGACAAGGGGGAGAATTGACAGACAGGTTTTCATTTGCACTTTCTGTTGACAAGTCTTGCAAAAAAAAAAAAAAAAAAAAAAAAAAAATCCATGTGCCTTTTCTTTGTGTCAGCAGAATTAATCAAAAAGGCGATTCAGCATGAAAGTGAGTGGCAGAAGCACCCTCCGCACACAGTGGTGTTCATTTCCCATGGTGAGACTGCTTACACTCACATGTTAATCATGTGATAGCTGATAGATAATCTTTGTGCTCTTCAAAGTGACCTTTTGACTGCCAGCAGTACTATCGTATGTTGCTCATTTTGTTGTCCCCACCTCCACTGTTCTTGGGTGCACCCATCTCTCTTTGAAAGGCAAGACTCTAAAATTCCCTCTGTGATAGCTTTAGCTCTGTGGCACTCGTCATTGGACAAAGCATGCTGGGGTTTCTTTTTTCTTTTAATTTGTGGAAGGAACTAACACATTTCTTCTGAGTTTTCTCTTCCAGGCTGTTTGTTTCTCCAATCACTACTATGGCTCAAAACTTCTGGGCAACAGAAGCAGCTTTACTGCTGCCAACACAGGTTTTCAGCTCATGGGAACCCTTTTGTTTTTCATGGGAAACCTGCCACAGCCAGCCAACCTCTCATGGGCAGAGGCACTCATCCAGCATGAGGCCGTGCATGTTCACTGAGCTGCACTGCAGTAAGCAGCTGCTCTGGGGACTGACTGTCTGATATCAATGTTGGCAGAGACTCCCTGGTCACTCCTTCACTGACTTCAATCACAACACGTTGGTTTGTGGTCGGGTCTCCCTTTCCCCACCCCGTCCTTCTCCTCATATCCACTAGAGGGATACCAAAGAGCACAGGAACTGGGACATTTCCTCTGCCCCTAACCCCATAATGCCACATGCTACTGCCTTTGGTCACTGTGGTTAGGACCTTATTTTTTGAGTAGTTGCAGCCACAACTCACGATTACTCATTGTAAATAGCTAATTAGTGAGTGAGAGGCAGTCAGAAATGAGCTTATTGCTCAGACTGTATGACAATATGGCATTTTTCCCTATATTCCAAATATTCAGGCAGCATAAACTTCTGTGTGTGAAAGGGGCACATTTAAGAGTGGGGAAAAATCAGTAAGAGGCCCAAAGAAGTAGATGATGTCTAGGTGGAAGAAGTAGGAGAGGTGATGGAGGGATGCCAGAATTTTCTTGGCTACTTCCAAGCAGGAGTAGCCTGCTTGCTTCAATGCCTACTGGAAATAATGGAAATATTCCTAAAAACTACAAAGGAACCTGAACAAAACTTCTGAAGCATCGGAGTCTTAGCTTTACAGAGTATGGGATAAGAACAGAAACGGTGAACTCCCTGGAATTTATGTCAGCATGCTTACAGCCAGCATGGAACTGATCATTCAAAAGAATCTTTTATCATCTGTTGGAGAAAACTCTAGTTTGTTATTGAATAGGAAGCAAGAAGGAAACATTTCTGCATTGCAGATTCCAATTTTGTCGAATCTGTACAAAATAATGTATTAAGGCTAATATGGACTTAGCAGGATCTAGCCTTTGAGCAGAAAGGCTAATATCTATATAGATTTTCCCATATGAATGCCACAGCTCTTCATCACACATAAAACACAGAGTATTTTATACTTTCTAGAAAATCCATGTTTTAAAATGCTAATAATAGTCAGAAAATCAGTTATTTAGGTTTAAATACAGCTATCCTATTTCTACTCAAAAGCACTTCAGACCACTAAATCGTTGAATTACAGTAAGTAACTATTATACCAGAAAAACAAAAATACCCTATGTGTCTGTGGAACCAATCATAATCTCACTGGTATGGACAACTTGTGTAGGCTGGAGAAGCAGTGCTCTCCTCCTGGCAGCTCAATCTCAACATGCAGAGCAGATGGCGGCATCTTCTTTCTGTCTGACCAGCTTTATCAACCAGCAGCAGTTTAGCCAAGATCTTTAATCCAAGTACAAAATTTGTAAAACATTAGTTTAATACTTGCATTCCTAAAGCATGAGTCTCTCAAAGGCAGGGCAAGTAGCAGAAAGGCAGATTTACTTCCCCTTCCATGGTTTTAGAAAGTATTTTATGCCTTACTATGAATGTTTAGCACTGGGAGGCCAATCATTAAATAAGAAAGGAGCAAATAGCACTCTGTGATATCATGACAAACCAAAAAACTGTGTCATGTGTTTCCAGAACTCAAATGAACTTTTGTGCTTGTGAGGTGGTTGTGTAATAGCAGCAAGAACTACCCATGAATATTTGCAAAAGGAATGCAAACAAAGCATTTTGAAAGAAGCTACTGAAACATGAGTAAGGATTAAAAAAATAGTCTGAACCTGACTGCTTGGATTCTACTCAGTCTGGTCTGGGTAAATCCTGCATTACCATTTTCACAGATCTCTTCTCTTGCCTCTGACTGCAGACCATGGGCCTTTCCTCCTCCTCTCCCTCCTTTTAAGTTTTCATCTGTCCTTCCGTGAATTTCCAGTAACTACTGCAATAAACCCTCTTCTTTCCTTAAGTCCTTTGCCTTTCCTGTGGACCTGCACCTAAGTCCAGTCCCAGATTGTTAGGATCTATGTCCCAGCTGGAAGAAGCTATCCAACAGAGAACATAAGACAGAAAAGATGGAGAAGTTAATTTGGGATCTTTCAAAGAAAATACTACATTCCACAAAAAAAAGCAACTGGTGCAAAATGAAAATGGTCCTGAATAAGGAGCGCTTATGGGAGAAGTTGGTTTTGCAGAGGCAGACGGTTTATTTTTTTGAAAAAGTGAGGTATTTGTAATAATGTCAACATGTAGATTATCCACATTGAAATGTCTCATTATGTGTGACTGAAACTAGCACCTTCTATTTATCTGAGGACAGATATTTCAGTTTCTCAAAGACATCAGGTTTTCAATGTCTGTAGGAACTCAGCTATGATTGAGATAACAAATGTCAGTAAGGCCTACCATTAGTTCAGGAGGAAATATAAACTCTTGTATTGGATCCATGGGTGGGAATTGTTCTGGATTGCAAAGACCCAAAAGGATCTGCAAAGAAACTGAGGGAGGGTGGGGGAAGAATGCACATGCAAGTCTTTGTCAACAAATTAGATTCTTTCCTAGAGCGACAAGGAGTATTGACACTTTACAGGTTGAGTTGCAGTCAAAAATTCAAGATGTTCAAATAGATTTTTTAATCTTTAATTCTGTTAAATCTATTCACAGACTACTCAGCAGGGGATATCAGACTAATCACTCAAACCTTTGTTTGAAATACATCAAGCCTTAAGAAAGATCTCCCAGTAATTCCTAAAACTGGTCATAGCAAATGTGTTGCAGCCACATTGGGTGCAATGTCTACTGTGGGAAAAAGCAGTGCTAGATTGCATAGCTATGTACTGTTATGTTCTGTTCATAAACTTACCTTTCTGTTCATAACTTACCTTTCTGCCAGCCACAAAAAAGATTTGCTTATCTGATTGTTGAAATCAAGCCATACTTTTGCATCAAAGTCTGAAAAATAAAGCTTTATGCATCAAGAGAAATTACTGAAATGCTGTAGGCTCCTAGAGGTCGACTGAGTTTGCTTTGTCCTGCAGAATTTAATTTGATGCTGTCTGAAAATAAGCAGGTGGGGATGAACCAGTGCAATGTCTGCCATTTCTCAGCAGTTAATGCATGTTCAGATGCTAACACTCCACCTCCTACTCCTCACTCTAACTCTTCTCTGGTGACTGGAAATAATCTGCAAAGAAACTGAGCTCCTCTAATTCTAACCCTGTAACATAAGAGATAACTGTGAGGGGGAACTTCTGAGCTACAACTTCCAAGTCTGTTCATCCTGTTTATTTCCAAGTATGTATATTATCCAATAACTGATGAATTTAGAATACAAAGGCATGCCTGAAGCTAAAACCAAGGACATGCAACATTACTCTCTTCTCTCTGCTTCAAAAGCAAAGCTGTGGAGCCACAGTTCTCATTTTAGCTAGACCTGAACTATCGATAATCTTTTTTTTCTGCAGAATGACTACGTTTTAACAAAACCAGCATTACTACTCTACACACATTTAAAATTTCCTCCCGGTTATCTCTGTGCCATGTCAGTTCTATGCCCTTTCTGCTGTGGGTACCATATTTGGGATTCTAGGCTCTCATCCATTTCTCTGTACACATGTCCAGGAAACAAATTAATTTTTAAATGCCTTACTCCAGCTGGCCTTTATTTTTTTTTAAGGGAAATTATGGATATATATTTCAAAAGTCTTCATTGTAGGTACCTGTCTTTTGTTTCATTTACCATTTTTACATTTTACAGCAAAGCTGTCTGTATTTCATGAATGAAGGGAGTGAAGGCTTGCAGGACAAAGTAGCCGTCCTTGATCTTCTACGTCTCCCTTTAGAAAGCAAGAGGCTGATTCTCAGTAGAGATATGCTGCTGGTTTTGTGGTTATCTTAAGATATCCCTGAGAGCTACCACGACATGAGCACTGGAGTGATGTCAGTCACTGGGTCCCTGTGGGCAAAAGCCTAATGGGTACTGCCAAGTGCAGCAGCAATAACCACTGTAGTAGTCCTCATGCATTGTAGGTACAACAATGGAGGCTCAAAGGCCCAAGAACAGAAAGAACCAGACCAAATCCTTGATTTTGGCAGTCTAATATCTAATTTACAGGCTAACCCTCCAAACCAAAACCCAGTACTTTTGTTAGGTATTTAAGCTTTCACCACATGGAATGGGCCAGCTGAGGGTAAACTGCTACAGGAACATTTCTCTCATAAAGAAAATCAGTAGAAAGAGTTCTGCTGAACCATGTCCAGTTTGGGGGTAACTGTGCAGATACAGTGCACATTAATGTGTCAATAGCCATTCAATATGTCAGTGCCTTTGAAGCCTTAACATTTCTGCTTATCTCCCTCCCTGAAGATAAGAACACTTCTTTCATAATATCCCATATAGCCATATTATCACCTGTCAGGATGGTCAATTGCTGAAATTTCTAGCTTCCAGGAAGTTTTTCAAACACTTAAAAGCCAGCAGACAGCTTCATATGCTTCAGACCCAAAAAACTCAACAACCTATATTTACTACATTTGTAGAATTTACTGAGGCAACTAGACAAAAGAGCCACTTGTAAAGTGACAGGGAGGAATCTTTGCTAATAATGACTGAGAAGCAGACAAGATTTGAACCGCAGAAAACATAATGTAGGTCTGGAATGTGATGAATCCTTGGAGTGTGAACACCTCTGTACAGCAGGTGGGGAGACGCTGTTTCCTGCAAGGTTTGGGCAAGATTTTGACAAGATTTGACTTGCCTGGAATGAACAAGCACCGTGCTGGTGCATAGGTACACAGGACAGCAAGAGACAAGAGAGCTCCCTCGCAGTTCAGTAGATCTGCAGGCTCCCTGCTCAAGTATCTCCAAGAATTCACACATATTTTGGGCTGTTATCAACATGCGGGGTTGCAAGCTGTCCTTGACAAACCCATATGTAAGGACTTAAAGAACTAGTTGCCTGTCTCAAAACACTGTCCCTTTAAGATAATGGAACATGAGATAAGCACAGTTTGCACAGCAGGAAGGAGCTGATTCCAGACCTAACAGAGGCAATGGTTTGGTTAGCATCTGGACAAAAATTCCCACTGTGACAAAATATGGAAAAGGAAACAAGTGCTTATACATACACTATCTCAGACTATTGGAATGGCATGTATGCCCCATGGATACCCAGGACCTGGGCTGTAGAAAAGTAGTACTTCCAGAAGAATATCTCTGGGATTATTGACTTTGGCACAGGGTCCTGTAGGTGGGGCAGAGGAATCTCTTATAATCAGATTGTAAACACCAAACAGTGAAACTAAGAAGATGTTTCAAATCAGAAATATTAATTGTGGCAGCAGCATTCACATTTAATTTATTGACTTCTAACAATACATAAAAGCCAAATTAATACAAAGAAAGTGAAGAAAATAAAGTAAACCCCAAAAAAGCTTCAGCTTTCAGTACCATTTCCAATGATCACAATTACTATTACCTGCCTGGTCTCAAGCTGCTGTACTGTATCTTCCAGTCCTGTGCTCCCCTGTGCTATGTCTCTACTGTCTTATGACATCTCAAATGGCCTAGACACCTATGTTTAAGCAACTGCATTTCACCAGTTCATCATGGTTACAGAGAGACAAATTGAAACAATAAAGATTTCATACCTTAATAGCCAATGCAAAAACTCCTTAAGTGACTGACCTGATTTCTGTCACAGATAGTGTCAGCTCAACAAATGAAGGGAAGACAAGAGAAAATGTGGAACACTAAGAGGCAGTGAAATGATAAGAGCCTGCAGACTGACATGTCATCCATTCTTCCATTCAAAGCACACTGAATTCCATGTCAATTTTTCCATTGTGTTCAGAGGCTTTTGGCTTGCTCCATGAGATAAAGAAAGCTTCTGGTGGAAATTACACCTCTGTCAACTTTTGAGATAAAATCCTATATACCTAGGCCAGCCACGGCAACTTGCCTAGCATAGCAAAAGAAATTATAACTCTTGTTTCTTGAATGTTTTGAACACAAAAATACCTGTGCCAAAAGATTCTAAACCTGCTTTACTATAAGTCAGAGCATCACTTCTGGTGAAAAGGGTTCTGAATCCAACAAACAAGGTTCTGATTCTTTGACAAAGATCTCTCCACTTACACCTCACTGCAAGACTCAAATATAAATTAGAAAATTAGCTGAAGCCATTACAAAACCATTTATCATACGAAGTTGTTTGTGTAATACATGGCAGTAAGTTATCTAGCGTACCTTTACACTTCATTCTAACTTTCCTCTCCTGCAGCATTTGAGCTGTGCTGATCAGCAGATCTTTCTTTTGAAAATATATGGTTCAAATGCAGAAGATTTTTTCCTAACAATTAAATACAGTCATTTAAGCAAAATACTGTAATGAGTCCACTGGAGAAAGAATGAAGATCAGGACGTAAGATATGAAATGCATTATTTTTGGTAGCTGATTCTATTCAGAAAAAGAGAAAATACATTTATCTGTGTGTTGATTAGTGTGTCTTGGGGCAGTAAATCAGTTTTCCATTCCAGTCTTGTGCATTATGGTTTGTCATTCATACAGATGTGGCCCAAGGAGGAAGCAGCTCCATTGTTTGCCATCTAAGAGATAAGCAAGAAATGACAACAGTGACTTTATTTGACTGGCAACCTCCCAACACTGCCCATATCAGGTCCCTCCAAGTCAATGATAACTGGGATTAGGACTAAAGAGGGACGGAAAAGCATGGTCCGTGCTCTGGTGGACCTCAGCTCCTGCAAGTTCCTGCAATGAGAGTAAACCCACACGATGCAGGGACCAATGGTGCCTCACCACAGTCACAGAAATACCATGGGAGTAATCTGTGAATAAGAGCTCAAGAGTTTACATAGCAGAGCCTCAGAGGTTCAGGGCACAGTATGGATTTATATGCTGGCAAGCATATAAAAACTTACCATGAAAAAGAATTGTAATAGCAGTGGGAACATTACTACAGTAAAGAGTTGCAGAAAACAGAGCACAAAGGATCAGCATTATATGAAGTGCATTGCCTCATTTTGTTTTTCTTCTGTGTCTCTGTGTTAGCTCTGAATTATTTTCTCCCAAAGAGTACTGGGCATAGCAAGAAAGTGACAAGTGCCAGCATGCAGTCAGTGGGGCACCTGGAAGGAGACTGAAGACACTTAGAGGCTGATTCATTGCGTATTAATAAGATGAGCTATTTAATCCTTTATGGGATTTGACATCCCAAAGAAAGGAGGAGGGTTCAGGGAAAGAGAGGGCTGTAAAAATTACATAGATTTCAAAGAAAAAAAATTATACAAAACCCAGGGAAATTCCAATACAATGTTTGAATGGCATTTGTTGAAATAACTTGTGCAAATTAGACCTGTTACCAGACATTTCAATTACAAGGAGCTGTATATAAAGCATGACTGGTTGGAGACATCATTAGGCACTTCACTATTCAGGGGTGCCAAAATCAGCCACCACTCCTACCCAGCCATTGTTAAACAGAGCCTTCCCACACCTTCTCTTACCATCTCAGTAAAGGCATCAGCGCAGTTTGCCCGTATCTGCTCAGCACTCAGGGGGCTGTTCAGTGCAAAGGTCTTCTTCAGTCCTCTTTCATTCCTCACACCAGTTAAGGCATCTCTCAAAGCAAAGAACACAGAGCATCCCAAGAAAAATCCTGCCTCACCTATCCCCTGAAAAAGATTTAGAAAAGTCGGTCTCTCCTATAAATACACACATACAGTCCTATTTTGTATTGCATAGTACACACAAGTAAGCTGCACACTCTGAATGACATGATTTCTCCATCAATTAATATTTTTATTCTAACTTTTCAATTTATCACCACATTTAGAAGTATGGTTTTGAATTCATCTTGCAGCTTCTGTACATGGTCTGTTAACAAAACTCTAAAATCACTACTTGCCAACCATTAAAGTGACACAATATCTGGCTTTATGTCTTATTAGTTTCCCTGACGTCATAAATAAAACAATTTATTTGACACTTGTTTGAAATGCTAAAGGAGAGGAATTGAGAACTGATATGTGTTTTATATCCAAGTAATTTCAAGTTTGGCCTGGGATCTAAGAATCAGTCCCTGTGATGATCTGCTTACCTTGGATGCATAGATGGCATAAGGATTTTGAGAAGATGACAGCAGGGAAACACTAAACTGTTCTGGAATATCACAAACAGCAGGGATCTTATACTGATCTGGACCCCGAGTATAGAGGACTCCTTCTGAAGAATACCTTAACTCCTCCATTGTGTACAGGCCAATGCCTTGAACAAAAGCACCTTCAATCTTTAAATAAGAAAAGAAATAGCATTTATATACTCATGTTTGATTAACTGAGAAAACTTCACCAAGAACTAATTTGTATCACTAGCTGTTACTGTAATATATATGAGGCCTAATGCATTTCTGTTTGCCTAATGAATTTTTTCAACATTTTGGGGCAACTATAATGGAAAAGCTTCCACACTCCTCTCTCATACCTGAGAAGACAAATGATTGTATGATACAATCATGAAATCTGTGGACCAGCCTGCAATGAATAAAGACATTTCCCTGCTATCAAGTGGGGAAGACAGGTCAAACAACTTGGAGACTGTAGATCACAAACAGGATTTAAGTCCAGTTGACAGAAGACATACACACATACTGGAAGCACTACAGATTGAAATCATGGGTAAAATTCAAGTTTTTTTGACATCTACAGAGTTCTGACACTAATTCAATTGGAGCAAGTCTAAAGGTGAAAAATATTCTAATATGATCTATAATCTAGTAAGAAATTAATTTTTTCTGAATTAATGGGGTAATCTTCATTTCAGATAAGGACAATAGTGTAATAGAAATAAGGCATCAGAAAATTCTTGGCACGTACCTGTCCTATATCCACAGCTGGATTTATGCTGCATCCAACGTCCATAACAATGTCTGTTCTGAGGTTCTGTTAATAAAATTCAGATTTATATCATCCAGAGACATGGACTGAAAGCATTAGAAGATAATGTGGTTCAGAGTTGGTATTTAGTGAAATAAGAAATACTGAGATAGAGGCCCCTCCATGTACATAATTTCAGAATAATTTCCAATATCTCATCACAAGCAAAATGGGCTGGTCTCAACTTTTATAAAAGTTTAGCCAGAGACAGCCCTGCCAGATTTTTCCCATTGCTCAAGGAAATGCCCGTACAAATGTACAGATAGAGGGCATATGATCATCAGTCTGCAGCCTTTAGCTATCCAGATGGTCAAAAGCCTGGAAATTCACTATTGCTAAAAGGTGTTTGCTGGCAAACAGGGACAGAACAAGCAAAGATGTTAGATGCCAGCCATAACACAAAAGGTGAACACATATATGACACTGACATGTGTCAGAAGCTGGTTAATACTCCACAGCTTTCATTCTGCTCCACCTGTAATTCATATTTACATCGTTGATATATTTACTATCATGTGACAGGTGACTTATTAACCCCAAATCTGAATGATTGTTGGAGTAAGCCTTATTCACATTACTTTCAAAAGTTCTCTGACATTCAGTTATTACCTTGTGATCTCCTGTTAGACAGTTAATTTCAACCTCTGAACAAGCAGCTCCGAAAATAAAATATGTGAATGGGTGTCCTTCCCCTTTCTCCCAGTCCATGTATTCATCGTAGCCTCTGATGGAAGAAACAAAGTCCACAAGAAAAAAACTGATCACTGTCTGCATTATAACAAAGCACATAAGCACATAAGTTTGAAAGTGCTTGTGAAATCTTAAGTACAAAGTCGTAAATGAAATACTAAGTAACAGCACAAAACTTCAAAATTTCATGAAAGCCTACAGAACACCACTAGTTTAAGTTTGATGCCTCTGGTATTTGTATAAAATGCAGCAGACAAGCAAGCTATTTCAATTCAGGACAATCTATAAACAATTCAGCATAATCCTAGAAATATGCTGATAAAAGCACACTAACCAAATACAGAATAAACATTCAAGATAGTGGTTATTGGTATAATAGCACATAAAGGAATTTAGAAAAAGGGAGGAAAACTTGTCTGGACCTATGAAAGAATAATTTACAAGTGATAAATGAAAAAGTTAAAATTACAGAAACACTCTACAGAATTGAGAGGGTTAAAAGAGGAATATTGAAATAAAGGTGCAATTACTTAGAAGGGAGTGGGATTAACTGAGGATACCATAGTAGTCAGGAATGATGTGGTAAATCCAAGGACGTGAGAGGACAGTGAAATGTGCTATCTTCCAAACATGGCAGCTATGTGACTAAGGTATATTTTCTGACTATGTATGACTGAAATGTCATTGCTGAGCATATTTAAGATTATCATAAAGCAATTATAGTACAGAACCATGCACCCAAAAAGGGATACACAAAATCCATGTACTCAGCTTCTCATAATCCATTTACCTCATTTGCCCTTGAGATTCTTGGAAGTACAGAATATGACTGGATAAGAACTCGATCAATACAGGGTCTGAGGCTCAGGGATCTGCAGATGCTTTTGGATAGCATTAAATATTGACAGCAAAGTATGACTGCTGTTCATTACTTTGGTGATATCAACATTCCTAAAGGGCTGCATAGGCAGAACAACACATATTTGAACAGGCTTAATAGCAGGAAGGGACATTTTGTTTGAACATTTCTTGGTGTTTTATAAAGTATGGGTTTCCCAAGTGCCCTTTCAACTTACTCCAGACTGCCCAGGGACCTGAAAAGTTGCTATTTGTAAGGAAGAACCAGCAGCAGACGGAGAGAAGAGATAAGGCACAGCAGGTTATGAGAAAAGCTTTGCTTTGAATCCCACCTCAGCTATAGGACAGAAAATTTGCATTTCTGGTTCCTCATAAACACTGCAAAAGAATTCAGAGAAAAAGGACCAAGAGACTGCTCTGAGAGCAGTAGGATCAATGATATTTCTAGCTTATAACAATCCAACCTCCAGTAAATAAATTATATCTCACTTTACATATGACTGTTACAGGCAGCAGTCACTTTCTTGATGCTTTCCGGTTTGGTAAATGTCAAATCACGGAGCAAAGATGGCACAAAATATTCTTTTAATACTTTCTAGAGAGTCCACAGAGGACTAGACATAAATTAACACCTAAACTTTATGCTTCCAACCCTCCATATATGAACTAATTATATAAAACACAAAATGAGCTATTAGAAAGACCTATTAGACAGGATCTTCTCTTTACTGCATTAATTGTCTTCAGAAATCAGTCCTGGTCTAATTTATGCATTTTTAAGGAACAAAAATATATTACCTAAAATAGCCAGTAGCTGAAAGGTTCACACTCTGTTCAAAAGCTTCTTTAATCTGTAAAATATAGCAATGCTTGTGGTAAACCAAGGAAAGAGTCAGGAAGGAACACAGCATAGACATATTTACTTTATTTACATATATATACTTACCCACACAGATTTACTTAAAACCCAAACTGTAAAAATTGTAAAGAAAGGAAGACAAACTGAGTTAAGCATGTTTGGCTGCACATGGTGTCTAATATTACAGAACTAAACCCCTCCGGCAGGAAGAATCTGAATTTTTTGGCAATACAAGAAGGAATAGACCTGTCAACAGTGGTGTTCTTGCAGAATCTTTTTTACTGGTAATGGCACAATCAGAAAGGGCCCTGCTCAGTTTTTCTGATCAAGTTCAATAGAGATTGACCCTCTCTGTCAGCTACCCAGATCTGGTTGATAAGTCACCGATTCTATTGGGTCATGCGACTGTGTGCACGTGCAACCTTCTGCTTTTTCTTTGATAAATGCCTTTATCTTAACCCACAGACTTGTTGGGTTTTTTCCATCTCATTTTATTCCCCTATCTCACTGAGAAAGGGAGTGATAGAGCAGTTTGCTGGGTACCTGGAGTCCAGCCAAGGTCAAACCATACACTGACACGAAAAATCTGTGTGACCTATCTGCACAAAAATAACAGTTTTTAAGAGAAATGCTCTTTGTAGAGTTCTGCCAGTCATAAAAGTGACAGCATGAGATCCCAAATCTATTCCCTTTGAGTAATTCTCATCTTAGATTTACTCAGTTTACAAGTCAAGAAATTTCTGTGAGGCTTTTGGTCAGTTTTACTGACTTTCTAAGATATAATGTTACTTCTCTGCATTTATTCACATTTCTTCTTTGGTCAGCCATTTCTGATAATACTTTTGGTGTGTCTGAATGATCCAAATTAACTGCATACCTATTAAAGAAGATTAGGTATTTTGGATTAGTGTTTTATTGTTATTCCTAAACAGGGCTTACACAGAGCCAAGGCCTTTTCTGCTTTTTGGAATGTCTCACTGGCGAGGAGGCTGGAGGTGCATGGGAACCTGGGATAACTGACCCCAACTGAGCAAAGGGATATTCCAGACCATGTGGCATCATGCTCAGTATATAAAGTGGGGGAAAGAAGGAGGAACAGCGGACAGTTGAGGTGCTGGTGTTTGTCTTCCCAAGTAACCATTATGTGTGATGACACTCTGCTTTCCCAGAGATGGCTGAACACATGCCTGTCCATGGAAAAGAGTGAAAAAATTATTTGCTTTGATTTGGTTGTGTGTATGGCTTTTGCTTTACCCATTAAACTGTCTTTAATCCAACTCACAAGTTATTCAGCTTCCACTTTTCTGACTCTTTCCCTGATTCTGCTGGTGGGGGAATGAGCAAGCAGTTGTGCAGTGTTTGGTGGCTGGCTGAGGTTACACTACAACATACTGTAACCCTTTAGACATACATAGGCTGTGGACCAAACCTGAGACTAAGCAGACCGCGCTGCACTTAGACTCCTCTGAAAAGCCAGGACATCTCACTGATGCTCATGACTCAACAGGAGGGACCATAACCTGATTTCACTATAATCCATTGTAACAGATGATATATTTGTTACTCAGATATTGCACTGGCAATATTTAAATACTGTACTAGCAATAAATCTAATTGTTATCTTCCACATTATCATTTGTGCCTGGCTGAGAACAGTATTTTGACTTTTACCCTTCTGTGAAATAGCCTGTTTCTACAGTTTTTAACTTTAGTATTATTAAGCTGAACAGATTTACAGACTACAGTACATATATCACAGCTTCTGCCAGCACTCAAACACATTCAGTAGGATTCACAGGTCTTACCCAATCATTCCAGGTCCCTGTTGGGTTCTTCTTGATGATGGGCTGCAGGCGTTTCAAAAGAGTTTGGCAAGCATCCTGGTGAGAATCAGGAGAATATATCACAAAATTAACACAGATACATCTGGTACTATTCAAGTTATGTTCTAGTTACTCTTAAATTAGTATATGCTCTACTGTCATCTTAGTTTGGAAAGGTATTGCATGCAGTGCTATATTAATTAGATAGACATAAAACTTCTAAATGGTTAAGTTACAACGGCTGGGATCTGTATGTAGATTTCAAACATGAACAGATTTGTATGGGACTAGTTAGCTTGTTAGATGAAACAGAGATTTTGTCAAGTATAAGGCTTTTTGGCAAAGCCCAGATCATATTCTGAAAACTCATAAGCACCATTACTAAGAAACTGTCAAGTCGTGTTTCTTCTTGGCCATCTCCAACAGCATTATTGGCAATCCCAAACTTGATTTTTATGGGAACACTAGGGCCTAAAGTTTGGCAAGTATATACCTCAAGGGATAGGGTATTTTTTTCAACTAAATACTATTCTTTACCTTCACAGCCATGCCATTGACATCTGTCCCTGCAGATCCTGCTGAGGCACATGCATTGGGGACAGTTGCTGTGCTCGTTTCACAGAAGTGAATACGTGACATGGGGATGTTCAATTCCCGACTAGCAACCTGTCTCAGGAATAACAAGATATTCTTTGTTTTAGAAACAAACTAAACACTCCAACAATTCCCCAGTATTGCTAGAAGTCAATAATAGAAAGAAAGATAAGCATTTTAGGAAATTCTCTTCCAGTCTCCAGCTGAAATAATTCTGTCATTTGGTAGCATTAAGAAACAGAAAAGAACAATGCTCTAGCTGTACTCAAACTCTGGATTGAGACTTTGTAGTCCAACACTCATTTCTGATTTTCCTGCTTGCATGCTGTAAGACTTAGAGCAAATTATGCAAGCTCAGGTCCCAAATTTTCATTGACTTGATAAATATCTTTACAGATCTGTCTCAGAATTATCCAGTAACCAAACAGAATCATGTTATCACCATGACTATACCAATCTGATTTTTTCACTAGGGGTTTTATGGGATCAGCCCCCAGAAATTGTATTTCACATGCTCTTCACATGCTACTGGAAGAACAAAAACCAGTCTGTTTCTTCTTTCCTTCTGCCTCTATGAATTTATGAGGGTATCTTTGCTTTCTAACTCTATCAATGTAAAGAAGTAGTGGCTATGCTGAGAAAGAAACTGTCCTGCTGGTATACTAACTAGCCAAAAAGAAAACCTTCACACTATTTGTCTGCATGATAAAGCTCACGGCAATATTTATTTAGATCATTTGTTACCTGGATCATTTTTGTATGAATACCCTGCCCCATTTCAATTCCACCATGTGTCAGAAGCACAGATCCATCAGTATAAATATGAACCAGTGCAGCAGCCTAAAAAAGAAAAAAATCAACATCAGACTAGTGAGAAATGTGTTATATGTGGTGATGAATTGAATAAAGACAGTGTTCAAGTGTATTTCAGTTTATCTGTTTAGTGCTTTTGGATAGAAGGCAAAATTTGAAAGTCTACTTGCTGCTCTTCCTCTATAATATACTTCAAAAGAAAAAAATACAAATCCTTGGTGGTCCGCTTTTTCTGTTGGTAGATCCTGAAACAAACCTATACCTGGCAACAGAAGAAGTTGGAGGAAAACCCTTACTAGTGGCTCTAAGTGCAATTTGCTGCAAGTTCCATGTTCTCTCTCATTGATATGTGAGAGCCCTGGAGGTTTTTAAATGGCAGAGGTTGAATTTCTGAATGAGATTTTCTTCCTGGACTCAGCTAGAAGTAGTGCTTTAGACTACAAAGACCCTATGACTTTAATGTTGAACAGAGAAAGCCAGTTTGGTATGACATCAGTCAGTAAATTAATTTTAAATTGATAGAATGTTGTCTGTTTCAGAAGCACTGGACATCTACATTAAAAAAAAAAAAAAACCAAAAAAAGAGAACCAAAAATACTACTGTCCTTTTTCGCTTCCTTAACCTTAGCCTTTGATGGCATTGAAGGATTTAAGTCTTTAAGAGCAGCATCCCATAGTACCTTCCAGGGCAGGAAGAGGAGGCTCAGAACTATTTCTGGAGTGGACAACTTATTCAATGAGCATTTCAGTCTTCAAAAGCTTTTTCTAAATGTATTTGACTCACTTATTCCAACACTGCACCCCAACAGATGGGACGAGCCTTTAAGAAGGCAGGGTCCAAGTTGCCTGGATCCTTCAAGCTCTTTTCAAGCTTGATCTCAGCTTGAAAAGAGCTACAGGCTACTACAGCCTCTTCAGGGAACAATCATCAGGAGGATGATCATTTTCCAGGAAAAGATAATATATTTGTTTCATATCCTAAGATAAAGTGACTGTAATCTTCTATGGATAAAATGCTTAGCTCACTTACTCTTAATGAAACTCACCTGAGAAAGGTAAGGTGTGACTAGTCCAAATGGAAATTTCATTGGTACAATGGCAATCCCTCTTTTCTTCCAGTAATTTTGTTTGTTAAATTCACTGATAGCTGTTCTCCTACTGTGGTATGCAGATTTCTCCATACATTCATTCCAACATCGTATTAAATTCTGTGGATCAAGTTTTTGTTTGAAGTGTGTCTGCTCATTCTTCTTATACATATTTATTTCCCTAATCTGAAAAAATGAAATTACAGCTATCACACAATCCTGTTAAAGGCAAACTGACCATCTGGGGCGACTAATAGACAACAAGAAGATCACTGTATATTTTTTTAACAATTACCAGTTTGTAAGACCATGCTATTCATTCAACAACCATATATGGATTTACAAAAATATTAATTTCAGCACAAATTATCTTTAACTTAGAAAAGACTTGTTCAAACAATTAAACTAACTTAAAGGCTTGTAACTTTCCAGTTCTACAGACTTAATTTCAGGAGAGAAAATGCCTTCATTTAGTCACCTTTTCTGGTGCTAAGCCAGTTTTATCTGCAACATCTGTTATCCAGGTTTCTGTCACCAGTCCTGACTGAGGAAAGCCAAAGCCTCGGAATGCTGTATTTGACGGCAAGTTTGTTTTGCAGGCATACGCCCAGCATCTCAGGTTGGGAATCTTGTATGCATTGTCCATTTTTAATAAGGATACTTCTGCTACCTGAAGCAGGGGAAAAACAGATCTAGTTTAAAGTCAGAACAGTGCTTCTTTCAAATTTACATTTAAATCTTCCGTATCTCTTATATAAAAGACATTAACTTGAGACAATTAGTTGTAAAATTGAGTTTCTGGACATCACTGGTAGTAAGAGTACTCATGCATGCATACAGACTTCATTAATACATTTTTCATGCAATATACTAATTTTCAGGGGTTTTTTGATACAGAAAACAGCTGATGTTACTTGTACTTGTTATCAGTAGTTAAGGATGTAATAGGTATGTCATTTTATGATTGATTTTGCTCCTACTTCAATACCAAAAATCACACAAACTAAAAATAGGCAGATTAGATTTAAAGCAGGAGGAGCTATGAAAGGAACTGACGAAAGCATAGACCACATCCTGTGGAAATCCTCGCTTAAGGTTTAGTTCTACCAGAAAGCATGTGTACTGCAGTCTAAGGTGTCTTCTGGTCCTTAAGCTTTTCATTTAGAGGTTTTACATGACAAACACAAAATCACATGAAGAGGAAAATCGTATACTAGAGACCTCAAATTAGGCTCCAGGAGTCAGTATAAAAAAAAAAAAAAAATTAAAAAATGGTTTGATGCCTGATGAAGAGGTCACTGTCTCTCTTCAGTGTTAAATAGATTCCTCAGAATGACAAATTTAAGCCTCAGTTATTCCTGCTAGGTCCAGTAGCTTCATTGAATCATTGTAGGACTTCATCTTAAGCCAGTTCTGACACGATCTGCATTAATGTACATGCTTCTAATAACAATTTTCTTCTAACCTAGGCTATTTTTCAGAACCAGTTTAGGCAGCAGTACCACAGGCAGTTACACTGACAGATTTCAGGATGTAGAAAATACTCATAGGTGGGGCAATGACAAGCAGATGAGGGGTAGTACCACAAACATTTCAGCTACAGCTAGAATAGCCGGTATAAAACAAATACATAGTGATGATACCAAAGCAAGAAATGGTTTATACTTTGTAGGCCTGTAACCGAGGAACTAAGGTATACAGCACAATAAAGGATGACCCAATACAGAAATCTACAGGGACAGCACCAGGATAACTATCACTATGAGTTTTCTGAAGGCCAAGAAAGGTCTTCCCAGCCCTGAAGATGTAGAACTTCAGGCAGGGACAAATGCAGGTACCATGCATTTCAAAAGGAATACATTGTTACTTGAGATGTTCATTACAGAATAATAAGCCTGAGAAAACATTCATGAAGTGGATGTGTAGGGCAATGTAAGAAAGTAGTAAGATGCTTCATTAAATTTAATAAGGAAAGTTAACCTATTCAGTGTAGATTCTTCCAACAACCCACAATCCCTGTATCAAAAGTCTATATGATTAATAATACATAGGCAAGGGAATTTGGCTTCATCATTTTCCAGCTAATGATTCCTCCATGTTGACAGGTTCGTCAGTATAAAATCCTTACCAGGACAGAGTCATCGGTGGTACATCCTCCATTAATATAATATTTGGCATCCACAGCTGTGATCCTACCATCATTCATGAAGCCAACCTAGAAGGATCAACAGGACATTATTTAGAATTCAGTATACATTTATTTCAGAAGTGCTTGTACATTTTGAAATTTAACATAACGCACACATTTAGGGTCATACTGCACTATTAACATCTGGGCAGCATTCACTGAAACTACAGAAGGGCAAGAGAGAAAGAATGTTTCTAATATATAGGTGTTCCCTCCTGGCATCTGTGATCTGTATAGGTACAGCACAGAATATGCAACACAAGCTCAATGGGAAAGGAAGAAGGAGTGGTTTCCTCTCTATTGCCTGAGATGGCTGACAAGAACATCACCTAGGAGTTTACTGAAGACAAAATAAAATTCCACTTTAATGGTAAGAGCAGTGTCTGGCAGATGGAGTATGACATTTATGTTTATTAATGAAAAAAATGCTATCTCACATCTCTCTTTTCACCTGTTGCCACTAACAGCCCCTGAATTCTCAACATGAGCTACAGCTTATTTTCAGCTTTAGGGAAGCATCTTATAAAATCTCTCTTACTTTACCTATGTAGAATGTCATGCAACTTGCTTAGCATTAGCAGCTAAATCTGCAGCATCTTAGGCTGCAAGCTGTGAACTTTCACCTAGGTATGTTGAGCTGTTACCTAGTCAAGTAAAAGAAGGTCTCAGAGTCAGTTCAAACTGAAAGATAAGGAAGTTATAATCTTTAGCAGAGGGTGCACAACTTACATATAAGAAAACAAATGGCCCAGCCACAGACAATGAAAGAAATGCTTGAAGAATGTGAAGACTCCAGACCCTTAATATTACTATTGGTTTGTACTGTCATGTGAGGGATGGGGAGCTTCGATTGTAAGGGTATAATTCCCCAGGTATAATCCCATTGTTCAGGGTCCCTCTTTGAAGGCATTTTTGAGCTGTACTGCTATTAACAAAAGGTAGTTTTAAAGAGAAATCTTTCAGCTCGTTGATTCAGCAGAAATTTGGATTTAAACCCCATTATGGTGGCTGGCATACATAATTTATATGACAATTAGAAAAAGAAAAGAAGGCAGAAATTATCCTAATGAATGACTGATGACAGTGCATGAGCAGGCAAGAGATTAATTTCCTCCATAGGGCAAGTTTTCTGCATGACACTGTTTCTGTGAAAAATTAGCTGCTTCTTTGTGTGAATCTAACCATATGGAGAGTTTAAAATAAAGTTCTGAAGAAGAAGTCTGACACAGGTTTGCTTCTTGTTCCCAGAAAGAAAGACAGAAAGAGCTATAAAAGGAAAAGAACATGAAGGAACTAGAAAAATAATAAACCTTGAAGAGACAGAAGGAGAGGCAGACAAAGGAGCTGTACACCAACTTTATCTCTTGGGTTCCTGGCTTGTAGTTTTGTTTTATAATTGAACTGGTTATACAAATTTTCATTAACAGAACACATTACCCAGTTAACACTGAAATACTTATTCACAGCATGTAGGTGGGTATTTTTTTCCACTGAATTCTTGTGGCACTCACTTTATATTTAGCAATAAAGGGATGTCGTCCACCAGTGATTACCATATCATCCTCTCGGCTCAGAATAAAACGGACTGCTCTGCTGGTTCTAAATCCAAAAAAAGAAAAGTCATACTGCAATTAAAATAAATGATGTGATTAGTAAGAGAGCTATGGCTACTCATCATGTATCCTGATCCAGCATGCATAAAAACATGCATTTAGATTAAACTTAACTTTAATAAGCTTTGAACATACGCTTAACACTGTGCCCAGAGTTCATATTTCTCACATTTACAATCATGTCAGAATTTTCATTTCATCTTTCGAAAGCCAACAAGGTAACTCAGTGCAAACTACTCCTGAAGAAACTATTTAAGTGTTAAGTGTTCGTCACCTCTTAGCTATTCAGAATCATACTGAAATACCAGAGTGTCTTGGAATGGAATCAAAATATGAATAACAATAAAGATATGAAAATTCGTCTAGAAATGCATGTACCATTTAAAATAATTCAGAAAAAACGGACATGAGGTGTAAAATAAGGTACTAAGAATAAAAAAAATAGCTTAAACCATAAAAGAAATATTATTTTTAGCATGATATTTTTATTTTTAATAAAAAACACAGATCATGTGGCCAAAAATAAGAGCAAATTTTATACCAATGACAGTAGAAACAGCACAAACCTATTGAGCTAACCCCTCAGATGACAAGATCATTTTGGCTGAATGGAATGCCTGATGTGAATTCTACAGCAAAACAGTTATAAAGGAGTTTAATATGGCCTGACAGCTAATTGCCAATATTAGTCTGCCAAATTTGGAAGATGGGGGAATGGAGTTTTATGTGTTAATGTTCTTAAACTAATTCAAGCAGTATTAGAAAAAGCATAATACCTCATACATTTAAGCTAATTTTGACTGGAACATGTTGAGGACTGAGCTTTTTCTTAAAAGCAGTTCCACTCATGAACTCTTCCTTGTGCATTCTGCTATGTCAGTGAAGTTCACAGCTGGAGGGTTAATATCGTATTTTAATGTCTGTACAAAGTCTCAGTAGTTAGGGACTGGTCCTTTTGAGTATTTCTAGCTTATACTAATACCAATACTAACTTCTTGCAGCCCATTAATTTAGTTGAGGCTAGAGCTGCTTAATGTAAGTTGTCCAACAAAACAAAATAAAGAAATGCACAAAGAAATTTTGCAGTCTTGCAAAATGTGAAGTCAGGATTGTATGACTTTATGACTAGCAGCTTTGGGAAAGGAGAAAGCATTTTAGACTAAACGGAAAACTTGTTTGCTTCATTTTATTCATATCCAAACACTCACATACAGCACTTACTTGTTTGCTGCCACTGCAGCAAGTGATGCCAGTAGGCCAGTTCTCAGGATTTTCCCACCAAAAGCTCCACCAACTCGTTTAACGTGGCACATGATCCTGTTTGCTGGAACACCTAAACTCGCAGCTACCATCTCCTGTAAAACAAGTTTTATTATTTTATGCCAACTCAAACTAAGCCCAAAAGCTTAGTTTCTGAAAGAAAAATGTTTTCTAGAAAAGGAGTTCACAAATGTTTCTTTTCTTCTATCAGATGAATATAACTTTTCCTTTACCTTAGGTTAAAATGCAAAGAAAGAATAACAACAAACTCTCAACAGGGCTCTGATTGCAAATCTTTACCATGCAGACTGTGAAAGGCCATTGGCTAATGTGAAGAATAATACCCTTGAATTACATCATCTAAACAGTAAGAAGCTTCAGGTATAATACAAATGGATTAGTACACAGTTTTATTATTTTAATTATTTTTCTTTTTATTTAAAATAAACCTGTTTCTTAATAGTCTAAGGTCTTGCTAGTGACAGAAATGTTTTTGCTTGAAATCATTTTTTCAAACATAAAGTTCTTCATACTATTTGCCTATGGGCAATACATAATAATGGAAATGGTAAAAGGAGCTGAACTGGGCTTTGAACACAAAATGCCAGTGTTGAGTCTGAAATACCATCAGATTCATGCCCTATGGCTATTGCTATGCAGGCCACAAACCATGGCAGCTTTATTTTGTCATTTACCACCATGACAATGTCTAGAGGGTTAGAACACCTCTACTATGAAGCCTGAAAGTCTTGGAGTTGTTCAGCCAGGAGAAGACAGCTCCAGGGAGAGCTTTACTGAGGCCTTTGCAAACTATAAAGGGGATTTACAAGAAACAGACAAAGACTTTTTAGCAAAGCTTGTACTGACAGGACAAAGGGCTACAGTTTCAAACTAAAAGAGGGCAGGTTTAGACTGAACAAGAGAAAGAAATTTTTTGCAGGGAGGGTGGTGAGGCACGGGAACAGGGAACTTGTTCAGAGAACTTGTGGACACCTCATCACTGTGAGTGCTCAAGAGCACATTGGATGGGACTCTGAGAAATTCCATGCAGAGAAAGACAACCCTGTCCATGGCAGGGGTGTTGAACCAAATAGTCTTTAAAGGTTCCTTGAAACCCAAACCAATCTGTGATTTATGAGACTGCTGCATGGAGTAGCAGTCTCACGTACAGCTATTAAGATTTGATCAGATCCTCAGTACGTTCTGACTCTGTAGGGAGCTGATTGCTCCTCACTCCAGTGGAAAACTAACAGAGATGGAGGAGCCTCAGCACTCCACAGGGAGTTTTTCATGCCTGCAGTAGTGGGGTATGAAGCAGTTTGTTCAAGGGGAGAGACTTATCCTGATAGTATAATGCTCAGTGTTTATCAGAACACAGCAGTACTACAAAGCAGCTGTTATCGTGCAATCCAGGTGGGCAATTTCATGTTTCTATGGCTTCTGTTCCTACAGATTTGTAAACCAAACTTTAAAAGCTCTATTGTTATAAGTTCGAATGCTTTCTCTGAGAATGCTCTGCATTACCTGAATAAATGCTGGATGCTGTGTTGACACATACAAATCCATTTCTTTATCCTCTCCTTTTGGAACAGCAAGCATACTCTGAGTCTCCATGTAAAAGTGTTTCTGTCCCCCAATGCAAATCTCCCCTGATCCAATAAGAAAAACACAAGTGTTACTCAGGGAAAAGGACAGAAGAAATGAACCAGAGAAGAACTAACAGTCCACCATCATGTAAAGTATAGCAACCAGTGTCAAATCCTCTGATGCTTCTTGTGTGAAAGAGCAACATTTAAAATTAAAAAAAAAAAAACCCAACAAATTAAAATCCTTGTAAGACTATATTGGTCTTGTTCCAGTAGCATCACCAGAACTGGATTAAGAGCAGAACACTATTGCCCACAAGTGGTGATAAAAATAAATGAAGCATAGCTAAGTTAAACAAAGCATGACTGGACCAGGTCTAGAAGAGGGCTACCAAGATCCTCGGGGGGCTGAGCCACAGGATATATGAGAAGAGGTTGAGGGAACTGGATTTATTCATCCATAAGAAGAAAAGGTTTAAGAAGAGATCTTATTGCTGTCGACTCTCTAATGGAAGGGTGTAGACAAGAGCAAGCCAGACTGTTCTCAGAGACGCCCAATGGAAGTATAATAAATACAAAGGCAATAAATACAATAAATTTCAGCTAGATATAAGAAGAATCAAAATCAGCATGAAAGCAGTGAAACACTGGAACAGGTGTCACATAACCTCCACATCTGGAGATATTAAAAACATGACTGGACATGGCCCTTAACAACCTGCTCTAACCAGACCTACTTTAAGTAGGAGGTTAGACTAAAAGACTCCTTTCAAATCTAACTATTCTGTAACTTTTTTCAAGAATAAATGATGCAAAAAACTTGAATGCAGTAGCAGAACAACAATACACTAGGTTTAGTCATGATATCTTCCAAGTGACCAAGAGTTTTTTCAGGCCTAATGACTATATGGAAAAAAGGCAGAACTGGGACTTGAAGTGCAGACAGCCAAACCCAAATACTGACGACCAAAAATTTCTCATCAAATGTATTTTATGGTTTACCTTCAATTATATCATCAACAGTTTCAAATGCCTCATCAACATTTCCTTGTTCTAATTTTCTTTTTGGCTCAAAGAACGAGTTGTGTTTTATAGCTTCCTGCAATGGAGAAAAAGAAAAAATAGGGGGTTTAAGTATTTTTAAGATTCCCAGCTTGTTACAGCATTTTAGTCTCAGGACTAACACTGCTGTCTTCAGAGACTGGAACCACCAGCTACCAAAGTCAATGAACAGCTTTGTTTCATCACTTTATTGCCATTGTTGACTTTCTTTATTCAATATCAGCAATTCTTTCCGGATGCATCTTGTGTAACTGATGTGACAGCAGTTTCTGAAGGAAATGCATTCAGTTTATTCAACCTGTTCTTCCCTGTCATACACCCAGGAAGTGATCAAGATACTACAGAGTAAGAATGCAACCTCATCACCCAAAGAGGATGTAAGAGGGGAAGAAGTCACAAGGACTAAGTAAAGGTGGAATCTATTTATAAATTAGCATTTGCTTTATTTCTAATAAGATTTCATTGGAGTTTCAATTCTAATGAAATGTTAACAAAACTGTCAGTCTTTATCTATTTTTCTGTCAGAAAGACTGTTCCATTAGACTACATATAATTAAAACTAAAGTTTTAATTGTAAAAAGTCACTGTAAAGTGACTACCAGAACTAACACTGATTCCCTGCAAGTGTGTCCTTTACTTCTACTCTCTTTAATCCAGGGTAAGTCCATATGTGACTCCCACATTACACCTCTAAAATGTTGCACATCCCTAACACCTTTCCTTCATATTCCCCCAACAATTCCTACTGCTCCAGACTAGCTTTCAAGCTAGACAACAGATTAAAATGCTAGAGATAATCAGGAGCTGACTGTTAGCCACTATACACATGCTGACTGATCAGCTGGTATCTATTAAAAAATTAGAAACAAGCATGCTCATTGCCTTTTCCTCACTGGGAACATTAGGAGATTTCTTTTTTTTTTTTTTTTTCCATTCTAATGTTTATTTATTGTAAAACTTGTGAAATCTTCATACTTTCGAAACTGTTGACTGTCTATCACAAGTGGTCAAAATTAAACAAAAGGTTAAAAATTTATTTATAGGAAGATGCTTATTTGGATGCTCAAATTCATCTCATTTCTTAAAAATCATATTTAAAAAGCAACTAAAGAGTGTCAACTGCTACTTCCATTAATTAAATAGGTAAAACAGTAAAAAAAGCAGAAGAATTATTAGTACCTCAATTGTTAAAATTACTGGTTCCAGCATTTCATACTCTATCTTCACTTTTGCAGCCGCTTGTTTGGCATGAACATCCGAATCTGCAACCACAGCACAGACAATCTGACCCACACAAATCACCTGTAAAATACACATCATGTAAGTATGTATCTCACAGATAGTGGGAGGATAAAAGGCTGGAGAAAAAACAGTTAAAATTAAGAAAATTGTTGCAAAAAGGTTGTAATTATACCTCATTTCTTGCAAATATAATCTCTGGATCATCAGAAAAATAAAACTCATTTGCAGCCGGCACATCATCTGCTGTTATGACATCAAACACACCTGCTCCTTTTAGGGCCTCTGAGGTATCTATAGATCTAATTGGGATATGGGAAGAGAGAAGTGTAATTCATTAATTTTACAAACTGTTCACAGAGGAATGGAACACAATACAGAGGTATATTTCTTGTACTAACAAGTTCTGCTCATAGGCTCACACACATCTTTTCTTCCTGTCTCTGGCATGTGGAAAAGTGCAGATAAGAGAATTTAAGATTCTACTAATCTGTTTCATTTTTAGGAGATAATTTAGATACAAAGGGAAATCACTGGCCCATTAGATTTCTTGAACTGAATTGGTTTAATAAAAGTCACTGCACAATTATAATGCTACAACTGCAACTTTCTAAGACCTCAAAGTGTACACATATATTGCAAGATACAAATACTCATCTTCAGATGGAGGATTCATATACACAGATATAAAAGAAATTACAAGACCAGTATAAATGGAGAAGGAATGGAAATGTCTAGATGTAGAAGGATCAGAAGGAACAGCAGGTCTATAAGAATAGCATGTTTTGATAGCATCTAGCTCAGCAGGTCATCAGATCCCAGCACATGTACAGGCACCTTCTTTGGACACCCAGATCAGGAGACAAAGGAGACTGAATAGATCCTAAGGACTTGCAGAGATGGGGGTGATGTCACCTCTGTGATGGGATCAAAAAGAGGGCTGCCAAACCCAGCACTGACATAAGAGTAAGTGAGGAAATATGACAAGGACTCTGTAGCTAGAAGCCCCAGTCCTATGTGTTGTGACAATTAATCCTGACTAGATCCCTTGAATATGTCTTGGTTCCTAAATGTTGAACAAACTGCTAGAACAGGTGTATCTTGGCAGGATAAAAGCATGTGTGAAAACAGTTTTCTTTTAAAATAAAATCCTCTTCTCTACCCTTCTCTCCTGTAAGCCTCATATGAGTTTTGCCACCTTGCTGCTGCAATGTTGCTGCACTATTTCCTACACTTTGGACAATCTTCTTCTTTCATGGTAGAGCTGAGTTTTAAAGCAGTGTTGGTAATATTGAATCTCAAAGTCTGCTTGCACTGCACAGCTGAGCACTTTGTGGAGGTAGCTAGGCTAGCTCTGGGCTGGTTTATGGACCAGAAACAGTTCACCCTTACAGTACAGTAAAATGGAGTGAGACACTTAAATCCTAACAAACCCTTCTACTAGTGCAACAATAATGCTTCCAGCATGGATTTGCCTGCAGGTATCAGGCTTGCTGTTCTGTACCCGAATAACTCATTAGACTCTCTAAAAATCTCAGGCAGCAATTCATGATAACACTTTCTTCAGGTCCACTTTGAACACTTACACAATCTTAGCATGGGCTCTGGAACTAGTCACAGGAGCCAGGAAAAGCTCCCCATCCACAGAAGGAAGGTCATCAATGTAGACTGCTTCGCCAGTGGCATGCATTATTCCAGACTGGTGCATTATGGGCCGTCCTACAGGGTCCTGTGGAGACTGGCTTGGCTCTACATCCTGTACAGTCAGGAACACACATCCAGCACACCCAGTTAAAAAAAGAACAGTCTTGCTACTCTTACAGTAATCAGAAAATTAGATGAATGAACAACTGCTCATACTATCATCTTCTGGTTCAACACTGAAAGAGATGTGGCTGCAGAAGGTCACTGCTGCTCCTGGGGATTTCTTTCTCCTTCTTTCTTCTCTTAATGACCCTTCTGAGAGCACCACACAGGTCTGTTTACTTGGATTTTTTTCCTTAATTATTTATCAAAGTGACAAACCCAGCACTTTTTCAGAAGGACATTTTCCTCCCTTACTTAATGGTGTCATGAATCTTTGATAATTTTCTGAATTATTCTCACAAGATTCTGCTCTGAATGCTATCACTGTCACGTGGTGTACTGTGAGCTATTTGCAATGATTTCTAGGATTTGTCTTCCTCACTGAAAGAGTGCAACTGATCAGTGTAAATCAGTGAGAAAAATATTGCCTAAATATTTTCTTTCCAATTATTTCCTCGCACCTGTGTATGAATTTTGTATGAAATGATCTTATTAGTCTTTGCTGCTAAGCTTTTTTGAAAACTGATTCAGTGTTTCTGGTTAAATCTGCCACATCAACTAATGTTGCCAACTTCCAGAAGACCTTAACAATTTCTGTGTCAGTATTCATGGTAACCTATTTTCTTTTCTACATTTAGAATTAGTTAATTGTTCACAACTTAAAATGTTTTTACTTCTAAAGCTTCCAGCACACAAGTGTTCAGGCTATACACTTCTACTTCCTGCACTTTCTGGCACGCTGCTGCTAGTGGCACAAAGTCAAGAGCAAACACTCTTCACGTGACTGCCTAAAGTTCCTCAAATGGATGTCTCAGCCAAACCACTTCAACATTTCCACAACAGAATGTCAAGGTATTTAGATTTCAGGATAAGCATCCTTTTTAAATCTTAATTTTAAAAGCTTAACAATGTCCAAATGAAGGAGTGCAGACAACAAATACGGCCTTACAAAATGTAAGTAGAAATTTAAAGTGGAAAAACCTCAAATTTTCTAGATTTCTAAATTTCTATTAGTCAGTGCCAACTGATCTGAGTAACAAATTGTTTCAATTTCTGATGTTCAGTCACTTTATTACAGATGTGGAATAAACTGGGGAAAAGTCACAGAGAAATAGTTCCCTTGATGCTGGCTCCTCTTATTGCCCGTTGCGGTTTCTTTGGTTGTTGTTTTTGTTTGGTTGGCTGGTTGGTTTGGTTTGGTTTTTTAAAATAAGAATAATAGTAACAACTCTGAAGGAAACTGAAGACAACAATTTGAACAAATTTAAAGTATTTAAAACTATTTTGGGAATATTCAAAAACTAAAAGAAAAGTATTTACCTATATTTCATTTGAATTTTTCTTTAGGTTTTCAAAAGTTGGTATTTTGACTTGTATATTGAGGATGCCAAAATATCAAAAATCCTTGTGGGTGTTTCCACCATGAGCTATTTATACAGTGAGCTCAGAAAACACCAAACATGTTCTTTGCTGCTCTCTACTGTTGATTTAGGACAACCTAAACCTGCTCGCGTTAATTTGAGCACACAACCATCACACACCATCTTAATTCCTAAATCTACAGAAGGACTTAAGAGCCCATGAGACAACAATAATATATCTATGCTACACTATATATATATACTGTACCTGGGCTTTTCAATCTTTTTTTGTTTTCTTATAATTTCTTTCTAACTGGGTTGCACACAGCAATAAACCAATTTTAAGCTATCTGACAATGGAGTTTGCATAGCATATTTATCTTCCAAGGACTGTCTAGAAGAAGTGAGTATACCCCAGACTATTTTTACAAACAAGGATTCTCCAAATGAGATGCAGGTAAAATCAATCATTAAAAGCCTCTTGCTTCCAGTCCTTTGGAAAATCTGTACCTGACCTTCACACCAAGGCTCATGCTTGAACTGTGACTTTTTACCTAATCTTCTAAAACACAAAACAATGTAAGAAGGAAATAATTTGCCTGGTATATTTGGATACTCCGGGGCATTCTGGTTTTGAAATCTTGTAGGCCACTCTCATATTCCACAGGTATGCCAGGATAATGGCAAGGATCCTGAAAAGAAAGCAAATTTCTACTAAACCTCACATTTTGAACATTCCAATTTACAAAAGCCAACAACCAAAATCAAACATAAAATTTTTATACAGGAAACACTTTCCAGGTTCAGACTAGAAAGGCTCTAAAACAACTATCTGAAAACAATGTAGAGGTTTTAGATGTCACTAAATAATATTTAAAATACACTGGTTTCAACAAATACGCTTTTTAAAGTAAGCAACGTAAATTAGGGACAGAAAGAGGAGCTTTGTTTTGAGGTGATCTGACCAAAACTGGCTCAGAATCACTCCTGATAATAAACTATCACCTAATAATAACAATTTAGAGGAAAGAGCTCAAGGTAACAGAAGAAAAACACAAAAGGGATATTTTTCTCTGTAAGAACATATTTAAGGAAAAAAAAAGAAAAAAGTAAATTACACATAGAATGTCTTGACAAGTGAAATTTTAGTGTCATCTCCCAGCCAACAGCTCACACAAGAAGGAGAGTTGGTTTAATATCTACAGTTTTTTTCCAAAATCTTTATTCCTTTTTCATCTGTTTCTGTTTAGAACTGCAGACAGAGTAAGATCTGTATATTTTCTTTGGGTCTGGGAGCTTGCTACTGGTATGTTGTTATATTAACATTGCTCAAATGTCTTTTAAAGCCTAATGTCCAAGGTAAAGATACCTGAGCATCTAAAAGTTAAATGGGCATCTCTCCATCAGTCTCTTTGGGAGTTAAACACTTAGGTTGGTGTGTAGCTCCAAACACCAAAGACAATGATTTAGCACACTGTACAAATGGCAAACACTAACATATAGCAAGAATACCCCTTTTATTTGCTTGCAAAAGAGCAGACATGGGGAATGCATGGTTTGCTCAACCTGTAGGCGACTCAAGGGAGACCCCACTGAGGTCTTCAACATCTTCACAAAGGTAAGTGGAGGGGCAGGTACTGAGCTCTTCACTCTGCTGACCAGTGATAGGATTGGGGAAAACAGCATGAAGCTAGGAGGGGAAAGCTTTAGGTTGGATATCAGGAAGAGATTTTTTACCCAGAGAGTGTCTGAGTGCTGGAACAGGCTCCCCAGAGCAGTGGTCACAGCCCCTAGCCTGAGCTCAAAAACCATTTGATCAATGCTATCAGGCACATGGTGGGACTCCTGTGATATCCTGTGCAGGGCCAAGAGTGGGACTTGGTGGTCCTGATGGATCTCTTGTAACTTAATATATGCCATGATTTTATGATTCTATGAACTAAATTACCATTGTCTTCAATGACTGTGATACTTCCAGGAAAAATCTGTAGAAGAAACTGACCATCAAAGTTTTCTTATAGTCTACATTTTCACCACCAGCTGAGCCTGGAAGAGCAATTTCTTTAAGAACTAGTCGGCATGCTTCATCCAACATTTGTTCATTCCAGTGTCTGTTAGGAAGAATAATAGATACAATCAGACTAGGACTAATAAAAAATAAATACAGATTGCAGTAATATATGTGTACCATTGACCACAGATATAATCCTGCTCACAATGAGGCCAAAATATTGATTCTAATAATGTCTGCAATTTTTAAAGTGGTGTAGATCAATGTTGCTCACAGAGCTGAGCTCCCATAAGCAAACTGAATTAAGTGCTATGCCAGCATTTTTAAATAAACAAATACATAATTTAACATATCCTATTACAGCTTTGAAGCTGCTTTAGCAGTCTTACAGATTCTCATCATATTGCAGATATTATCCTACATTTGAAGTAGATAGAGATGCAAAATGTAGATATTTTCAAGGGATCTAATTAGCTGTTACATTTCCTGAGAGCGCTGTCTTCTTCAAAAATCGCAACACTCTTAATTCTCCACATTTAAATGACTGCAGATATCAAAATATCAGTCTATTGGACTAAATTCAATCATGTAAAGTATCAAAAAATAATGAGTAGTTCAACTAATTAAACAGTTGCATATTAAATGGCAAACCAGGCCAGTGGGGCTACATTTAGTGTTTTATGTTGCTTGAATTTGCAATTTTTTTCCTCCAAAACTTGGAAAGGTGCTGCAAGCTGGGAGGGAAAGTCAGAGATTATTTGTTCAGAGACACACACAAAACAGGAAAATTTTACCTTCCAATAAGTGTCCAGCAGGTTTGTTTTGCGCAGACTGTCGTCAAGACAGCACCTCCATAGAAAATGCTTAGATCCTTTATAATGTCTGTACCTTCTTCAAAAAGGACTCTCATCCCAGCATTAGTTACTGGAAGAGCATTTTCCCGTCTTGGTGCTTGTCGAAATGCAGAGACATACTCCCCCTGAGCAAGATCAGACAGAAGTGTAGACATGTAAGTATCTGAAAGTAGAACTTATTATTGCACTATGTGAAGCAAGAGAACAAAAAATGAGTAGGACAAATTCAACCTCCTGAGCATTCAAGACTATGCACTTTCTTCTCTTGATCTTTCAGTACCATCTTTGATTTTCTAACAGCTCATACCCAATCCTCCATCACCTACACACCTTAGATGACCTAGATTTTTCATGGTAGATAACTGGAAGACAGGGATCTTGTAGAGTTGTATTTATACAAGACCATAAGTTTAGAGGCTTCCAAGTATTGCCAAACTTCAGTATTCGGGTAACACAACCCATAATTCTCTTGTATCCTATATCCACTCTTGCAAACCCAGTATCAGTTAAAGACTATTATTCAGTTCAGGAGATGCCAGTGCTTTACCTATTTGATGCTAGACATATCACAGGCAAGCAGTCTGCTTAGTAAGTACAATGGCAACTTGTCCAAGACCCCTTTCTGCAGGGGATCTAGACAATTGCTATTGCCCTATAATTTTAAGGCAAACTTTTGTCTGAATATTACTCTTTATATAGCATCATAAGCTACCTGGTGAGTTGTGTTTTTTGGCTGAAATTGGGAGATAGTATGGCACTGATAAGAATAAATGTAAGGAATTCAGATAGCAAGGGGTAATAGTGCTAGTTTAAACAGCTGGATTATGCCCAGTCCTGCTCTTTATTTCATAGTCATTAACTCTGCATAAAGCAAATATAAACAAACTAATAACTTACCTTTCTAGAATAGGGAATATGGATAGAGACTAAGATCTCTTCTGGTGTAATAGTATTGTTACCAACTCCATCTGCAAAAATATCACCCACAGGAATCTGTCGCTTTTGTCCTAAAAAAGGAAAAAAAAAAAAAAAAAGGAAAAAAAGATCCCAAATCCAGAAAATTCCATACAATTTTGCAATTAACACATATCAATAATATTTTCATTGGCAAGAAATACTTGCTGCTTTCCTGAAAAAATAACCACTACAGAGCTTACATAAAAAACTATCAGTGATATGTTCTATAACTTCAAATGGTTGCTCTATCTTCCATATCCTAATACCAGATTCCTAAAAAGGACCCAGAGGTCAATTCCCATTCTGTAATCCTCCTTTCATATATTGCCATAATGATCCCACCCTCACTTCTGTCAATCTATTCCAAATCTCTACAGCTGCTGTCATAACTACCTTTCATTCTAAAACATAAAAAATGAGGAACTGAGTAGTAAAGAACTGCTGTAAAAGTAAAAAATTATTAGGAAGGTGGGGTTTTTGTTGTTTAGGTTTTGCGTTCATTTCTTCTCTTCTTTGTTTGCTTTTCCCCTGAGATTCTGAATATTTCCAGGAGTCCAGAAAGAAATAAATGCTATTGCTTTTTCATCTCTCTTTTTGATATTATATTCTAAATTGTTATTCTGTGATATATATTATGAAAGTTAAAAGTTTTAGAAGGAAAGATGACAAAATTCTGCAAGGAACCTGAATCTCTAAAGAGCCCTTTGAACACTTAAAACCTCATTTATGCTACAGATACAGGCTATCTCCTCCTACCTCTTGAAGCCAGATTGAGCACGCAGTTGCTGGCTGCCAGAACAGGATTCAAGTCTGAGGTTGATTTTCTACTTATGATGTTTCCACCAAATGACTTGAAAAAAATAAAGTAGTTTATGTTACCTTTTTCTGTAATCATCACATTTTTATGTTAAGTGACAATATGACATGCAAACTATATGTATATTTATACATATTGAGAGCTACAAAAAGAAGTATTGACAAAAAATTCACAGCAAAATCAAAATTAAAAATACAAGTTCTACATGTGGTCAGGACCAATTTCACATTTGCTGCATGTTTTTTAGACTGTAATTGCAAGTAATTCCCAACATACAGCAACATTTCTTATCTGTTCTCCACCCAGAGTTCTCAATTGCTGCAAGACAGCACAGAAAACCCGCGTCTTCTCTTCTGGGAACTCGGCAATTGCACTTGACAAGACGTCTTTCACTAGAGAGAGGCTGCAGGCAGCTCCCAGAGTTAATCCTGTAACCACAAGATTATGAAAGTTAACATGTGCATTGCTTTATTGCCTGGATTTTAAAGTGTGCTCAGACTGTAGAGTTAGGACAGCTCATGTGGGCTAAGGCAGATAAAAGGAGAGGGGCCTTTGCATTTTAAAGGAACTGGAACCTTTCACTTCAGAAGACTGAGGATAAAATCCCTAGAAATTATGAAATCAAAGTAATAACTCACCTCTTCTGCTTAAAAGGAAATCCCTTCTCTGCTTCCAGCTGCATATCCCAACTGCTTCCCTTGCACCTTGCTTTGACTGAGTAAACGTTTAGGAGACATTTCACACAAAGGTGAGCCAAGTTCAAAATGCTTTCAACTCTCTTCCGATTTTTAAGCATGATTTTCATCCTAATTTGATCTTTAAATATGTGCATTCTAGTTATTCTACTCCTAGTCTTTTTCCCACTAGAAAGACAACTCATACACATTTACTTAAGAAATTCTTCTGTAAGATTATACTTCTGATTTTTTAAAATAGTATACAGTTCCTTTCTATTAAAAATTACTATTTATATAATATATGAATGTTTTCAGTGAATACTGGGATTCAATTAAATGTATAAATTAAGACAAAAACTAATTTAATGAATTTTAATCAAGAAAAACAATATTAAATTTTGTGTATTTAAAAGAAAATTTAATCAAAACATATTTTGCATTTAAATCTGATTAAAGAGAGGAAATGCTATTTCTGGTTGGCAAACTAAACTGTGTATCTCTTATTTTAGAACTAGTAAGTCTCATTTTCGAATACCTAAGTTTTATTTGAACACTTTAAAGAAGCAAGTAAGCATCTCCCAGCTTCTTTTCAATTCCTAGCTACTTTTCAGCTAGTTTTTGAATAGAACTGGATGACTAATCTGAAATAAAATAGATATTCTAAATGCAATGACAGAACTATCAAACACAGTTTACCACTTTAAAAAAAGTGACTTCAAGCATATAGCAAGTAATTTCATCAGATATGAATTTCCTTAAAACTTTGGCTATAAGCTTGTACAAGGTAATTTTTATTCAATTACTTTAGACTATTATAATAAATTGAAACCTCTTTCTAGTTGCATTTCTAATCCCCAGAATTTATTTAAAACCCGAAACCCAGTCTAACTGAAAAAAACCTCCATGCTTATTATAAACACATAAGTTGAGGTACAAATATTTTAACCTCTTATAATTAATGCTGTTATGATTTAGAACAAGATTAGTTAATGCATATCAGCTATGCCAGTTTAATCACAGCCTTATTTCTAACATAATCAGGCATACCACATGCTAACTGTCCCTCTGGTTCTGTATGGGTCTCTCTCTGCTATTCCGCAGAGCCTGGTACAGCAGTCACAAAGCAAATCCTGCATGACTGAGCACCAAAACCTGTATTACCAGAATAATCACCCTCACACTAAGGGCCAAGATGATACTGCTGGTCAGCTCTGCACTGCACCATGAAGGCAAAGCCATCCTGTACTGTGATGTGGCAATGGCCCCCTTGAGCTGGGAAAGAGCCAAGCATGCTTAGGAGTGTGTTGCACAGCACTTCACACCTTCAGCACTCTGGAATGGTGCAGTGCTCCATACTGCAAAGAAATCTCCTATTTCTGAAAAAAGTAAAGTCTACTGACCATCATTTGTGTATTTCAGCACATTCAGATCTGGGATCCTGGCAGGAGCAATAAGAACTGGATGGAACACACCTCCGAATTTCATGTCAGGTCCTACAAGATAACAGCAGACTTAGACAAAAGGCTTTTCCATAACAACAACTCCCACATAGTGGAACGTAAGCTTAAGGATGAAGAGGCAAAAAAAAAGATAAACGTAGCCCCAGTCCTCTCATGCACACTGGACCTAAAGCAACAGGAGCCATTCTGATCACATACATACCCACACTGGTGTTCCCAACCACAAGTGGAGCTTTGGGGTAGGTGGCTTTCAGATCCAGCAGTTCATCCAAGCTTACAGGAGAAATCCATGTTACTCGCTCTCCACGAAAAAACAGAGATCTTTTTGATTGATTTTCTGCCATTTTCTGATGGAGAAACATGGCAGATTTAAATACTTAGACATACAGACAAAAATGAGGTCCAAGACATTAAACAAAGTCAAAAATGTTCTTAGACAACAGCAGTTACACATAATCCTTTAAAATTGGACAAAAAGAGGGCAGAAATGTTATGCTTTCGTATGCAGAAATGTTATGTGTCTTTGCACAGTGGTGGAAGTCGAGACTGTGTGGGTGAAATGCCTTTAAGTAATTTCAATGGGCTAATAAACAAGATTGATAATAAACTGCCCGCTAGCAAAAAATGTAGAAAAAATCCTACAATTGCTAAAACTGTTAGAAAAGTGATAAAAAATACTTAGGGAGGTATTTGCCCACTTAGTTTGCTTGGAGAGCACCAATGACACTGACAGCAGCATCCCCTTCTAGATTATGCATGCACTTAAGTGTCTCTGGCTGTTCTAGCACTGTTCAGTGATCACTAGGAAATAGCTTGTGAATGAGTGCAGGTACAAATACACAGTCAAGAACTCCTGTCCTACAGTTATCAACCTTTCTCCAGAAGCAGTCAGCTAATTACAGACAATCTGGGTCTGAATCTCTACCCTGACAATAAAGTAAAACAAACAGCTTTCCATTTTTCTAGTGCAAATAACTAAGGGTACCTAACACTTTCCATTCCAGCTGTTTATATCTTTGGCATGCCTTAATCACTGAGGCTAAATACTCTCTGATCTGGATGGCTATCTGATAACAGACTAACAGAACTATTAAACCACATCATTGTTTTCCAATGTTAAAAATTGTTTGCCATTCAGTTTGCTGTGAAGTATTTATATCTTCAGCTGCTGGACTGGAAACCCAGTTTAGGTTGCTTCTTTATCTTCTCAACTAACACCTAAATCTGCAACTTTACCAATATGACTTCTTTAGATATGTGAATATCCAAGCTTACTGGGAAAATACCAAAAAGGAGTATAATAGCATTAAAATGTTTTGCCATTTCTTCTGATGGATTACTGCTAAGCCGGACTCAAGAACTTATTCTGAACAGAGCATTAGAATAGTCTATGAGCAGCAAAAATTACCATTAGTTCTGGAGGGAATATAAGCTCCTGGGTGGGATCTAAGGGCTGGAATTCATCTGTTGAAAACAGACTGGTGGAGACCTTGAAAAGAAGACAAGCAAAGACCAAGAATTTCCTCTCATCATTAATTTCATACAACAATAAAAGCAAAAGGAAAACCATACCAGGAGACTGCCACTGAAGTCAGTAAAAAAATGAGTAATTTCATTATCATTTGGATTTGTTGTTACATCATCATGCATCATTTGGAGGTGCTGAGGCAAAAGAAGTGTTCATAACATTTTCTTAAATTGCACTGCTAACATAAATGACAGTGCAGAAGCAAGCAACTGAAGGACCAAGTACAGACTTTCTGTAGTTCTACTATAACAAAGTAGTTCCATGCTAACCTAAAGTAGTCAAAACTCAAAGAAGTAGACCACATACTACTGAAAGAAAATTGAGAACAAGGTGAAATATTTGTATGCATAAGAGGTTTCACATAAAATCCCAATCATAGCTCTAATTTTTAAGAGTGTATCAATCCTTCAGACTCGTCAGCAGTTTTCCTATGAGACCAGTACTTAGAGCATCACTGATCATTGATTTAAGCAAATTTCACATATGCCCTAATGTCTTGCACAATGTAATTCTCACTGTATTGGTAGAGCTCAGACTACTAATATTACTGAACCTGAATAGCTGCTCAAACCTCAGCTCTGGAGATCCAAACTATCTGACACATCATTACCTCCTCATACAACTATACACATAGAACTCTCAATTTTTCAAAATATTTCCAAATTTCTTGTGAGGACTAATAAAATATCTTATTTATCAAATACTATGTGCAATAATCTTTCTCTAAGTTTTAGACTGAAGAAGGGTCAGTAATAAATTCAAAACTTTACCTTCTCTTCATTATCAAACAAATCATCTTCTTGATCCAAGCAACATTTTCCATTTGCTTTCCTTTGACAACAAATGGATTCCTAAAATAGGAATATCTCATTAATGAAATACTGCCCAGAATGGCAATGAGTTAAAGCTCATAAGATAAAAGTGACTCTGTATTTCAATAAAGTTCTAGATGAAGCTTAATAACAAGCCAAATGAGGATTGTTAAAGGAGTGATACTAAAAAATAATTTTAAATCATTAGGTGTTGAAGTCCCTAATACAAAATAATTTCTACTCTGCAGAATTCAGTTGACATTGTGGGAGCAGATAGAGATGGTCTGTATTGTTTCCTTTACCAACTGTTCACTTCCATTTTTCCTCTGCAGGTTTCTGACACATTGCATGATAAATTACTAAGAACATGGATTGAAATTCTGCTTTTATTCATGCCAGTACTAACTCACAGTAAACCACAGAGTTACTTCAGATTACTCTTCATAATCCATCTGAGACATGTTCATTTGTGTTAATCAATTTTTATAATGGGTAGGCCATTTACTCAGAATGACATCTTTAAACAGAGGGAAGGGATGATCTTAATGAAAATCTTAATGGCTGGTATATGCATATTCACTGATGGCCCCAATCTAGCAATCCTACTGCCACTACTTCTTACCTTACAGAAGGTTTTACAGGCATCTAGGATTGGCCGGTATCCAGTACAGCGGCACAAGTTCCCTGAAGAAGGGAAATCAGTCAGAAAAAGCTTTGCTCTAAAGTCCGTGGCTTTAAAATGTCATGTCTTTATGTGACTTATGTGAGTTTTGTGTTTTTGGAGTACAAGGAGAAGTATTAGCTCTCAAAAAGACAAAATAGAACAGTGTCACAAGACTTAGGACCCTGCAGCTCCTGACAAAAAATGCTGTTCTTTCAAGGGGAGTATGAAACAGTTGAGATCTGCACAGGAGAATGCTGGCTACAGCTCAGTATGCAGGAGAATAAAGAGAATGGGCAATATTCTTCATCCACTCAGAATGTTGTTCTCTTTCCCCCCGACTTTTTTCTAGAGGTAAAGGAAGTTAAAAAACACCTCTAAGTTCACCATCATACAGCAACTGGAAACATCTTTGACTCCACTGTGACTCCAGAGCTCAAGAGATGACAGAAGGCTATTTTACCTACAATAAATGCTCACACTTTCCCATACTGAAGATAGTTTGCACCTCTCTGCCTTGTCTGTTTTAATCCTACTGCAAGGCTTATGACATTCTCAACGCTAGATATAAAGGGATCTTGGAGATGCTCCGATGCAGCTGCTTCTCCAATACGACATCATTTTGGCACATCTGATTTTAAGCACTTCAGAAGACACACATGGGGATGTTTTGAACACCTGAAACAATTCACACCTCCATGCTTCATTTTCCAGGAGAAAAGAATGGCAGGGAATACAAGGTGTGCATCCAGTAGCAACTCTTCTAGGAAGTAGCATGTATACTCACACAGATACTCACACAGACAAAGCATCTGAAGAAATGCTTCAGGCACACACATGCAAACTAATAAGTGGCAATATTTACCAGCCAGAGCTGCAATCATCTGCTCCGAAGTTGGTTCTGGGTGGTTTCTTAGCAAAGTGTATATGGACATCACCATTCCAGGCGTGCAGAAACCACACTGGGAGCCATGGCACTTGGCAAGTCTTTCCTGAAATGAAATGCCATAAAGAACCCTCCCTTCCAGCACTCATCTTCATTTTAGTGAATGCTCTCTGAAATGGGAAATGCCATATAAAATGTAGCCTTTGTAATAAATCAGACTTTTAAAGTAAAACACTTTAAGCAACATGAAATGAGAATAATTATTTTGGGTGTGATGTTCAGGCACATCTTACTAAAGAAGCCAATTAACCTTCAGTGGACTTTTGTCTTTTTTGCATTTATTCTAAATAGAGCCAAAGGGACATTGTTCAAGATGTGTCATTAGCCCAAAGAGAGCAAAGACTGGCCCACTCCAACAATCATTACATACCAACTACTTGATCAGACTGTCAATATTAAAGTAAGATCCATCATGAGCCACATCATCAGCCTTGATCAATCAACCACCAGGAACCAATGTTGTCCTGTATTGTCCTTTAGCAGGGAAAACAACCATCTTATGAAATTCCTATGCCCTAAAAGCACTGTCACTAAAGCCATCCCATCCAAAAAAGCAATCAGTAATCCTCCTATACAGTGATACTATACTCTCACCTGAACTGGATGAATCCTGGTTTTTGTACTTCCAACACCTTCCACTGTAATCACTGCTGCACCATACAAAGAACAAATGGGAAGCAAGCATGCATTGGCTGAATAGTGTCTTTGGAACATAAAGAAGAATAAAGAACATGAATGTTATTTTAATAAACAAGTCTGAGTGTTATTTTTCAGTCAATCAAGACATAGTTTATACGTACAAAACAGCCACTATTAACATTTGGAATGAGAAGGGATCACTTTCTAGCTATGTCTCTTGTCCCCTGTGTATCTATGAGGATAATTCCATGGAATTTACATCTTCCTTAATACCTCAGTCTTTTCTAACTGCCCTCTTTCTTCTCTTGCCCACAAGCAATCTGTCAACTGTATTTTGGAGGAGGAATATAGGGAAGGGAAGATTGGTGCAGCCATTGGAAGGAAGTAAAGAATTACTGCTGCAAATTTCTAATCAAAATTCTGATCCAAAGGAAATTCTGATATAAAATAAATATCATACTAAATAGGAACAACACACCAAAATGAAAATTCTTTAAAGCATTTAATAATTTTAATAAAATTATTTGTTTTTTCAATACAGTTCAAATGTTTCTTTTCAGGAGTCTACTTTAATTTTGGCTCTTTCATTAACTTTAAACATTTCCATTTGTGTTGCATTCCAATGTAATGTAACTGTACAAAAGGACAACTGGAATGTTTTTTTCCTCATCTAATAAACACTTCAATGCACAATATCATGTAACCATTTAACAATTTGACTGGAATTTTCTCAACTTAAAAGCAATTTATTCCAATTTTGAGTTTCAAAATATTTCTCTTCATGGGTAGGGTGTAATGGGTGGAGTTCAGTGTTAAAAGGCTGGTAAGACTCACACTTCTGCCTACCCTGCCTTGCCACCAATTGTATGACAGTATGCTGGTTTTGGATAGGATAGAGTTAACTTTCTTCAGAGTAGCCAGTGTAAGGCTGTGTTTTGGATTTGAGTTGGAAATGGTGCTGATAACACAGGGATGTTTAGCTACTGCAGAGCACCAATGAGGAGGCTGAGGGACACAAGAAATTGGGAGGGGACACAGCTGGGACACCTGACCCAAAATGACCAAAGTCATATTCCATACATATGGCACCACGTGCAGCATACAGAGCTGTGGGAAGAAAAAGAAAGGGTGGAAGTTTTGTGTTTGTCTTCCCAAGTACCATCACAGATGATGGTGTCCTGCTGTCCTGGCAGTGGCTGGACATCTGCCTGATGATGGGATGCAATGAGTAAATTGCCTACTTTGCTTTGTTTGCACAAGCAGCTTTTGCCATATCTATTAAACTGTCTTTTCTCAGCCCATGAGTTTTCTCTTTTACCCTCCTGATTTTCTCCCCCATCCCACTGGGCGAGTGAGTGAGCAGCTACATGGTCCTCATTTCCCAGCTGGACTTAAACCACCATAGAGAGCTGCAGGCAGGAGCCACATTTCAGTGGTCAAGCCAAAGGGTCTTTAATGCCTTCTACAACCTCTTGCAAGGGCTGTCAGTATTTATAAGTAAATCAAGCATTTGAGTTTGATAGTTCAGCAAATTTACAATATAGCTCAATCAACAGCAATTTTAAAAGCATTCTCTTTTTGGATTAAAGTAACCCTTCCTCTAGATTCTTTTACTATTAAGTATGAGTTCTACAACTCTGTTTTTAAAGTTTCATGTCTGGAAATGGTATCTACAATCATAAAATTTTCTGCCATTTGTTGAGGATACCGTATCTTCTTTGAAGCTGGATCATAAGTAGATATCATCACTGTGCAGGCACCACAGCCACCTCCTCCACAGCCATACTTAGTTCCTGTAAGACGGACTGAAAATGATATCATTAGGGAAAATAATTATCTGGTTCCACTCTGGTCTTTATTCTACTCAAAAGCTTGAGACCACCTTTTTTCCTAAGCCCCCAAGAAACACAGAATCAGTTTGGTATCAGCATATGTATTGGACTTCTTTCTATATTGGAATAAAATTTTCAATGAAAGCAAGATGGAAGCTAAGGAATTACATGACCAAAATCCTACTCTAAAGAAAAGAGAAAACCTGATAATGATTTATTTTGGAAGAGGAGTAAGTTGCGACAGAAAGGGGAAGTGAAAAACAGTTCTCCAAGCGAAAATATAAAAAGAAAAAATGTGTAATGGTCAAACCAGCTGTATATCTGAAATTCCAGTGGAACAATAAAACCATTTTCCCAGTTTCTCCCAGAAGGCTATTTGAGAGATATTTGCCTTGCAAAAGATCTGAAAAGATCTGAAAAAGATCACAGTTCTGAGAGAAGTGCACATTTCTGTGAAACTGGAACAGTGGCCAATCTAAAACTGGGAATCAACAAACAGCTAATTTAATGTTCCAAAGCCACCAGAAGGGCCTTTTTGCCTCTCAAAATTCCATAAGCTTCACGTTCTCATTACAAGATCTCCCCTTTACCAGGAGAGAGACCATTACAAAGCTTGGAGACTTCTATTCTGTCAAGCTTTATACATACTGACTACTGGGTTTTTAGACTTCTTTATGAGGTGGGAGGGGAGGAACACAGACACATATTCATTGTGCCTGATAGCATAACTTTGCGTGTTTAAAAAGCCAAGCTAAAAACACATCAGCTCAACTAAAGAATATTTGGATTAAGAAAGAGACCTCATTTAGTGTGGTTGATTTATCTTAAAGGAATCACAACTTCCTTAATCTGGTAATTAAACCTTGAATTAAATTTTATGAGAATTTTGCTTGAATAAGGCTTTCACATGAGTAACTTTAGGGAACAGACAAGAAAAGGATACGCCTCTTTCGCAGATAAGACAAGAGCATTTGTTCAGGATCAGCATTTTTCTCTATTATCTACAGCAAGAAAGTAAAAACAAGGTTTAATTAGGAAACCAAGGCCTCTTAAAATTCAGGGCACAGACTACATTCACAAAGCCAGAAGAGAATTCTTCTGTGTCTCCCTCTCACAGCACTACACTAATTGCCAAACACCACAGGAGAGTTTGGGCTCTTTCTAGAATTCCTTTTCAAACAGATACATTTCCAGGACAGGAGCCTTAGGGCACCTTGCATGTACTAAAAATAACTGCTGCTCAGTGAAATATTATACTGAGGGAACTGACCTTCGGTCACACTAGAAATAAAAATGCGGAACTTTAAAGACAGCATGAAGAACTAACTAATGATTTGCAGATCCTGAAGTCTCCCTGGCACTCTGACGTACTGGAAAAAACATTAGAGGAGGCCCATAAGGCTATCAGCAGTAGTAATTTCTTTTCTAGCTTTATTTATATCAACTTTCACCTCCTGTAAGAAACTGACAACAGAGAGCAACAGAAATACCCACATTCTTGATCAAGTACAGTACTTCTTATTCAGTCACTTAGAATAAAATGGTTCCTTACAGTGGCTTTGGATCAACAACCACTCCTTGCAATATTGTATTTATGGTCAATAGTCCAAATTTGGGCACTGGAGTCTTGCTTTCAGTTGTGCCTCTGAAAACCCAACACCATCAAAAATGAGAAGCCAGACAAACCAATGAAGAAAGTGATTTGCTTACCAGCCAAGTTTGATACCCAGCTGAAAGTGTGTTTAACTTTGACACGGTTTTTCTCCCAAACACAGCAGAGCTAGCCAAAGTGTGATGCAATCATCCAACCTTCTTCTGGAAGTTTGTGTGAGGATTCGGTTACACTCGCAAGAATAAAGTCTGAGGAAGGCAAATCTGCGCCCTTCGGGGTTCCTTCAGGCACAGCAGCCCCTCCTTCTCCGGGCCACACTTACCTTCCTGCCATTCACATAGAAAACGAGCTCGTCAGGCGCCGCGGCCCCGCGCGGAGCCATGGTTGGCAGCCCCGGACCCTAGGGCAGCAGGGAAAGCCGAGCAGCTGGAGGCGCCTCGTTCTGCAGGGCGGGGCGGCGGCGCGGCGGGGCGGCGGCGCAGCGGGGCGGGCGGGGGGAGCGCGGCCGCACCCGGCCCACGGCCGACACGGTCAGGGTTTTCAGCGTCCTCAGCTGACTACAGCCGTGCTTCCGCCTTTTAAAGTGCTCTTTAAGTGTTCCAGAGCCAAGCCACACCTCAGACTTTCTCAAAGCACACAGGAGTTCCTGCAGAGCAAAACGGCAACATTAACACGGCGCACTGTTATCAGGTTCTTATAATAAAATCACCAAGAGTAATTTTAAACTGAGATAAAATCCAGCAATGTAGTGATCATGAGACCAGTGGGATTTTTGGTTATATTCGCATTCACAAAATAATCAGCAGTAAGGTCCAGGTATCATCACCATTTCTAAAGGCTACTTGTGCAGGCAAGGGTTTTAAGAAAAAAATACATCCTGTAAAATCAAAATATATTGAATTAATTTCCTACCAAATTTCAATTAGATTGAGCAAACATGAGAAAAAGCAACTTTAAAGCTATATAAAGAAGTTCAAATTACTTATCCTCAGCAAAATTATCCTAATTCCTGGTGATGCCTACAAATTGATTTTTATGCCAAAAATCATGAGCTGCTTTTACATAATTTTCCTGGAAAAAGCTTCTAATATATCAAATGACCTGGTAAAACAAGCGCATATAGTGAAAGTTCAAAGACAATGCAATATTCTTTATACTGCTTTTATGTGATCATTTTGTTTAACAGTTAAAAGAAATGCAACCTAGGAAATAACAAATACAGAGTTTTCTCTGTATTCTATTACTGAACATAAACTTGAGCAACAAGAGTGAGGATGGAGAAAACAATGAAAGAAGGGCAGTAGCAATAATATGATTTTACAGTTACTTAAAATAACTTTGTGCATCTTCAGGCCACTTTCTCTATTCTTTCTTACTTTGAAAGATATCTATACTAAAAGAATGGAAGAAATGAAGGCATAAAGCCCTAGGACTTTTACTTTTATTGAAAATTACATGCTTGTATTTGGGACACCCTAGCAGTCTAGCTGGTAACACCAGAGGCTGTGTGGAGCAACACGACCTTCACTGAAAAAATAATTCAACCTATCCCCAAAGAGATTATTTATTTTCTGGGAAGATAAAAGCATGCGCCTCTGTTTCTAGCTTTCAAACCACAGGCAGTAGAGAGAAACAACAATTTTAAAAATCATTGTGTTTTGCTGCTGCAGTGCCAGTACTGGGAACACAAGTTTTAACATGTATTTCTTGAGGGCTTCTAATGACACAGCTGGTGAAGTTGATAAATAGTGGAAGGTAGCAAGAACATTTCAATTAAAAATAAGACAAATTCATTACAGATTTGGTAATAAAAAACAAGGAAAATGCTTAATAATTTCTGTGTGTACCTCTTTTAAAAATAACATTGAAAAAGGAGAGAATCTATCTTCCCAACCATTTCTGCACCTTTCATAAGTCTTGCTAATGGGGTGACATACACAGCATGTTTCAGAAAGAAAAAGTCTGTCTGCCGAAACTTCCCTGATAATGTTAACAGCTCTGTTTTGCAATGCAGATCACATTGCCTGGGATATGAGGTAAGTGTTTTATTGGAAGAACTTTTATACTGATTGAATACTCTGTTCTGCAAGGTTCTATATCAAAACACATTGCTCTACTTACTGCTGTATATTTACAATCCTCACACGATCTTTGCAATTGGTAACCACAGCTAGACAACTCTCTGTTTAGGGACTAAATGTCCACTTTGTAAACTATCTCACTAGAGATACATTTAACTCTAAATTCGTACATGGAAAGTCCTACAGGATCTTGAGGAAGTTGCCTTAAAGCTGCAGACCATAACAAAATAAACACAGCAGAAAATACTGGTGGTATTACTTAGGTGTTTGTAAATAATATGTTTATGCCTCTTAATGTTCATGCTTGTAGTTCCACACTTACATGTAGAATGGACACTCCTGAAGGCCATATCCAGGAGTGAGTTTTGATATGTATGAATTCCTTTTCTGTCAAAATACACAGCTCAAATTCTGGCAACTCACAGAAGGATGTAGGTTCCTCCTGTTGAACTTCTTGAGATTCCTCTCAGCACATTTCTCCAGCCTGACTAGATGCTTCTGAACGGTGACACAATCATGGGGTGTTTCAGCTACTCCTTCCAGTTTCATATCAATTGCAGACTTGTGTAGGGTACACTGGCTCATACAGGTTGTTAGTGAATGTGTTAATCACTGCTGGCAGCAGTGTGAAACCCTAAGGAGCTCTAATGAATGTTTTGCCTCCAGCTGGACCATTTGGCACTAATCATAACCTTCGAGGTTTTCAGCTCACCTCACTGTGCCCTTAAAAAACCCACAGTTCATCAGTTTGTCTGTGGAATGTTATCAGAGAAAATGTCAAAAGCCCTACTATAACTGAGACAAACATCTAGTGCTCTACCCTCACCCACCAAGCTAGTTGTAGAAGACTATCAGGTTCATAAAACATGATTTCCTGGTTGCAAATCAATGTCAGCTACTACCAACCACCTCCTTTTTTCTAACATGTGTTAAAGGACTATTTTCTCCATCAGCTTCCCAACTAAAAATTTAATCTACAAAGAGTACCTTTAAAATAATGTTTTTAAGAATAGATTCTAATTTTTAATATACTATATTTTTAAAATATACTTTTAAAGACTATATTATAAATTTAAGAATATCGTTACACTCTTAAAAATACACATGCTGTATCAGACAAAGGTCAAGCTAACAAAAGAACTGATCTCTGAAAGTGTCAACAGAGAATGTCCTTGGGAAAGGTACAAAAATTGGTCAAAGGCATAGTAAGAATCTCCAGAATCATCTTCCAGCCTACAAAAATTTGCAGGAACATCCTGTGTCAGAAATGGTATTTCTGGTAATTCCCCATAGGTTTTTCTTCCATTAACATGTCTGATCAATTTTTAAGCCCATGTAAACTAGTAACATCTACTGCATATGCCTGAGAACCACCATCTGTAACCAAAATAAGTTAATTGATTTCTATCTCATAAAAAATAGTTTTCTGTTGCAAAATTAACCTAAACCTTGTCCATTGTAATGTGTAAAAGTTGTGTGGGTAGTGAGCTATCACATGCATCTGGCAGCATCTACAAATCAGATACTGCCAGAAAACTGTCAGCTGACAGCACATTATGGAATGCAGAGGGGAAGCAGTACAAAAACCTGAAAGTTGAACGGTATGACATTATTGTGTTACTTGTCACACTGGCACTCTCAATTGGAAACTCAAGGTGTTGCTTTGCCTGGATCTTATTTGCTACTGAGTTCCTATTGCAGTGCTTTTTGCTTCCTTGCTGCCTCTGGCACATACTCTGGACACTTGACTTTTCTCCATTATTTCTCAATGAGATTTCCTTATTCAAATCTCAGTTTGTCAAATCCAAAAGTCAGCTATTAAAAGAAGAAGGACTATCTCCATCTATTTCAATAAATTCATAAAAATTTGGGATGCATGTGTCTGTTCCAACCAGCACTGAGAAATGGTTCCACTCAAAATAAATATGAAAAAATCACAGTACAATTCCCAAAGCTGGTTTATTTTTATTTCTCATTAAAACGTATTTTTTTCTAACAATTTAAACAAACCATTTGAACAGATTATAAATTATTGACTAGAAATCCAAAACATGAGCGAGTCTGACCTGTATATGCCTTCCTCAGTAAAGTATTCTGTGCCCCTTTTATAGAGGTTCTTCTTCAGAAAATTTCTAATCAAAGAACAACAAACAGCCTATATTGCTAAACATTTACATATATACATAAACAATTGTACCCATTTTAGAAGTACTGTCCATAATGGCAATTCTCTATTCTTCAATAAAATTTTGATTTGCTTTTAAAATTTCCTTTATTTTTTACTTTGTAGATTGGGGAACTCAGGAATTGTGTATCTGTAAATCGATCTCCTCGCCTTAATTTGCTGTAAAGACAAGAAATAAAAGACATCAGGTATTAATATCATCAAGCACCTATGCAACTGTAGAAATGTAGCCATAATAATTCAAATGGTAAATAGCATTAATGAAAGCTTGATACACTAAAGAAATAAATTTGTGGAAAACAAGTTTGTCTTAAAAAGCAAGACATAGATAATTACTGCTTTCCAAAATAATGCTAGAAATATTAGTCTTTTTATGTGATCTGAATCATATTAGGATGTAATATTCCTATAAAACAAAATTCAAAACTTATTGAAACCAAACACTTGTCAGCAACCATAAAGGACAGTGTAAATCTAACTAAAATATTAATAGGAGACAATAATCTAAAACCTTAACTGACATCAACTTTTTTCTGTTATTAGTTACCATTTCTCAGAAATACAAAACCTTATCATTTCAGGGTAAAAGAGTGGCAATATGTCAATGTATAATACTACAGCATTTTAGCATATAAAACAATTAGTAAAATAAATGTGTGACTCTAATCCCTTTCCAATTTTTTTTACACATTATGTGGCATAAATATTTCTGAATTGCCAGTGGTAAAGTGAAGACTTCCTACGTTACTTTTAGCTCCTGCTTTTCCTCAGTCTCACTGCTTCAATTGTCAGCTTACTCACAGAACGAAAAAATATCTTGAGGTTGTATGAGAACAGTGCTCTAATTTTTTTTTCAGTTTTTGCATTTATCTTCTTCTCCTGCCACAGTATTGCCAGAAAAAAAGACTTCTTATACCTTTGTCATAAAGTAAATTGCTATAATCCTTTCCCCCTCAACACTGTTCCAGGGAAGCCTTCCCTTTACCTCATGAATACACATCCTACTAACACACTCTCAACACAGTGGAACTGTTTCTTAAATTAATATTATACTTTAAAAAAAATCCAAACCAAACAAAAAAAAAACCTCAACAACTTTCTGGCAAAACCCTGCAGAATGTTTTCAGAAGTAATGAACCTAAAGGTCCATTTATATTTAGATCTATTAATGTAAGGGGAAATATATTAGTTTTCTTCATGGAAGTTTGGGTTTCAAATTCTCTTTTAAATTTTAGAAGTTATTTCACAATTTATGTCTTGTCTTTTAATAATCGATAAAATCCTGTGCCTAAGTATTTTTCTAAGACTATTAAGAGGCAAATTAATTATAAAATACTATATCCAATATAACTATAAATTTAATATATTATAAAAGATTTATTATATATATATATATAGCTAGTTAAAGCAAAACTACTGAATTCTATAATATTAGTACATAAATTTCCTTTCCATTTGACAAGATTACAAGGACATTACTATGGTATAATTTATTTTAAAGTATAACATTCATAATTATTAATCTCTAAAGGGGTTTACATCATTATAAACATTAAGATTCACTGTTATTCTCTATTAGTCCAAACTATATTTTAGAATTTAAATATTATTGTTTTCTTACTTTGGCACTTGGAAATTCTGCTACACTAACTGGAGAAGCTTTATATCAATGCTGAAGTATCCCTGCAAAAGGGATTTGTGATAGCTAACTGTTTATTTGGGGGTTTAATAACCAATCTTTACTGGAGGTAGCAAAAGACAAAAGCAAAAGCCCCAATTTATTGTGTACCTACCTGTTTAGTTTGGGCTCCTTGTAGGAAATAGTGGATCTGCTTCGTCTCAGTGGTGCTGCTGAGTCTTCTGAAGTTTGGGGGGATTTAGGTACAGAAGTGTGAAACTGTATACTAGTATTTGTCAGATCTTGGAAAGCTTTCCTCCCTGTAAATACAATAGTTTATATGCTTAATTTTAAACATTTCCTGAATCATTATGCAAACTTCAATTAATATTTATTTTTAATATGTTTCTTAATTCAGGTACATTGGTTACTGCTCTTACACTAAAGATACTTAACACAAAATGGGATAGATGATCAAAGAAAGTGCTACTAGAGCAGCTTTCATCCTGTACAAACTTGGAGCTGTTCGAGGTCTGCCTTGGCTCATGGAGCATTTCAGAGCAGCCCCATGACTGCTCAGGACTCCCTTATGGCACTTACAAAAGTAACACTGCACACAGCTCCTGGCCTTGAACACAGAGGGAGGGCACACATATATGATCTGAAGAGTCAAGCTGTACAAGAGTTTTTTAGTTTTGCATTTTCCAGCTTTATGCCTTCTTTTTGGGCCTATGTGTAAAAAAAAAAATCATAGCAATTTCTCAATTCAAGATTTGGATTTGGACTTTGGATGTAGGATGAAAACTAAGCTGTCTTTTGAACTATCTTAAATAGATGAAGATCAAATAATTACCTTGCTTTTTATGCCAGCAGTGTTTGATACTGCTGATCACAAGGGCTTACTAATTTACCATTAAAGCTACTAAAAGTATGGGATCCTTTTTCCACCTTCCAAAGAAGGAATTTCAGTTCCAAAGAAGTAACTGAAGATGAGAAGATCCAACTGCAAATCACAAAGAGTGATACCTCATGCAACAGTCTCATTCTGCCAGGGTTCCTACTCTGTGCTCATGTAAAACAGGAGATTTTTTTGGCCATTGTGTCCTAGCATTCAAATGAAGCCGAGGCAGTATCAGCTTAATACTGTCTAGGTGTTGGGGCTTTCTCAGACTACAAAATAAACAGGAAATTGTTGAGAACAAGTATGTTTACAAAATAGATCCCTAATGCTATGAAATTTCAAAGCTATGTTCTAAAGTATATTTAAACTCTTGTATAGATGTATTAGTTATATATTCCATTAACTCCATTACACTGCATTATAATAATTGCATTTATTGTAGAAGAATTTAAGCCTATCTTAGAGACTACACTGAAATTTTATTATGTTCTAAATGTATCTTACTTAAAGAGATTGCCACATCAAAGGTTATAGAACAACTCAACGTACTTCTTTTAGATATCAGAATTTCTGTTGAGTTGCAGTGTTTCTAAAGAAACAAAAATGAAATCTCCAAGTACAGATAAATTTTCAATTTAAGAAGGGAACAGTGTACTTCTGTTTTGTTTCCCTTAGACAAAAGCTCAAGCTATTTTATCTTTCAATCCCCACAGTTTTGAATGTAATGGAATTCTTCAAAAAAGGAATACATGCTTTAACTAAAATTGCTTCTCACGAATGTAGATTACTTACATCTGCCCTAATAAGTATCATCTTGGGATATATTGAAAAGCAACAAGGATATTAGTCACCACAATTTAAAAAGATATTGTCACTGATGCCTGATATAGAAGATTTTGATGATTTTCATTCTTACTTTCTTCCACTCCTGTTTTATCCATTCTAAACAACTAATGAGAGGACAGAAATAAGAGAAGACATGTAACCACTATTTCAGGCACTACCTAATTCAAAATGCCTTGCTTTTTCTAGCCCACACACTTACCATGACAAGGTGTTAGAGTATTTTTGTTACTCTGTTTAGAAATATGTTCCATATTTTGTTCTTTTTCAGCATCCAGTGCTTCATTATGATCATCTTGTCCATGGATTTCAGAGCTTTTCAGTATAGAGAAGTTGATGGAAGCATTGTGATCATCAAGAACTAGGAGCTCCACATTGAAAAGGCCTTCCTGGGAAAAGCTTTCTGCCTTATGTAGCATATTCTTACAGCATTCAGATTCAATCACAGGCCTCAACTTACTCCCAAAAGAATTCATTTCATGAGGGACTTCCTGGTCATCCAAAATATTCTGATCCCCCTGATCAACATGCCTGAAATAGCTTTTCTCTTGTCTGATCTCAGTAATATCAGAACTAAATCTCTGTTTCTGCCTTACATGCTTATCAGGAAAATTACTTATGTGGGAGGTGGTTTTTTTGGCCACAGCTGAGGAACCTACTTTCTTTAACCTGTTACCATCATCATCAACCTGTTCTTTAGCTTCTGGTGTATTCAGAGCTGCACCATTCTGAGTAACTAAAGCTACTTGCATTTGCTGAGTTATAGTTACTTTCTTTCCAGCCTCTGCAAGCAAAGAATCCTTACTTTTTTGTTCTTCATTTTTACAAACTGAGAACCGTGTAAGATTGTCCTTTGATATTACACACGCTTTCCTGCCGGCCTTTGCCAATGTACGCTTCAATCTGCCTGGTGAAAAATGGCTGCTCTTTTGGTCTGCCTTCTGACTAACTTTATGAGGGCTGTCCTTTTCAGTTTCTCCACCTTGTGTGTAACTACTTTTTTTGTTGTATTTTCTCTGTGTAATATTCTTCTGGTCTTGTTTTCTCTTGCTGCTGTCACACTGGTTTATCTCTGTTTGGGATTTTTTTGAAATATATTCTCCAAACTGGCCATTTTCCTCTCTACAAGATTTTGCTGTGTTTGCTTTGGAAAGATTTTGAGAAGTTTTCCTCTTTACTGTTGGTTTGTTATCTTTCTCATTTGTACTCACAAAGCCTTCCTGTAAAGAAGGCAATACATCAGAAATGTTATCTTGGAATGGTAAATTTTCAGCACAATAAACTTCTGGTGGGATCTTGTTAACAGATGAGCTCGCGTCTGCTGTTTTTTGTACTCTGCTGTCCACTTCTTCAAATACTTCTGAGGAAGTTCCTTTATTTGTCTCTTGTTTTCTTGGACTCATTACATTAACCTGGTATGTCCTCCTGGCATCCTTAGCTTTACTTGTTCTACTCTGTTGCTCTACAGAATTTCCTGTAGGTAGCTGCTCTGTCTGACTTTGGAATAGCTGAGTTTGTGAATCAGTAGTTTCTGAAATTTCACTACTGTCAGCCCTAGAGTGCCTTTCTTCTGCATGCAGACTTGAATGGACTTCAGACTTGCTTTTAGTTTTTTCTTTATCCTTCTTAGAATATTTTACTTTTCTGAAATTTGGTAATATTTTGTCAGAATTGGCATTATTAATTTTATTTCGATGCAATTTATAATTGCCTTTTGCTGTAACTGTGAGTAGTTCACTTGCATCACTGGCAGTCAACTCCATATCAGCATCATAAACAGTTTCTTCAGGCTTCATCTTGTCAGTAGAAAGCTGCTTGTTAAAATCTGTTTTACTTTCACTGTTAAATTTAAGAGGTGAAGGAATAATCCGAGACAAGTCACTTGAACCTTCCTGCAAATTTCTATCATTGGCGTTGCTGCTACTGTTAATATCATGACTGGGCAGATTCAATGACCTACATTTTTTATCAAAATCCTTTATATTAGGTTGAGTTTTTGACTTGCAAATTACTGCATTTTTCTTTCTTTCAGTCACATTTTCATAAGATGGCAATGAACTACCATGATATTGTTCTGTAGGCTCCTCAGACTGTTCTAAGGATTGTGTATTTCTTCCATGAGTCGGAGAGACACTATTGCAACTTAATTCTGCACACAGTTGATGTTCTGCAAAGAGAAAAATTTCAGCAGCTTGGGGAAAAGAAGAATAGAGTGTAGTTATCTGCACGAAAGACTGAATCAGAAGTATAGAAAATTGCACTTTTTAAAAAAACTGAATACACATATTCTATGGTTGGTCCTTAAAAATTTAGTAAACTGAAGCTAATTTCATAATTTACTGAACTTGGACTTTTGAAAATGGAAAGAAAACTCTGTTTTTCTCTAACTACTTCAGCTATTATTTGGTTATCTTAGCTATGTAATTTCAATGAATAGTACTCTATAAATGATTATCAGGACATCTATACCTATGGATGAGCATTTATTTTTCATTAGTTTATTATATGGTTTAGAAATCTTACTATACCTTTTGTATTGCATATTGAGTAATGAATTATTAAATACTAATTCTCAGAGAGCTTGAAAAATCACACAGAAATACATCATACCTTTCAAAAATCTATCCTTGTCAACCGTTGGTTCTGTTTCAATTAACTTTTGATTATTTGTACCAGAAGGCAAGAGTGATGCAAACCTGACTTGATCTGAATGCATTTCCTCTGCTGAATTAGTGATACATTTGTAAGAATTTGATGCTTCACCCACAGAAGGGTTACCTTGCTGCTCTGCATTAGCTGTTGCAATGAAAGGAAGCTTTGCTGGCAATTCTACAGATCTGAAAAAAGAAAATTTTACTGTGAAGATTTTTATTACATTTTCTATCATGACATTCAATTATTTAAAATATTCCCTTAATAATGTATAATAGCAGAAAACAAGAACTCAGGTATGATATTGGGTTCTGTCTTGGGGCAAATATGTTTTTGATGATAGAGAATTCTGCTTGGGGCTGGTGAGATCACATGAAAAAAGCAGTGAGTTACTCAAACACAAGTTTTGTCTACCACCTCTCTCTCTCTAAATTCTGAGTTGCAAACAGGTAATTTCTGTTTTAACAGGAAATGATTTCTCATTACCTCAAAACTACCTAGGACAATGTTCAAAGATTAGCAGCAAGAGAAAGCCACAGGCACCAACCACCTTTGGCATTTAATACAACCACCTACCGAGCTGACCAACGTGCACTCCTGAGCTTGTGACCAGTAGGGCTGCTTGGGCCAGCTGACAGGGGAAAGGAACTCTGGAGATCCTTTATAAAGAAGAACAGTAGGGAAATACAAATAGTTAAATATTCTCTTACATTTTAAGTATTGGAAATACCCACAGGGGAAAAAACCCCACAATAATGAATGGGAATAAAATACATGAACTGATGGAAGACATATGATATTCAAACACATGCAAGAATTTTAAAGCAAAATATTTTGTTGCAAATTTTATCCCAGAGGAATGTACAGACTTTCTAAATGTAGCTATAACTCATGCAAACTGCATGATACATATAGAAAGACACAGTAACACTAAGCAAGTTGAGAACAGGCAGCGCAGTATTATCCTTTTTTTAAAATTAATACTATTTTTTCCATGACACAAGGACTAACATGGACTATGTTTTCCGGTTAAATTTCCATATGTAAGATATTTATTGCAGCACTAAGCAAGGAAGGCAGGTAGCCTGCTCACTACATACTGAAGTGCTAAGCTCTTTTATTTTAGCCATATGATTCTTCTTTCAGGCTAACTGATATTTAACTTTTAGATACTTTGGAAACTAGATTAGATCTTAAATTTTCAGTATAGTAAAACTGAATCTTTTTTATTATACTGGTTTAATCCTAAATTTTAAGGAATGGGGGTAAATGTTTTATAACACAAATAGTATTTCAACATTGCACTCAATTTGATGCTTTGAAAATCTTACCCTGGGAGACATGTTTGATATGGTAAAGTTGAAAAAACATCTTACCTCAGATAGACTGCTTATTTCTATTGCAGTTAAGAGGTTTTCATTCAAAAATGCATCTATTCCTTTAAGAGTTTTATTCTGCATATAATAGAAAAAATATACTTTAAGTGGCTTCTGATGTAAGAAGAGACAAGATGTAAAAAGTGAATCTATGCTAATTTTTTTTTTTAACTTAATTGTGCACAAACTCATCTCAATACCTATAAATATAAAGGTGAACCTGGGACTAAAATAGCTATAGATATACACACAGACAGACAAAATAGTTCAAAAAAAAGCTACAAAAGAAAAATTAAATGTAAATATTAAGCTGTCAGGTGAGATAACTACACAAATCTGAGACATGTATTTTAAGCCACCACTTTAAGAAGTAATATTAAGTTTGAAAACAAGATAAAAGCTTAGCTTAGCTGCTCTAAGTTTAAATAATATTATTTGCAGCATACCAAACAGGTTAGTTTTTGACGAAGTGAGATATTATGAAGCTGGAGTTTTTCTACTTCCTTCTGAAGAAAAATCTTCTCATTCTTTAGCTTGCGAGAATTTTCTTTTTCAACACTCAAAGCCAAAGCTAATGCTTTGTTGTTTTGTTGCAAAGATACTTTAAACATAGATGAGTTATCTAAAGGAGACAAAATAATATTATTTTCAACTGCTTCAATTCCAGGCCCTCTCTGTGTGAATTATCACTATATGACAACATTTTTATCTGTAGGTTCTGGTGCAACAGCAGCAAAGCCTAACATTTTCCAATATAAAACTGTTTATGTGGCTGCCATTCTAATGACTACTCTGTCTGTTTCAAACTTATTTCATGCATAGATTCTGCTCTAGTCTGGATTTTTAAAAATAAGGTTATTTAAAAAAAACATTCAAAATGTGATAGTTTCACAGGCATAAAAATGTTTACAAATTCAAACAAAAAATTTAAAAATTAAAATGTTCAAACATTCTCATAATAAATGTGAGTTTTGACAACATAAAGAAAAAAAGCTTTATATTCAAAAGATATATTCCCACTGTACTAATGAAAACCTACCTATACCTATCTGTTACAGAATGGTTTTAACAGGTATAATTTCAGCTAATCATGTTAAGTACAATTACTATTCCTTTTGAAACCATACATTCTAATTACAGTATATGGCTTCAGTGTTATTTTAACAGGACTTACTCATTAATTTAGTTTTGATTTTAGAAGCTAAAGAAGCATTCCATTTTGCAGCTTGTAAGGGTCCATCCCTCTTCTTCATCCATCCTTTAGCAGCATTTGGGGTTAACACAGCAGATGACGATTTAGCAGTTGTGTCTTTATCCATCCTCAAAATGAATCTGTACACCGTCAAGTGGAATGTCCAAATAAATAAATGATCTTTTTGTCACTTTTCAAAGTTGAGTTTATTGTCTTACGAGGATTTCTGTGTCTGAAGTTGAAAGAATTGCTTCAGCCTTTACCTTTGTTCAGTTAATTAAAACAGATTAATTAATTAATCAACACAATGAGACATCAACAAAGACAGGCAAAACAGTTAATTAGTAAAACATGAAACCTGAAAAGATCATAGATTTTTTTAGCTTGTCTATTCCCTCACGTTGGATATCCAGGTTTACACATAAAAGGGGGAAACCCCAATGTTCTACCACTTCACAACGCGACCAGACCAGCTTGTGCTTTGTCACGACAGATATAAAACCCATGCATTTAAATAAACCGCATTACAAACGGTGCAAAGCTACCCCGAGAGAGAGAGAGAGGGAGGGGCAGAGACAGGCCGGCCAGAACAGGGGCGGGAGGGCGAGGCCCCGGCGAGGCCCCGCCCGCCCCCGGCGCCCTAAAGAGCCCTCAGAACCCCGAGAACTCTCGGAGACCCCGGAGCCCTCAGAGTCCCCAAAGCCCTCAGAACCCCGAGAACCCTCGAAGCCCTCAGAACCCTCGGAGCCCCCGGAGCCCTCAGAGTCCCCAAAGCCCCGAGAACCCTCGAAGCGGTCAGAGCCCTCAGAGCCCCCGGAGCCCTCAGAGCCAACGGCCGCGCGCGCGCCAGGGCGCGGGGCGAGGCGGGGCCGTTGGGCCGGGCGCGCGCGGGCCCGCGCCGCGAGCCCAGCCCCGCCCTGCGCGTGCGGACAGCGGGCGCGGGAGCGCCCCGCGCTGGGCGGATCGCACACGGGCAGAGTCTCCCATAAAAATGGTTAAAACAGCTCAGCCGCGCTCTTACCTTCCAGAAGTGCGGTATGCAGAGGTCATTAACCGCTAATCCACGGTTCCGGCTCTTCAGTGACATCTCTGTGTCTTTTAAAAGGGAGTTGGGTGTTTGTAACTTTCCATTTTCAATACCAACCATTAATACCATACAATTACATTAAAAAAAACCCCCAGATATTAAGGATATGAACGCTTAGCATCAGAGTGCACTGTGAGGAAGGGAGTAGAAAACTCCAGATACTTCACTTAGCCATCAGAGATTTTTAGGAAGAGTTTGAGGTGTTTGGCTTTTATTTCAAAGATTTCCTTTAGGTTAAAGGGAGAAAAAACATGTAATTCCTTCTCAGTGGCAAGTTAAATTTCTTTCTCGCTGATTTTGAGCTATTAGTAATACATGGAATAACAATGTATAGACAGACATCAGGGCAGTTAGGAAGACAATAGTGATAAATTTTCAGCCTAGTGGATTACATGCTGCCTGCATACCTACAGACTTGTAAGGGCAGGAAATCTATGACAACAGAACTTGAGCAAGCCCAGTTTTAATGTGGGTCAGGTAATATTAGGACTTCCATGAATTGCATGGAAGTATTTTAGTCTAAATACTTTTCCCCAAAATCTCTTCTAAGTCCAAAAGCCCTTTAACACTCCTCCACATACATTCTCTCTTGCTGGTTATATCTGCCCAGTTCTCTCCCATTAGCTCAGGTGGACATTAATTGCTAAATTTGATCCAGAAATTGGTAATTTAAGAGTAAGCAGAATTAATGTTTTATCTGAAGATTTACAGAGATGCAGAAAGTTGAAATTTTAAAAAAAGCATCAGTTTCTGTAATGCAGTAATTGTAAAAAAACCCCTTGCCTTGCTGTGTGCCAACATTACAATATTCTATAAAGTAAGTCAAAGGAATCACATATGAAATATGAGTAGCATTAAGTGAAAATGAATCTTCATGAACTTACTATTTTCATAATCTGCTCTAAACAGCATTTTAGAAAATCCCTCACTTCTGCCTTTTTTAATGAATGATGTATGACAGTTTCTCAGTGTGGCACTAAAGCTGCAAAACCCTATGTTTCTATGCAAAACCCTTAAAACACAGCTTTGATCCAGCACACATCATATACCTTTGGTACATTTTCCCTTACAAGGAAACTTGGAACTATACTACAGTATAGTGACTGTAGCCACTATAAAACTCTGGCCAAATAAAAGAGCAAATAACCTTCCATAACTTTAAAAATAGAAAACCAATCAAATAAAACTTACCTCCTTCTCCTTTCCTCAAGGCAGTGTTTTCCTTCCAGATCCAACAATGAGTTTTCATTTCCTCCGATTCCACAACTGTCTCAAGTCTTGAAGAAGCAATCACCAAATTGCTTCCATTTAGTGTTTATGTCACTACTGTGGGCAATAAATGTAAAATAAAATGTGAAGTATTGCATTTCCACCCATGGTCATACTTTCCTTTACACTTCACTGAGGAATTCCCACGCTGGAACACTTCTCATGTAAAAATCTCCTGTTAATTGCCAGCTACTCAAAGTAGGAAAGAACTTAAAGCACTGCCAAGTTTCACAGCCTATATATCTTCAATGTATATTAAGAGCAGAATTACGCGTTTCAGTCACTTGGGATCCTCTGACTGGTCTTTAAACTGAATAGAAATGAAAGGTAGTGAGGAAAGGACACACAGACTCTTGTGAAAGCTCTAATCATGTGGGAACTGAATTTGTCCCTTACTAGATACCTACACATTCATGTCTGAGAAGAATCTTGGTTGAGGAGTTAATCCTGTAGTGCCTAATACAATGTGAGCTATGACTAAAGCAATTCTGGTGGGTAGATTATGTAGAACAGCTTCTCTCTTTGTGAATTTTCTAATATCCAACAAGACCTGAGCTCATGATATAACTTTCCTGAAGTTATAGTATTAAGAACTTATCTTCCTCTTCACACCACTTCTTGCACAAGCTTAATGAAAAATCCATGCCTTAATGCCTCTTCCTCTCCATCAAATTTGACTGAGATTAGTAAAAGTGAAACACAAATATCTAGAGGGTGAATGTGTAAATCTGGCCTCCTTGGAAAACTAGTAAACACCAAAACAAAAACATCCCTCTCTTCATTTCCCAAAACATGCAGCTCAAAAGGCATGTTGCCTGTGGGGGTTATCCTGCACACTTCTATGCCAAGTACATGCTGTACTAAGCCTGAATTTTAATGACAATTCACATGGTTAAATCTGAGGTCCAAAACCTATTGCAATTGTTTATTTATTAACATATATATGTGTGTGAATATTGACTGAAACTGTGTGTATCGTTCTGATCTCACAGTGCAGAAATAACAGGAACATTGTTCAGACTTTTGAGGAAAAAGGAAGCCAGCTTAAAGGTGAAAAGATGCATGGAAAGCTGCAGTTTCATTAAGTGGATGTTTTAGACTGATAAAGACCAAAGGCTGTACTTACACTGTAACATTTGACAACAATGGTCACAATTAAGTTGCAATTGCTATGCATGAACTGTTCCCAGTGAGTAAGGAAAAACATATCCTTACTGAAGATACAGTTAAACTAGATTATTCCACAAAAACAATCTATTATACTTATTTTTGCTTGTTTTACAGTAAATCCAACATCCATTAATTATCAGCCTGTATTGCATTCAGTGATATGCAATGTGTATTAATTCATTAGATATTAAGCATCAGAAACCTGGCTTCTGGGTACACTCTTGGTCAAGAACTGTCCAGGGAGCACAGGAGAGCGTTGGTGACTGTCATGCCATTCCCTCTCTTTGCTGCAAATTGGAGCATGATTAGATGCCAAGAAAAATGAAATGTGTTTACTTTATGGCTTTACTAAATGGCCTGAACTGCCATTCAAATGTAAATTTGCGTTACGATAAAAGAAATTAGTTTTAAGTAGTAAGTGATCCTTCAGAATAACACAGTTTCAAAGAGAATTTATTATCCCCATACTCGGACCAGATGATGATTTATATGATTTATTTGGCTCTTTCCTCTAATGTTCTTCACTTGACTGAAGGGAAGTCTGAATTAAAAGTTTATGGTCCTAAATATTAACTGAAAACACAGTAGCCTATGAATATTTAGGTATTCTCAGAAATAAAAATGTAGTAACAGACTAGAATAAAGTGACACAGTTGGAATTGTAGCTGCTGTGTCACACATCATTTGGTCTGACCCTTTAGCAAGTGAGCCTGTAGCTGAAGTTTTAATATCTTTTTTGTCACCTTAAATTGGTTACAAAACACCTCCAAAAGGAAATTATGAGTAAAAAATTAAGATGGAAATCAATAGATACTGCAGATAAAACTGAATAAACTATTTAAATACAATATAGACACATTTCTTATATGTGCAGTGCATTGTGAAGTATGTGGATTTTTACTGGACTTCAGGTAGCAATAAAAATACACTGTTAACAACTGGGATTTAGTTATCTCATTATATAGTAAATATGATGTATAAAATATACAAGGTTTTATATAGTATATGTTCTAAACATATATATTCTGCAGACTTTCTGGAAGCTTGTATCTTCCAGAAAGTCTGCAGAAATCTGGAGTTTGGGGCTGTTAACTTTCGCACACAACTCCTAGTTACTTGGCAGTTGTATCCACAAGTTGTATCCATACTGTATATTATGGCAAAAAAGACAAAACTTGTAAGCAAATAAAGGAGAATTAAGTGGGAACTAGACATAATGTTGTTGTTTTTTTTTTTTTTTAGAAATATTTTTCATGTATATAAACCTTGTGTAATGAGGCCGCAACAAAAGTGTAACAAGAACCTATTTTCTTTACCTTTCAATTGTTTATTGCTTGCATTTTGATGACCACACAACTCGATGTCAACATAAGGAATTTAATAGGACTTTCTGAATGTCTTTTTTAAATAACTGTATGAAGGTGCAGCATCTTGCCTGCATTACTGAATCACAGAATCATCAAGGTTGGAAGATGCCTTCAAAGATCATCAACCATCAACCCAGCAGTCAGCTCAAGCTGCTCTCAGATCCAGAGCTGCCCTGCTAAGGAGTTGGGGGAGCTGGTGGAGAGGAGGCTGGACATGATCCAGCAATGGGCACTCACAGCCCAGAAAGCCAAACGTGTCCTGGGCTGCATCCAGAGCCCCGTGGGCAGCAGGGCAAGGCAGGGATTCTGCCCCTCTGCCCTGCTCTGAGGTCCCACCTGGAACACTGCATCCAGCTCTGGGGGCCCCAGCACAGGAGGGACAGGGAGCAAGTCCTGAGGTCACCCAGAGATTAGAGGAATGGAGCACCTCTCCTCTGAGGAAAAGCTGAGAGTTGGGATTGTTCAGTCTGGAAAACAGAAGGCTCCAGGGTGACCTAACTGCAGCCTTCCAGTACCTTACAGCAAGAGTATTCACACGAGCATGAAATGCCAAGACAAAAGGAAATGGGTTCAAATTGACAGAGAGCAGGTTTATATTAGCTATTAGGAAAACAATTCTTTTCTGTGAGGGTGGTGAGGTACTGGAACAGGTTGCCCAGGGAAGCTGTGGATGTCCCATCTGTGTTCAAGGTGGTTCGAAGAACGTGATCTTCAAGGTCCCTTTCCAAACCAAACCATTTTAAGTTTCTGACTACAGAGGCTATAGAAACAGCAATAGAATCAAACCCATTCTGAGCAAACCCGTACTTGTAATTTAAAAAAAAACAAAAACAAAAACAAACAAACCAGGAGTTTGTACCTTTACAGAGCAGCCGACTGCAGGCGGGTCGGCCACACTTGGCAGGGCGCCTGAGGGAGCCCCTGCCAGCAGTGCCGGGGAGAGCGGCAGCCGAGCCCCGGGGACTCCTGCACCCGGCTGGCCCACAGCAGGGACCCCGGGAGGGCAGAGCATGGCCGGGCCACACGGGCTGTCCCCGCTCGGCCCGGCCCGGGAGCACGGGCTGCCCCTCTGCTGTCCCCGCTCGGCCCGGCCCGGCTCTCGCCGCCGCCATTTTGCGGAGCGCGGCCCACGGGCGGCCGGCCGCGGAGCACCGGGACAGCGGGATAGCGGGGCACTGGGACAGCGGGGCACCGGGACAGCGGGGCACCGGGACAGCGGGATAGCGGGGCACCGGGACAGCGGGGCGCAGGTAACACGGGGAACCTGCCCAGCCTCGACCCCTGGGCGCGCTGCCCTCACCGCTCCTGGGCGAAGCAGCGCCCCGGGGCATGGGAGGGGCGAGCGAGTGGCCGAGGAAGTTAAAGCAGCCCTAATTGAAGATCGGTTTTTAAAGAAGTCATGCTGTCATGGATTCAAAAAGAGGTGCCGTTTTAGTGCTGTGATCTATGCTCAGGATTTCCCGGGATGTCGTTCCAGACGTCTGGTCATACATCCTGACCACGTAACTCTGCTTGCCCATTTGTCTCGAAAGAGTAAGCTTTGTGTTCCCCAGCCAAGTAAAACGCCATAGTTTTTTACACTAAACGTGCAGAATATTTGGCTATTTGCTTTATTAGGTCTCCGGAACTGTTTTCAAAGCAATATCCTGTTACAGACATGCAAGAGCTGAGCTACTGCTCAGGTCTTATATGTGATATGTTAAGTCTGAAGCTGGCATTAGTTTGACTTCTCTTTGTATCTGTTTTAGGTTCGAGTAACTCGTAATGAACAGGATCACTGGCACATGCAATGGAAGAGGGCAAGGTTGAAGATGTGCAGGATGTTCTACGACTGAATGTGCGAGGCTGTTTATACACAGCCAGGCGTGAGTCTCTGTGCCGCTTCAAGGATTCCATGCTGGCTTCCATGTTTAGTGGACGCTTTCCTCTGAAAGTGGATGAATCGGGTAAATATGAATTATGATAAATATGAATAATGAATCAAAAGAATCGGGTAAATACATCGAAGCTCTAAATATCACATTCTTATCATGGAGCTCTCTGGCAAATACATGCTTTTATATATATTTATGCATTTTATAGTATATCTCTTTTCCCAGTCTGCTGAGCATCAGGCTGTAAAACAATTCTGCATGCATGACTTTATATGTACAGGTAGTTCATCTGAATTCCACAAGTCTATTCGTGCTTGCAAACACACACATTTGTACAGTGCCATGTCGCTGTCCAAACTGTGGCTTTGTGATGTACTTCTTCAGTAAGAATACAAATACAGATGAAATTGAAGTTGGCAGAGTATTTGGCATTTATCTTGGATCCTGTCTGTGAACTCCTGTAATCTCCAGAGGCATCTCATTCCCTCTATTCATTACATAAAGAGATTTGGCTCTAATCTTTGTTTCAGAATACCTCATTACCCAGGAAAAATTGCATTTTTCACCACCATGGCTTGATATAAAAGTTTGAATAAAATTTTTCATGGGTCAAATTTCACACTTGTTTGTGACTTAGAAATCCTGCCAAAGTAGGTCCAGTTAAAAGAGACGATGGATAAAGAACAGTCATTTCTTGTTGCATATATTAGACTGTTTAAAATACCCAAAACGTTTAACATAAAAACTTTGCATAACATAGCAGGACTTTACAACCATCTTTCACAGTTGCAGTGAACATTCTGTTGTTATGATTTGGTTGGTTTTCTTGGGGTCCTTGAGCCCTTCAGGCAAAAGAGAGAAAAAGAAACAAGTACAGTACAACCTGAACAATATTCATGGAATGTTTGACTAGATGTGGACTGGAACTGATGCTAATTTTAACTCTTTTAAATGATCTAGAAGCAAAATTGAACAGATCCCTGCAACAATGAGTAAAGATGCACCTGCAGTTAGATTTAGAAATGCATCTTGAATTAGATTTTAGCAATTTAAGCAGAGTGCAGGCAGCACAGCTGAGGTTTTATGTTGCTATGGTCATATGCAGATTAGTGATTTAACTGAAATTCCAAAGAAATGTTTACTGCACTAAGAATTTTATCTTCAAATAACAAATATTCCAGGGAAACTACCATTTTAAAAGAGTAAAGACAGTATATTTACTCCTCCTAAGTAAGTAAAACCAGTACAGAAATTTTGTATGAAAGGCTGTACTTGACTTGGTAGAATGTGACAAGTTTGTCTTCACTTGCTAGAAACAGTGTTTCAATTAACTTTATGTTTTCAGGAGCATGTCTAATTGATCGAGATGGAAACCTCTTTAAATATCTTTTGGATTATCTTCATGGAGAAGTTCAGATTCCTGGAGATGAAAAAATTCGAACTGCACTGCAGGAGGAAGCAGATTATTTTGGAATCCCTTATCCATACAGTCTGTCTGATCATTTGGCCAATGAAATGGAGACATACTCTTCCAGGTCCAATATAGAGCTTAAAAAGGTCCTGACATTTCATAACATTTTTGATGCTGAACCTTCTAACCCGTGCCATTCATTAGCACCAAACACTAAAGCAATAGAATGTCCAAGTTAGCACTTCTTAATGACCACACTAAATCATGAGTATTTTCAGAGTTTTAGGTTAAGAAATCCTAGAGTTGATAATGCAGTCAGTATAGTTAAAGACACCAGCTTTTACCATCATTGCAATACAGCAACAGTTTAAATGTAAGTGTTAAACATGCAAGTCTGCTGTAGAACTTAGGTAGTAAGAAGGACATTTAGTTTCCTATTTGGCTTCAAATTTTACTTGAAGTTAGATTTGATCCCTTCAAGTTGTTTGGGTTGGGGTTTCTTTTTCAGTTTTACTGAATTATTCCTAAATTATTCCTAAAACTTTTAAGACAAAATGTACTCTGTCATTTCTTTTAGAGTACACTAAAATAATTAGTGTATTGTTTTGAATCCTAAGGTTTTAGAATATTGTAACTTAAAAACTAATTCTAATTAACTGGTAGGAATTTAACACTCTGGCTGTATTATTCCTAACAGTAATCTATGTTCTCTTAGCAAGTTATTTTTCTCTGTATTTCACATTTTTCCTTACTCATTTCCTTTTGAAAAGTCTAAAACAATTCCAGCCTTTCAGTTTCTCTGAGCAACCTTGCCTTTAAGTATTTCTGTTGCCTTTCTGTGAACCTCTTAGTTTCACAACATTCTCTGGTAATATCAGATAAGAAGTAATTGCAGACATAATTCTAGAAAAACTATATCTTTGATTTACTTAAAAGAGCTCACTGGTACAGTTAAGAAACTTAATATGAAAGCTTATTCAACTTCAAATACTGCATTCTTACTAATGTTCTATGTTTTATGGTTTTTCCAGGCTTTATTTGATTTCTGTGATTCTTACAATTTAGTTTGTACCAAGCCTACAGTTTGGGTCCTGCACTATCTCAACACTTCTGGAGCAAGCTGTGAAAGTAAAATTATTGGTGTGTATGCCACAAGAGCTGATGGGACTGATGCCATTAATAAGGCGCTGGGAATGAAAATTCACAGTAAAAGCATGTACAAAAGGTAAGGTGACTGTCAAACATGAAAGCACTCTGAAGTGAGAATAAATACATATTATAATTATGCTTGAATATTATTATATGTAGCATAATGCAGCATTATTGTACTATACATCTGTGGAAGGAATCTTTCCAGCTCCCAAGGCAGCTGGATAATAGAATGTCCACATTAACAAATAAACAAGATAAAAGCTAAGCCTGGAGGTTAAGAATTTGAGAGAGTATACACAAGGTGGTTAGCATGCAGTTGCTCTAACTTCTTACTCTGTTTGACTTACTATTTTTAAAATCTCAACAATTAAAAATTAATTTCTAATATTTATACTAAATACAGTGAATAAATCTCCATACAGAAAAACCTCCAGAAATATTTACAAAGTTGGTTGTGCAGTTCTTTTGTGCAGTTTTCTAAGATAACTGAACTCTGAGAACCAAAGATGAAAGGAAATTATTTTAATTCTTTAAAGAATAATTAAAAAGAAGAAGCTGTATTACACTATTAGTGTATTTACATGGCCGTAATTGGAAGTTATTGGTAGACCTGTACTTACAACTGGACGCAGTTGGTCCTTGTCTTTCTCACACTGCAGTGCCAGAAAGTGCATCTTTTTATTAAGATATTATTTCATCTTCTTTATAATTAGGATGCATATATTCCTAAATTTAGGCTGGGAACATTAATATTTATTCCAAGAGTATTTGGCAACATATCAGGTTCTTCTACTGTGTATTCTAGAAAAATAGGTTTTACATAATTAATTCTGTAATTATTCTTCTATGAATATCTATTCTTTCATGAATATCCATTTTTAGCAATAGGCATTCATAGGAGGAGTAGAACCTCTTGCATGAATAAAAACAAAATCAGAGTAACATTTTCCTTTCTGCTTTATAAAACATTTACTGCTACGTCCTTATAGTTAGGATATGGTAAAAAGAATTATATATTTCACCAATGGTACATTTTTAAGGACTAACTAATCACATAATTGTTACTTTTAAAACAATATTTCTAGAGAAGCTGGAAATAACATCCAATACATCTGGAGCTATTACTCAGTTGCTGAGCTGAAAAAGATGATGGACGCTTTTGATGCCTGGGAAGGGAGAGGTAAAGTAATAATTTTTTATTTCAGTATTACTACTTTTTAATATAAAAATAAGAAAAATATTTGTCAACTGAGTATAATAAAAACTCTGCATAAGCTTCCATAACATTGTAAAATAGTAGTGGATGTCTGGGGGGAAACAATGTTTTATTGGATGTTCCAGAGAGGAGGCAGGAGTTGACATGAATGAAGCAGCATGCTGGCTGTCAGCAGTGCTCATGTCAGCAGGTTGAGAGCTGAAATTCTGCATAATCAAATACATGTATTCATGTATTTAGTCAGGTGTAAACATGCATGGCTGTGTTCTCTTAGCTCATCAGTACAATGCTGCTATGAAATGCAGGTGTCAGCTACTGGAGAGTGCCTCAGGAGCTTGATTGAATGTTGGACTCTGGAAGAACGCCCTCTGAGAAGCAGTTTGCATCATATGCCTCCAGTTTATAAAAGGTATGCTGATTTGCCTGGCTGGCATAAAATTAATTAACAAATACAGTGCCATCTTTTTCTCCCCCTTTATAATTTCAGGTTCCTTAAATATCTATGCATGTTGAGATTTATCTGTTTTTTAAATTTACATTTTTATAAGATGTCATAGAGCACTTAATTGCATGACTGAACTCGCTAGAAATAAATTATATATTTTTTTTTAGGCTTCTGAGATTTTTCAGCAGCCTGGCAAGGAGTAACTTGTAAAACTAGAGAGCAGGATTAGTTAAATGGACTGCTAAACCAGAAATTTCAGTGAAAACTTTAAAAGGTTAACTGATTTTCACATCTGTGAGATGTCTTCTTTTTAGAAGGAATTTCTAGAACTTCCTCTCTGAAGTTTTATGGGAATATTTTTAATTACACCTCCATTCTCAACACATTATCTAAAAGCAGCCTTTTGCAGGTGTCACTTGCACAGTCACCTGAGCCAGCCTACAGCCACTTCGCTGCTACATTTTTTGATGTGTCATCTTATAGAAGCAGAAGAGATTGATGGTTCTATTCAGAGAAAGCCAACCCTGATTGTAGTGATGAACTGTTGGGAACCCTAATTTGTGTTTGTTACAGTATCACTTAAACCTATTTGTGAAAGGCTGTTGCAGATGGCCTGTTTTGTAATAATGTTATAAAAATAACAATATATATAGTTCATTTTTAAATTAAAGTTCTGTGTTTTACAGACGATTAATTGACTGTACTGAAGTGGAAGGCTGTTTACCATGTAAAGTGGGTCCCCAGCCAATTAGGTTCTCAGGTCCCTCCACAAGTACCCACATAAAAGTCAAGAATTCATCCTCATTAAAGGTAGCTACTTGCAATGCTTCACGTTCTGCAGCAATTCTTAAACGACCCCACAGTGAAAGTCTGATGCCGCACAAAGAAGCTTCTGAAACCAGATCCACAAAATGCACATCATTGCCCAGCAAGTCCCAGGCTCCCTGTGGAAGGCAGAGTGCTGGCAAGGGAACACTGAGCCAAATGCCATTCCAAGCTGCAGGGAGTAAGAAGCCTGTGAAGAGTCGTGCAGTGAAGCTGAAAAGGACTCCGCTTTTTCTTGTGATACCATCTCCGCCACCTTCTTCTGCATCCAGTGAAACAGGTGACCAGGACAGTGTTGCTGTTGAAATGCCTACTACTTCTACAGTACTAAACAAGAAGGAACCATCTGTATTAGCAGAAAGTATTACACATAAGAATGATAAAGTGGATGGATAATGTTTGACTCAGTCTGACAGACTGGACAGCTCTACATTATAGAGATCATTATCTCATGTGATTTTTATTCAAAGATTAGGAAGAAAATTGTGATAAAAAAGATAATGAAAAGCACAGGAAGAAATTGTTTAAAGTGAGAACTGAAGTGTTTTTTCTGCTTTATTTCCAGATATTTTTTAGATGTTGCGAAGAAGAAAAATGGATTTTAAAAACTGCTCTAGAACATGCAGTTTAACATTGCAGTAACTCCCATTTGTATTTCTGTTGGGCTCTACTGTGAGTACTTGCACAGTATAAAACTTCTTTATCAACTTTAACCACAATTGAACCTCAATTTGTACCTCTGGGGGCAGGGGGGGAAGGAATCGATTAAAATAAGTAGCTTTTATTAAATACAAGTTTGCCACAAGTGTACCTACCTATGAGTGCTGCAGAGACCCTGGAAGTTGAATGCACTTACTGGCACTTCTGCTGAGGGTAAATCACCATTTCTGTCTTAATAGCAACACAAGGGATCACCTGTGCTTGTACACTGAGAGAAAACTCAGAAATACAGGAAGGGAAGAAGTGTGTTGTGTGAGTAGCAAGTCTTCTCTCTCTGGAGAGAACACACATTTATAGACACAGTACCATGGTGTGATCTGCCACTGGGGCAGGGGTGGTGTAGCTGTGGCATTTTGTGTCACACAGCTGGGAGATGGCTTTTCTGGGGCTGCAGGCTCTGAGTTACACTTGGCCTTGTGTGTCCTTCTGCAGGTCCTTTCAGATCACGAGGGCACAACCTCAACTTGTGTGCAGCAAAGCACAGAAGCTGAGATCGAAGTGTCATGGTTTGAAGAAGTTTCCCTCCTTCCCCTGTGCAGGCTGGAGGAGACATTCTTGTAGCAGGGCAAATGTTGAGTAATGATACTGAAACAAAGAGCTGCTGTATGTTTCTATCAGCAGAAGAAAGGCAAGTTTGGATCATTGATTTTCAAGAGCCCTTTTAGTTGTTTAAGTCAGTGAACAAAACCTGGCTTTGTTTTGTACCCTTGCTTAGAGCTGGGTACTGGGGTTTTTTTGCTGTTTTTATGACTACTTTTGCTTCTCCAGCATAGTAAATACAGCTGTCTCTGCACACTGAGAACACTGCCAAAAAACAAGTTCTTAAAATTCCTGAGACTATTAGAATTACAGAAGGGTTTTTTAAATGTTTTATTTGCTAGATCATTTAAAGCTGTCACATTTTCAGGCTTTTCTCTCAATCATAAGGACTTGAAACATAATTTGCACAAGTAAAAAACCCCCAAATTTTAATGTATTAACGTATTTTTAACATGACATTTAGCCATGAAGAGTAGTCACTATAAAGGTGTAGAGCACTATAATTTTCTGCTATTGGTGTGTATATGGAAGACCAGCTGACCTTTATTTAAGATAGTATTTTTTTTAAAAAAACAAACCTGAAGATCAACAATCCCAAGGCTCTTCCTATCTTAACAAAAAGTTTCACTGAACAAAGGACAAAGCAGAAGTGATGGAAAGATACTAACATAATGCTCTCTAGGATTCTTTGAACATGCAATTCCTTGAGACTAAATTTGTGAAATTTTTCACAATAATCTGACTAAAAAAGTTTTTAATACTTATCTTCTGTGTGAGTTCTACTTCACTATTTATTCAACAGCTGAGCACTTTGCCATGCACCTTAAAATCTTTTTATAAGGCTTTCTACAGTTGATTTCTTTCAACTTCTGAATTAAAAAGCTTCTTTAAATACAGAATCAGAGAATGTAACTTAGGTGAGAAAAGATACACAAGAAAAAGCCTTGAAATTATTCCTACAGGACTTTATGAGTTTGTACTACCTCATAGTAGTACTACTACCTTAAGTGTTTACTTAATTATTTTGGTAGCACAGTATTTTTCAAGTAACATTTGTGTCATTTGCATTACAGCAGCATTAATGAGCCTTCTCTTTGTCCTGGACATACTGGCTTGTGGTTAAAAAAATACAAATCAACCCCCCTGAATTTCATTAGATGCAAAGAGAAAGTGGCTGTGGTGAAAAAGGTAAAAAATGGACTTGATTTTATTTACTTATTTTTAGCTGGATGGGGTGTAAACACGGCCTTTTAACTTATCTAAGTAGGCACTTCCAGCATGTTTTTTTATCATAGAATCTTGTTCATTTTCTGTTAACTGCTCAGAGTGATATTGACCTGTTTGATATTAGATGGATAGCATTAACCTTCATGAACTAGATGCACTGTCAAATGGTGGGACAATGGTTTACTTTGAATCTTTGCAAAATTATAAATCATGTTCAAAATCCAACATGTTTAGCAAGTTATTCCAATTCCAGAATCACTGGGTTTTCTTTAAATGAGACATTTTCAAGCACATTAAGTGTTGGGGTTTTTATCTTTTTTCCCAAATGTGGTTAACTAATATAATTTTTCCAAAGAGCTTGACTACAGTAAGTTACCTTTGCTTTTAGTTTTCCAGCTGTTTATGTGGATCTTTATTTTGCTGGGTTCTTCCTTCACTCTTATTGAATTTCTTACTTTACTCTCTCTGAATTTAATCTTACACAAATGATAAACAGATTCAACCTGCTTTAAAATACTGCCCCTTTAAGATGTGTTTCCAGCTCTGGAAGAGCATGAAGTGCAGTGGGAATTCCATGTTTGTGTTTGAGTGAGGCCAAACAGCTGCATTTACTTTACTAATTGAGGGTACTTCTAGACTGGCCTGGAAGGGAAGCCTTGCCCTGCCATAAATTCCCTCACTGCCCATCTACAAGTGCCTTAAAAGGAGAATTGCATGTAGTTGTCTCTGTAATGAGAAGATAAAAGCAGAGCTCTGTTGAAGATGGGCCCAGGAGCATTTGGCTACTTCTAACTCCCATGAACAGTGAAACACTCCTAGAAACTGGCAGATATATTCCAAGCATACAGACACATATGAAATGAAAGATGAAGAGTCTGATACAGTTTCAGAGCACAGCCACATAATGTGGTTAAAATGTGCATTGGAATAACCTTCCCAAACTGGTACAGATAGTAAACAAAACTTGGTGTGCTAAAACAGCAGCATTCTCACAACCAGTCTTCTCCTCAGCCTAACCAAACCCATGCCCAGCTCTTTAACAAAGATGTCTCTGCATCACCAGAGAAAGGAGAAATGCTATCTCTCACCTCTTAGTCCTGGATCTGTCACATACTGAGCCTCTAGTACATCAAAGCTTGACTGGGTACTGAAAAGCACAGGGTAGTGCTGTTGTGCTGAGTTATGACTTAAGTTACAGATTTTATTTATTTATCTGCAGAAGATCGCTTGTCAGAAACTTACTTTATGGAATAAAGTAGCTTTCAATAATGCAATAATCAAGTGTAGAAGCTGTAAGGAAGGAATACATGTCATTACAGGTAAGTTCGATTTTCCTTTTTTTTAAGAAGAATTACAAGAAGAGACATTTCACAACTCACATATGGATAATATAAGAAATTAATGTGTAATATCTGCATGGAATTTGTAATTAAATATCTTAGAGTGAGGTTACAGTGAAACTGTAAGGCAGAAGATAAATTTTGAAAAGCTACCTATCTGATGGATATACACAACAGAGATTCTGGAATTTCAGTCCAATCTACTTCAAAACATTCAGCTTAAAAGTGTGATAATTAACTAGGATAAGGGCAATGCTTGCAATGCTAAGAAAGACAGTGTCTACCTACACATTTATTTTTCTTTCACCACTCTTCCAGATGACGATGAGTTACTTGCCTTCAAATCAAGTTTTACCAATGTTCACATGTGGGACACTGCATAAGTATATAAAGAAAAATACAAATTAGGGAATGCACCTCGCTCTTCCCTTGCAGAATATTTTTCAAGGGCTCCAGAGGAACAGTAATCCAGTCAGTATTAAGGAAATGTGCAGTCAAGCAAAGAGAAATTAGGCAGAGGAAATTGGTAAAAAGCAATAGTGAGAAATCACCTAGGTGTAAATGTTTAAAGCTACTCCAGCGTCCTCCTGCTCTTCCTGACCTCGACAGAGGTCAATCTTACTGACCTTTACACCTTTCTGATTTTGACACGGAGGCCAACAGGTCACTTCACACCAGCTCTGGATTCTGACACCTTATTATGTTAAACAGTAACTTTGTTGTAAAAAATGTTCAGCATGGAGGTGGCTCTCATGGCAAGGTTGTTTTGTGCGCTGTGGCATTAGAATCAAGCTAGAAGAAAAAGCCTAGTCCAGTCCAAACTCAGCTGAAAGCCTCCCACCGATACCAGTTCCACTACACAAATACAATTTGAGTAAGAGCACAAGGTTAGGCACTGCAAAGCAGCAAACACCAGAGTATTTTAGAAAGAAGATTTTAATTATTTGGAAGAAACAGGTTTTCTGAAGTACAGACTCAGAACATAAAGACTAAGTAATTTATTAGTCATAGCTCTTATTATGGACAGATGGTTCCTACAGCAAAAATATAGAAAAATAATTTGAATTCAAGTCTAGAAGACCTGCAACTTTTCATATGCAAAAAATAAATCCAACTAGTCATAGAAAAGTGGCTGATAAGGATGGAGAACAGGACTGTGCATCTGAATAGCCATTACTATATACATTCCAAACTTAAATGAGCATATTTAATCAGCCTCATAAAAATAGTTTGTCCATGAAAAATACCAATATGTAATACATTTAATACAATTTATACTTGAATTTAAAGATCTCAGATTATGGAATAATAAGCTAAAATCAAACGAACTGCTTTTTCAACTCTTCTCATATAGAACAATACTCTCTGTGTATACAGTGTGCATGCATGTACGTGTATACACGCACAGAAAGAAAGAGGTGTATAGAGATTTGCTGAAAAATTCTACAAGATTATTTGATTTCATCGCAGACCACAGCATACAGACTTCCTGGGATCCTTCTAACACAGGCTGTTCTATGAAATTATAATGTTGACTGGTATAACCACATATCTACAACAGGTTTTTGCTATTATGAATTTAATTATCAATTTATCTTTCCAATCTAGATTTTGTTTTTCTAAGAAGTAAATGCTGCTTTGGTAAGATTCCGTACAGTCATGACAAAATAAATGTGAACATATTGGGAAAAGCCTTGAAAGTATGATTTAATTTTGATAATTAGTAAGTAATAAAGATACCAACAAGTTTTAAGCAGCAAAAGATTTAAAAGACTACGTTCTGACTTACTTTCTTCACCAACAAGCTTTTCGAGCAACAAACTAAAATGAAGAGATTGAATTTCTCTGCCTGCCATCACTGTGACATTTTAAGCAACCAAAGTCACAGCTGGCACTGAAAGAACAGTGGCATCAGCAGAGACCTCCATCCTTGCAGGACATAAATTGCACTGTGACACCCTGCTGACGCTGCCTTGGAAAGCCCTGTGCTCTGTGGTGTCTGGTGTGTGATGCTTCCGCCGGGACTTCTCTGAATGCGTCGCATTCTCTGTGGTCCTTGCAGCTGTAGACTGCTCTTGATTTTTCATAGCCCCTTTATTTTTAGATCGAAAGCTGTTATGCTGCTGTCTTCTGTGCTCAGACCTGGAACCACTCTTTGTATTTTGATCTGCCTCATTACTGGCACCTTGTGACTTATGAGATCCATTGAGCCGCATGTTTTGGTGCTGTGGGTTGAATCTTCGTCTCTGGTTAGAAGGCCCATTCTACCCAGAAAGAAATTGGATAACTGTTAGGTTGTCTGAACCCTTCCAACAGGCCAAGAAACACAGCAGTCAAAATTAACAGTGGTACTGTTAGGAGGGAATAGGAGAGGGAAAACACTAAGATTGTTACCAGAGTCTCTTTATAATAACTATAACCAGAACTATGAGTACCATACTACATCTGAGTAGCCTGGAGATACAGATGGCAGGTTCATTACTGATGTCAAATAAAAATCTGCCATGATTCAAGAGAATACAGAAAAGGGGATGAAATTCTAGACATCTCAACAGCAGTTGCTGAGGAAAGTGATCTGCAGGTTCTGGTCAACAGAAGTTAAATGTGAATCAGCAGTGCCCTGGCAGCCAGGAGGGCCAAGTGTGTCCTGCAGGGGAGGAATGTCCTGCTCTGTTCTGCACTGGGGCAGCCTCACCTCAAGTGCTGGGGGCAGTTCTGGGTGCCACAGTATAAGAAAAACATTAAACTATGAGATTGTGTCCAAAGGAAGGCCATGAAGATAGTGAAGGACCATGAGGAGAATCCATGAGAGGAGTGGCTGAGGTCACTTTGGTCTGCTCAGTCTGGAGGAGACTGAGGAGGAACCCTCACTGCAGTCACAACTTCCTTGTGAGGGGAAGAGGAGGGGCAGGCACTGATCTCTCCTCTGTGGTGACCAGTGACAGGACCAGAGGGAATGGACTGAAGCTGAGTCAGGGGAGGTTTAGGTTGGGTATCAGAGAGAAGTTCTTTACCCAGAGGGTGGATGGGCACTGGAACAGGCTCCCCAGGACAGTGGTCACAGCACCAACCCTCACAGACCTCAAGATGTGTTTGAATAATACTCTCAGGCACACGGTGAGATTTTTAGGGGGTCTTGTGCAGGGCCAGGAGTGGGACTCAGGATACTCTGTGATTCTCTGAGCAGCTAAGAAGTACTGAAGAACTTAATACTGATTTTTTCCAAAATCATGAATATTGCTTTCTTAGTAAAGTGTTTTTCAAGTACTACAGCATGACTGGAGGAAGAACAGAAAGTCATATGTAAATGAAAGTCAAGTGAAGAATCCTCATTGTGGAAGACATGTCCATCGTGGCATTTTGCTCAGAGGATGCTTTGATTCTTAGTGGAAAGTGGCTGAATTACTCTTATTTGCAAGCCTGACAGGACAGATGATTCCATACATGCACTGCCATTATGCACTATCTTACATTTCCCATCAGGCATCTAAAAGAGTCTAAAAATCCCTACTGGGAGAAAATTCAGAACAATTTTAGTGGCAGTTTTACCTAAGAACAATAGTACAGGGACATTCTAAGGTGCTATTACAACAAAACATAACTCACAAATGTCCCATACATATATATAATATTATGCTATTAATATAGCACAATACTATAACCTGTACTATACAGCTTCTGAAATAATAATAATAATAATAATGATAAGCTTTTAAACCTGGCAGGATTCTACTTTCGAAGTGTATCTAATAATTCTGCTTCAACAGCACATCAGTTGACTATTTATCAAGGACTAAATGTTTCTCCTCTGTAACAGTTACCTATAATGGAGGGGTTTTCTTTTTCACTTTATTACTGCTACTAGACACTTCTGAACAGACAGCTATATTACTAATATGGTTTTACTGGTATTTCTACTTTTATGTTCACACTGACTTGAAAATGAATCTGGAAAATATATGCTTACTATTGTCAAAAACTACTAACTAAATATAGACCACAAACGACTTTTTGATTTTGTATTAACAACTTTCAATGCTATATATTTTTCTGAAAGTTCTGAAGTAATTTAGTTTAGTTCACGACTGACTGACATATTACCTGCTTATTTGTGGGGACTCCTTGAGAAGAAGATTCTGTAGGATTGGAAGGATAACTTTGTACTTTACTGCTGGCTGTTTTATTATCAGAGTTCTTGGCATTACTAGAGGACTTTCGGTTGTGTGTATTTTGCTTGCCAGTTGTTGCATGTGAGGTCATTGAAGACAGCACTAAACTACATGGTGTTCTTGAGGAATAGTTGTTCTTTGGGTGAGAAACTGTAAAAAAAAAAAAAAGGGATTATGTGTTAACAGTTAAATGATCAACATTTAAAGAGAAGACTATTCTTACCCTGCTTATAGTTTATTTTGAAAGCATTGTTTCAGTCACTTTAAATAATGAAGGAAGCTAACTATTGAAGTAACTTGGTTGGAGTCAGGCAAGTGTGTTCTTGCCTCACTGCAAGCACTTCTGGAGATAAAAGAGCCAGTGTGGTGGCACTGGATTACAATTGGAAGGAGCTGGCGGAAGGCCAGGCTTTTGGCATCCAAGATAACTTGCTCCTATCTAAAGGAAATGGGTAAAAAAGGTTCTTCTGTATCATGGGTATCTATAAAAACTGGAACTGAATGCAGGAATCCACTTCATGCAGATCTCAGCAGTCTGCACCACCAGGAACACTAGTGCCCATCTCCATATATTCCTACTCTCCACTTCTCAGTATTTTGAGATCACCTAATTTACCTAAGCACTGTCGTATTTGGATATGAAATGCACCCAAAGAATCCTTGATTCCTCTCTGCATTTCTTCAAGCTGCCTTTGTGAAATGGCCCCCAAGTAGTCTTGAAGAGGATTCTGAAGCTAATGAAGTCCTTGATCTTTATTTACTCTCCTGATTTTTCTGATTATGAAATTTGTCTTTTTCCTTCTGATACAGATGACAAATTTGAGGCTTACCCCAGAGAAACACCTGTTGTTTTTATCTAAGAGGTGCTTCTATTTTTTCACTGCTATAACAGAGAAAGAAGATGAGCTTAGTTACCTTTTGGTAACTAAGCACCATCTCTTAGGTTTTCTGAGGATCTTATCCACTTAGACCAAAATCTGCTACTTCTCCCACTAGGTGTCCTCTTCAGAAAAACAATGCAATAATCTGCACAGTGAACTGAATTTTCTCTCCTAAGTTCAGTGAGGCCAACCATCCCTGAATTCTATTAACTCTCTCTCATCTAAAACAGACTGCTGCATATGGAAGGCCATATAAAAACCCAGATGCTTTTCATAAAAATGTGTTTTTAACAAAGAAGATGTACAGGGAAAGGATACTGGGTGTTCTAATATATGTCAATCCAATTATTTTTGTTTCTTCCAGTCCTTCATTTTGAGTATATATGCTGTCTATGATCTCCTCATGCTAGAACATTCCTTCCTTTGCACAAACTCTGTGGGTTTGGTTATTGCTTTTGCTAAAGCCCTTAGGAGTGGCTGTTCTTAGCTAATATGCCTCTTGTATAATCTCTTGTTTGAGGGGTATTTGCAACTCCTAGCAGAGTGGGCATCATTAAGAGATGATGCTAAGACAAATATCTTTTGCACTGAAAAGCTCTTGTCAAAGACACCAATCATCACAAGTTTCTCATCGAAGGTCACTGAGGGCAGGTATGAGCCAAGTTCTTTAGACAGTGCACTATCAGTTATTTCTAGGATGACACTGCTCCCCTGCTAACAGCTGCTCTTTTGACTTCACTGACCTGATTTAAACAGGCCTGCATCAAACTGTGCTTATGTAATGCTTTACTGAAATGAGGTATAAATAATTAACTTGCAGAATTAACTGCAGCTGGAAGTTATTCAGGAAAGTAGTTCAGTGAGTTTTAAAAAATAGTCTATGGTTATATCAATTGCAGCTGTAGTATTATTAGTCAAGATAATCTTTATGGAATTTTCAATCTCTAATGCTTCAGGGTATTAGATAGGGTCTATGAGGTGACTGCAAACAATTAGATGCATTACTGGGAAGTTTATGTCTTCCTCTGAAACATCCTGGGTTGGTTTCATTGAGAGCCAGGATATGGGATTAGATGGATCTTCAAAGTGTTCTGCAAAACTATGATCTAATGAGTTAATGAGTTAAACTGCTTATACCTTCAAGCACAAGTTCTTTAGCTGTGCAGTCAGAAGCTTGTATTGGCAGACTGTGTAGTACTTTCTCTGTTTTCTCTTTTTAGGAACTACTTGAAAACATTTATTATTTTCCTTCCTCCAAGATGCACTTGTTCAGGTTTCTCCTGAATGGACTACCATAGGACAAGGTAACAAACATACTGGGCATTTACTTTGTTTTAGGGGAAGAAAAAGCATGACAGAGATGAGAAATAGGCTCCAACAGGGACATGATACTTGAAGCAAAAAATGTGAACCTGAATTTCCAAGCAGAAGGGCAGATTACTTAGAAACAGGAGCCTGGAGAAAAAGAGGCTGAGGGGAGACCTTACTGCTCTCTACAAGTACGTAAAAGAAGGCTGTAGCAAGGTGGGATCAGTCTTTTCCAGCCTTAGTGAATCTATGCTTTGGGACTCTAGATGAAAACCCCAATGAATACTGTTACAAAGCTGGGGAGTTCTTAGCAGGAGAGATCTGAATTGGTCTCATTACATTATGCTCACACACAGAAGCTTGCAATTTACTATTTATTTATAAATTGTTGAATTTGTGTATTCCCAAGAGCTGGGATCCTGTTTAGGTTGAAAACTCCAACTGATCTGGAAATCTCTGACAAGGATGGTGCTGTGCACCTGCAGATGGAGTGTGCAGCCCAGGTACAGTGAGTCTAACCTGTTGTAAACTGCAAAGTTGACTTGTGTGTGTCCAGCAGTCCTGCTGCATCCAGAGACACAACTCAACTGGGCTTGCTGCACTCACACACTGGCAGCACACGTGCTGTCAGCTCTGCTGAACAGGTATGATTACCCTGAGAAACTCAGTGAGAGGGATCATCAGCACTTACTTTCTCCACAGAGCTGAATCTGGGTCTTCAGCTGCTCTGTATCACAGGAAAATCGGGCAGACCTGCCCAGCTCTTCATCGTATTTCCGTTCACTCACAAAGTGCTGCAAAAATAGACATGTTAACAGTGATTTACATTCTGAGCAAGACTGTATGGGTGGGAAAAGAACCAATCAATACTTAAGTTCACTTTAAGGCTCCACAAATTCTTGACCCTGCCCTATTCACAAGACCTCTGTGCAGAACAAGTGTTTTCCCATCATCACCAGATTTTGTCTCACAGCCCAGTGATGGGTGGATCACTCACACACTTGGGAAGTAGGTCATTTCAGCAGAGAATGTATATTTGATCACTGAACCTGAAGCTATCAGGTTTACTTGCTGAATCTTCTCTGGTAGCATCTATCTGCTCAGAGGTGCTACAATGCTTTGAGAAGCTACACTTTCCCTATGGAAAGCTATTTAGCCCTTGGCCCACAGCAGTAATGAACAGCCTGGGCATGTTAATGTGACAACTCTTCCTTGACATTTCTGCAAATGGCTAAAATACTCAAGCAGAAGTGAATGCCTGACCTTAATTTCAGCCCTGAGTTCAGAGAGTTGTGCTTCAGCCATCTGACTGGCTAGGTCTGCCAGTCTCTTCAGCTCCTCTGCTTTCTTCTGCCGAGCAGTCAGGATTTCCACTGCCAAATACCAATAGTCAGTCATTAATGCTTGGAAGGTAAATTGCTCTGTAATCACTAGTCTTTGGGCATTAACACAGTACATTCCCATGTGAGACAAACACATGGACCACTGACTTCCAATATAGTATTTGCACAGATTAAGTCGATCCCCACGTTTCACTGAACTGCCTGATTTTGAGAAAGATCTGAAAATGGGATATCAAACTTAAATCAACATTCAGACAAACAGCGGCAAAGACATATTTTGAGCTTTCCAGTGCTTTATTTTGAAGCACAAAAACAGGAAGCCTTCCAGAGACGTGGAAAGAAGCATTACATTGAGTCACCAGCCTGTTTCTGAAGACATGCTGTATTTGATTTATATAGGGGAATTTCACTTCCTCTGAAAAAAACCTGTTCATATACAGTTTATGTTACTGCAATTTTGCTTTCACATATGGAATACACACATTTGCCATTTCAAACCAGCACTGAAGGCCAACAATCTTTATGAAAAAAATACTAAACATTTATTACTGCCTGTCTTGTATATTCTGTGTAAGAAGGGGTGAGTAATTATATACTTATAGGGAAAGAGTAATCATAAACCATGAAGCAATGGTCTACTTGTACACAAGATAATATGACATTACAATTTTGGTGGAAATATATGCAAACTATTACCTAAATGGTGACTCAGTGTAAAACAACTGATTAACTGGCTGATGGGATCAGTACTTATGGCAGAGAAGAAACAACATTTAAATGTAAAATAGTAACAATCACAGTCTTTTGTCTTGAACTTACACATACAGTCAGGAGGAGTGGTTCTTTATGTAAACTATCCTAAGGACACAGACTCCACCATAGCCATAGAGATTTTGGCTTCTTTGCCTTCTTTCTGCCACAAATTTCCACAGCACACCTGACAAATCATATGACCAGCCTACACTTTTAATGCTATTTTTAAAGGCAAGAATTAATGATATTTCACAGACAGTTTGTTTCACAACCCATTATCATATAGTTAATCAGATAATAATTTCCTTTGAAATAGTCAATAAATAGTTTGGGCTGGAAGGGACCTTTAAAGGTCTCTAGTTCAAATCCCTGCAATGAGCAGGGACATCTTCAATAGATGGGGTTGCTCAGAGCCTGAACTTGAATGCTTCCAGGGATGAGGATCTCCCATCCTCTGGGAAACCTGTTCCAATGTTTCAGTACACTGTTCAGCACTCATGTTTGAGTACAACATGATCCAGCAGGCACAGGGAGACAGAGCTGCACCTGTACAGCTCTGTGGGGGCAAACAGTGTGACTGCAGAGGAGTGTGTGTCACACAGCAGGGAAGGAAGGCAGAGGATGGCTGCAGTTCCTTTAGCCCTGCTGGTAAATCTGTGCCTACATTATTACTTATGCTAAGAACAGCTGCTATCTCCCCAACTGATCTTTTCTATTTCATTTTTTTTGTAGAATATGGTCTAGAAGAGTGAGGAAATTTTATCACATTAAACGAACAGTCTGCCAGGTGCTTACCTTGTCCAATAGTTCCTCTTTACTGCTTATTCTAGGTAATGCTAATATTGTTCCTCCCCAAGATAATATCCTCTTTGCTGAAGCGACTGCCCACACCATATGACCTCATCTCATACAGGCATTTATTTCCATGAGATGCCAGCCAAATACCTATGTTTTAAAAAAACCCTGAAATTATCATATCTGGAATTTTTTCTAGTGTTGACAGTAAGAATAAGATCACCCACTGTAAAACAGTCCTTGAGTGCAGCAAAGAGATATGAAAATAAATAATATTCTAAATCTTGGTTAGCATGTTACAGTCCTGTAACAACTTTCTGCCTAAGTTTCTGAAGGCACTTTACAGCCTACATAAGCCTGGAGAGAAAGCAGAAAGCACACTGCTGCAGATAGGTACTGGGCCATCCAGTGTCAAGCATGGAGTTGGCAGGAGAACAGGGAAACAGAACATTACATGTGCAAATGTAGCACTTTGCATGCTGGTAGGTAGGAATTAGGTTTACTTTCTACAAAAAATCCTATAACTGGGTAAGATTAATGAAGGGGCACTATAATACCATCAGCCCTGGACAGTTGATTTCCAAAATGTGGTTTTGTTTGTGCAGTTAGGGCTTAAACCTGTGTCTGTTGATCAGTGGGAATTCTACCATTGTTTTTCCTGGGAATGAGTGCATGCTGTGTAGCTGATTATAGCTACCTGGTATCTGCAGGTAAACAAAACCTGCTGATATATATCCCTCCGCAAGTCCTTCCCAGAATAACACAAAGCTTCAAATTCACATCTCTTTCATGTTATTCCTAGAAAATTAGCAAATAAAACTCAAAACACAAACTTTGCAAATCTTTGCTGTTGTAACTTCGTACCTTCTAGTTTCTACACATATACAACTGCAAGAGACTTGGACAGCAACAGAGAACTTAAAGCATCTTTTTCAACAGAAATTCAATTAGTATACTTTTGTAAACTATGTGAATTCTAAATGCAGGTGAAGCATTGAAGAATGTAAAATATATTTGTGATCCTGCTTGAAAGGACCTTACATTCATAAATCAATAAAAGGACTGTATGCATTCACAGCAAGGACATTTTCATCTGCCAGGAAAAGTATCATTCTAACCATGCTTTATTTACTCTTCAATTTCTTGCTTAGCATTCTCTACTGAAACACATCCCACTGTATTTCCTGGGGATAAATACCAACACTGTATCTTGGATGGAGTGTAAGACAGATACTGTGGTATCCTAATACAAGGCTCATCTTGCTTTTCCCCACCCCAAAACAGAATATATATACATGAAAATGCAAAAACCAGAGACAACATGAAAGCCTGGAATCATATCAACTCCCACAGATTATTAAGAAAACCAACTGCAGTAAGCATCTGTTTTTTGATTTTTAAAATTGTTCTAGTTCATAAGCTTGATCTCCATCCCTTAAAGCTATGCAAGGCAACAGACTAACCTACTCCCCTATTCCAGTATTCTAACTTATGTAGGTAATATAAGCAAACAAACAGTGAATTGACAAACGGAAACAAAGTAATTGAATAACCATAGAAATGAGGGTAAAAAAGAACAGAGTAGTCAGAAAGCTGTGATAGGTAAGCAGAAAGAGTAAATAATTTAAATCTAACTCCATATCACTGCTTGGTTTACTGTAATTTCATAATACTGAAATTTTGATGCACAACCCTCATAGAGACTGGCACATCAAAGCTGCATATGGCTATAAATATAGAGTGAAAGATGATGGAATGATGCAAACCAAATTTATGGATAGTGTAATTTTCTGCCAAATAAAACAACTGTTTCAACAGTATTCCAAAATTCCCCTGTGTATTTTTTTTTTACTTACTGGCTTCTTCTTTAACTTTATCAATTTCTGCCATTAATGACACTTCTTTGTCTACGATGCTACAAAAGGAAAAAAAAGAAAGAAAAAAATCATGATTTAATTCATGCTAGAACTCCATCAAAATCAAAAGCTCTAGCTACACACAGACTTCAGACATTAATAATGGGCAGTTCTGAAATGAATAATACTTAAAAAATGGAAGCTGAAGAAATACCTAGGGAAGCCAGCTACAAAAAATTAGTGATAATGAGTGTGTGCTGCTTTACACAAACATCTCACTGGCCCTCCGACGTATCTGCACAGATGTGGAAATCAGTATGATTCAGCACAGCAATCCTCAAATGACTAAACAGTCTGGTTCTTAATTATGCCAGATACACCACTGCTGCTACCCAGATTAATACAGCTTAAGTCTTGGCACAAAACTAAGAATGAAATAAAATTAAAGATGTGTGGAATGAGTTCCTTTTCTTCCTTAGAGATATTTTTGCAAATTATGTCAGGGTAAACAAGAAAATGGTTTGTGATGTAAATAAACATTAAAGTATTTCCATAAGCAGAAGTCAACTTCCTTGCCACCTATTGCCACCAGGACTGGGAAGGAGTTGTTCCACTTTTACCTGGCCTTCCTAAAGGAATTGTGTGTCTCTCATTTTACAAATGCCTGGTGTGCAATTCCTGACTGTGCTTATAAGCTTATAAAACCAGATGGGTCTGCTGAGAGCAGACAGGACATGTGGTAAATTGGTCACATTATGAAAGCAGTGACAGTGTCCAGTGGAGTAGCATCTCTGTGGAATGCTCTCCAGGGAACAGTGCTCTGGTGGGCCATCCTGTTCTCCCCTCACTAGATTATTCCTAATGTTAAATTCACATTTAATAAACACCACCAATGTTAATGTTTGTGTTTGCATAAGTGAGTGAACTCAAGCATCTGCGGGGAAAATTGCAAAAAGTAGGTCAAACACCAGGAGTACATCTAGTCACACATTCAAGGGAAGAGTGGAGCTCTCAACCCTGTAAGTAAAATCAACCTTAAACATTAGCTTTTGTACCCAGTGAAGACATTGAGTTACATGTGAACAGGCTTCTACTGAAGGAAGACATTACAGAAAACTTAAACCCAAAACATTTGCCTAGAACATCCTTAGCAAGAAAGGGAAGATCCTCCAGAGTTCAGTGGACAGTAAAGAGAGACAGAAGACTTAAAAGAGAGAAGGTCCTTAACTGAAATAGGGAAAGATTGGTGTGCAGGCAGTGTGGATCACATTGCAAAAACACAGCTAACAACCAAACATTTACCAGCTACAACATGTTCAAGTGCCATTCATCCTTCCTTGAAATCTTCCAACCAACCTCACACAGGTTTGCAACAGCAACTCTGCAGTCTTCTGTCCTTGAGTTTTCCCAGTCTACCATGCCCCCTGAACAGGAGACCTTTACACTGCCTCCCAGTATCCAACAAGAGGGACAGAAGCAGGTTGGCTGATGGCAAAGGTTTCAGCAAGACAACACAATTGCAGTGTAACAGATTTTTTTGTTTCATACATAGAAACACGACTAAAATTACTGTTTCAGCCTGCCAGATCAATTTAGTGTGACCTACACAGCAGAGGAAATAAAACAGCAGGGTTTTTTTATGGTAGAGCAAATCAGTTAAGAGGCAGGCTCTGATAATGGAAGGACACGCTTATTCCAGTTGGCACTCAGTATTCTCCAGGCATAAGCATTAAGCTTGAATGCCAAATAAGCAGGTAATGATTCCAGCTTGCTAATCTAAATAGTCATAGCTTCTCTGAATAAATCTATTTTCAATTAGCTTTTGTAACTACATGGTTTAATAAACTTCCTTGACTTTCGCAACAGGTGGCTGAAACGAGTCTTGTAAGTTCTTACCTATTTCTATCCTCCACAAAGAGAATCTAGTTATCTTTACTACTCTCAAAAGAACTGCAGATTTTTGCTTTTTCCATCTGTTTTATCAAAGTGTCTCCCTAGTGCACTACACAGGTTATACAAACAAAAATTTTTGTCTGGAAAACATATTCAAGCAACAAGGTCACAACAGCAGAACTTGTCAGAGGAATGTTTTAGTGCAGCTCATTCCAGGATTGTCCTCCCTGCACTCTAACAACAGATGCTTAGTAAACTGGTGGCACCTAACACTTTATTTTCATGCCAAATAAAACCACTTCTAATACCAAAATGAAAACAAGGCCAATAGCAGTCCTATATTTATCATATTTTATAGTCAAATCTTATATGTTAATAGACAGTTCTCCACTCCTAATGTTTCGTTTTGGTCTCTGACAAACATTTCAGGAAAGTATTTGGATGTCATGGCAGTAGAGGAGAGGACTGATGATTTAAAGAACAACCACCTGAGTACTTCCCTTCTAGCTATAAACTAACACTGGAAAAAGAATAACACAAGAGAAAACCTGTTTGGTGCCTCTGTCCATGTAAGAAACTAAGTTTCTTTAACAGCCAGATCTTGAAAAGGTTTTCCTTCCCTGAAGACAATACAGCTGTACTAATTTATATCAGCAGAGGATATGCACTCTCTCTTTCTTGACTAAAGGAAAGGAACACACTAATTTTCATCTGGAAGTATACAACCACATTTCTCAGCTTGGAAAGCATAAACTGCCATGTGTTATATACGGGAAAAGTTAACATTCCTTTAGAAATGTCCTAGGCCAACCAGCACCAGCAAATGCAAAACACAGCTACACTGCTTCCAACAAGAACTTATCGAAATTACAAACAAATGAAAATAATGGACAGAAAACTGGGAAAAAACCCCCCTGGCCTGGGGAAAGAAAAAGACAGATGACAAGTACAAAGAGAAAACTTAATGCTAACATATAGAAGGAGAAACGACAGGAACAGTGTGGAAAAATCAATGGATTAAATCTTGTTTCTCATTCCTGCTAGTATCCCACTGTTTCCACACCGACAGTCAAACTGAACAGCTCCTTAACTTAAGAGTTCAACCATTTTTAATGTATTTGCTGGAAAAATGCCCTACTCAGCCTTAATACAGTGATTGTGATTAGAACACAGCAAAAGCGTTACTGAGGACTGCTCGAAGCCCAGTGCAGCAATACCTCCCAGGAAGACATTTTCTTTTAATGCTTCTTAGTGTCCATTTGTCACTAAAATGTTGTATCAAGCTGGTACAGTCCAGTGCACAGCCTGCAGCCATCGGTGTGTGTGGAGAACTGGATACTGAGTGCTACAGGAACTTTCTGCACACTCAGGTACGACCAGATTGGAGCTATAGCAGAGCAAAGAAGAGAGTGCATTTCAGATCTAAAGACACCTAAGGGAAAACATTCTGCTAATTCCTTCCTCTCCAGTTATGTTGTTTCTCTTGGGTTTTCTATAGACGTTTGGAACCGGGTTTAAAATCATTAACATACTACTTTAGCTGATGTTCTCAAGAGTTCATTATCTTGTCAATTTTTTCTTATTACTCTGAGCACTAAAAATCTGAAAGGCATGGCTGAAGCCATGCCTTTTCCTTACCTTGAATATCAATATCAATGACTGAATATACTCTCCCATACTATTTGAGACTCTGGTGACAAACAACTAACTCAGAACCACTTCCTTCTTTGAATGTACCTGAATTCATGCCTTAATCATCAGTTCATAGGTTCCCCTGCTTCAGTAGACCAAACACTGGGACTCAATTCTTCCCTTCACCGATCAGACTCAAGACAGATCTGAATCAAGTGAGCTGTACCTCTATGACTGATGAAACAGAAAAAAATAGAGTAACATTACTATCTCTTTCCTTTCTGTCTCCCTTCACCACACCTGTCTCCTGAAAGGATTGATTCTTCCTTTTCTTACCCTTCATGTTTTCAGGATCAGGACCTGGGTAGCAAACCTGAGCTATCAGCACCATATCACTGTTCACCTCAGGTGAGTATCTGCAGTTTGGAGCACAGTATTTAGCACGGTTTGAGATGAATATCCAGGTGCAATTTTGAAGTGGGGCTCAGGAAGGAGACAATTTGTTCAGAGGACATGGCAAAGCAGAGGTTTAACACAGAGGGCAGGCAAATGAGACACAGCCAGTGCTCATGCTGTAGAGATATGAGATGCAGCAGGAGAGACAGCAGCTCTCTAGGAATCATTTTGCTGAAGTGATTTTGAAGGCAAAAACATAAGTGCCTTATTCCTGGGCAAATGAACAGTACTCATGCCTTGGCCCTACAGAGACTGGCAGGATTCACACTAGCACACAATGGAAAAAAGAGCTGCAAATGCCAAACTACAATGAGCTGCTGGCACAGCAGTGATAGGGGCAAATTATGCTGACAGCTGCCTCATTTCACAGTTTCATACTCAGAACAAATTCTGAATTTGTTCTGACATTAGTGGAAACAAATTAATCTTCCTCTAGTTTACAACACAAAATCTAGTATTTGCACAGTGCTAAAGAAACGATATTTTCAGTCAGTTGCAATACCTCCAAATCCCACTAATATAATTAAAATTATTAGTGCCTCCTGAGAAAAGCTGTTTCAGATTGCCAGGCTGGCTGATTTATAGCTTTACTGATAAGAATCACAAGGTTTCCAGATGACCAGAATTTTCTCTTTCCTTCTGCCTCTTCCAGGCATTATGACAAACCTATAGTGTGTCTGAAGAGATGGGGAAATAAAAAGACCAAGCTGACATGGAGGCAAACATGCTGACACAGCTCACAAAGGCAAGTCTCGGCTGCATGGCATAGAGGTTACTGTTAAACATAATTCAAATGAATCCTTTCACAACTGTTAAACCTCTCAAAATGTCAATTTTCTCCTTGGGATATTTAATAAGCTTTACTCTCCCCTGAACCAGCTTTATGCACGGTTTGCGAATGACTGTTGTTCTGGACACTGAGGAAGACAGTGTCAGCTGTGGCATCCTGAATAACTGCAGCAGGGCTCTTCATCTAGAAGGAGGAAGAATATTTTTTCCTGGGCATCCTCTGGGGGCTGGTTCAGCTGGAGAGCTGCTGAACACTGAGGCACAATTTGAACTCTTTTTTCATGAGGATGGGAGTTAGAGGAGTGAGACACTGTTGGAGTCTGACAGTTTAGGCATCAACAAAAATATAACATACTCCAGTGATGTTGTTCTGTCAACACTTTGGAACAGACCCGAGTAACTCCCTGAAGCTGTACTGATTGACAAGCTGCTGACAAGCCCAAGCAAGTTTGAGGGATGTTAGTTACTGTCTCTGCTGCATTTGAGCTGAGGTTACATGCAAATTCAGGAGATGGTCCTGATAAGCTCTACATCAGTCTTTAAGTATTACACTTTTTTTTCTTGCATGTATTTTCCTTCCAGCATGAACATGACCCACAGGCAGTGTGAAAAGACAACTGATAAGAATCTCTAATCCAGTTGCATACTTCACAAAAGAATCCTGCACATCAATCCAAAAACTAGAACTGTCCCTGTCAAGCTTTTGGCACAAAAAACTAGAATGATGTGATGAGAATGCAAATATAAAGCTCAATCACCTATACTAGGTGACTACAAGTGTTACAGGATTACTGACTAGCCATGCTATTTCGCAGTTGAAGAAATGATACTTCCAAGTTTTCTTTATATTAATAGGAAATATATATATATTATAGAAAATACCTTGTAGGAAAAGATGGTACGTGACATATTTTTCAATGATCCAGTAGATTATATTCTTCCAGTATTAGTTCAATATTATTTTAATGTTCACAATGCTGGAAGGTTATCTGATCACTGTATTAGCATATGCACAATGTTTACATAGCAAACCAGATTACATGAATTTTCATTCTGATCACTAGTACAGCTTGACAATAAGAAGAAAAACAAAAGATGGCATAGATTAATTTCACTGAAATCCTTCCCTCTGCAGAGCACAATCTAGTAGAACTGAAAATGCCAAAAGGCTTTTAGTTATTAAAGTTCATTTTGTGTAATTTTTTATCTACCTTCACTAACATTGTTCTCCTTAGCAGCCAGCCAGCATAGTGTGATCTGGTAAATGCACCATAATTAAAAGTCTATTTACAATTTTCTTTTAAGCTCTCTTTACAAACAATTAGAAATTTATTGCTTCATCACAAAAACCTCCTTAAGCTAAAAACTGACATAGAAAATCTTTTCCTGAAATAACATTTCTACATTTTAGTTTTTTAAAAATGAAGGCATTGTCTCACAATTTTCCAGTTTCAACAATGGTGAGTATGAGTTGCACCATGGCTTGTTAGCATCCTGCACATTTTTACACAAACTCAAAGTATTTCTTCCCTATTTGAATTTCAGTTCTGATCTGATTTCTGAGGTATTTGAATACCTTATTGGTTTTATATATTTTAGCCTAAACACACTCCAGCAAGAAGAAGACAGTTGTTGAGCTCCTGCTACAGAAAAAAGGTAACTTTCCTAAAAGCACATTGGGAAGTGGCCTCAAAGACAGGTCTGGCTTTCTGGTGTAATATCAGCTGAAATTTTTCAAAATAATTATTCTCTTTTCATGTTTAGTAAGCTAGATTTCTCATTAGTCTGACAACAATGAGATCAGAAAGGAGATACTCACTTTTCATCCACAATGACACACACAAAATCAAGAGTCTACCTGCATGGCCTCAAAACCTGTGTGCTCGGTGTTTTACTGAGAATGACAAACACACCTATGAATGACTGGGAGGGAAGAGGGGAGACACAGAACCATAAAATACAGACAACAGCTAGGAAATGTAATCCACCTTTGAATCTCACCTCTTTAATCTAGCTTCACCAACTTGTTAAAAGAATACTGTGATGAAGTAATTGTAGAAGACAAAGGAGTCAGAAAGGGGACGTATCTCATTGAAACTCCCCCCAGTTCCATGAACTCTGTCTATTCTCTCCACTAATGCACAGCAAGGGTGATCCCAGCCTGCTGGAGGTCCTGAGAAGAGTGCCAGCACAAGCCCCTCTCCAGGCAGGTATCCAGCCTGGGGCCAGAGCTGTTGGATCAGATTCTCCCAGACTGCCCAGGCAGCAGGGCCAGGGCCCAGGGGCCTTGGTGAAAGCACTGATCTTTGAAGGCACCTGAAAACCCAGCATGGCCAAAGAAACCTGGATGCAAGGAGATTATTTTTATCTTCTCTGTGCTGACAAGGTTAAGGACTGGATCGTGTGACTGATGGGCAAACAAACATCACAACAAACTGCAGGAGGATTTGAAAACCCGGACTTTAGAAGCATAAGGACTACCAAAGGTCGGCTGTTGGACAGACAGAAGCCTCAAAAGAACTGCCTGGAAATGGAGAGAAAAGCAGCACAGAACTCTGTTCAGTGTAAAGCAATGCTAGTCCTGGCCATTCCAGCCATCTGCCCATCTCCAAACCAGCACAAACAGGCAGCTCTCATCTGGTACCACAGATTCTGGGCTACAGGTGACAGAAAACCATCTTTACAATTTGTCAAGTAGGGATCCCAGGAAGGGGCAACTGTGTTCTCACTGTTCTGCAACTGTGAGCACTGGCACCACTGCTCACTACCCCACAGAGTCAGTGCAGACACAACTATGTAAGTACAGACATAATTCTGTTATTTTAGATTACTTCTTCCCCCATTCAACCACTCCTCTGGTTTAATTTAAAAAACAATACAAAATCTGCTTAATTTTCCCCAAACATATAGCACATGTTTTCTAACTGTTACCCTGAATCTATTTTATTATATTTTTAAATGGTCAGTATTGCCAAATAGCATTGCATCAGAATAATTTTTAAATCTAGCCTATGGTAAAGCTTTCAGCTGCTTTTTCTTCACTCCAAAAATTCAGTTGTGTTGGTTTTCAAGCCCTTTACACAGCTCTGGACATACCAACATGTTAGAAAAGACTAGAGAAGCTTGTCTTTATGTGCTTCAGTTCTGCATGCAGGGTAATTAAACCTGGTTCTTATTGCTTTCTACAGACTATTTGTGGCTGGCAGCAGACCATATGGGCAAGTAGCAGATGTTTCCTTTTAGTTTTCCATATGACTGTATGAATGCCCAATATGTGAAAATTATTTTCTGGCAAGAGGTGCTACGGGGAACTGTGTCTCCTTTTGTGCTCGACACATTTCACTCAGATTTCCTGGGGCTCTCCTTTTATCCCCAGGATGATTATTCAGTCTCTTGGTGGAAAAGAAGGGAGAACACAGTTTATGCCTGTAGGTTTTAAGCTTGGCAACAAGTATCTCAAGTGCACTCCAGTGAGAGGAGTTTTAGGTTTTTTAGCCTTCCCCTGCAACTTAAGGACTATTTGGTAACCTTCTTTTCTATGCTCTACACTACTTTGGGATATGGCTGCACTGACATATTTTATATTGAAGTAGTAAGGGAAGCACCTTATGTTCTCACTCACACAAAAGTATTCCTGAAAATCATACACCAAAGCTGAATGCAATGAGGAGAATTACTGGATCAAGGAGTACTATCAAGATTTTTTCCCCTTAGGAACACTGCCCTTCAGTTTGCTTTGCTGAGTGCTCTCATAACCTTGGGAAAGCAATGTCACAGGCCAGCAAGAGCAGGAGTGACCAGAGTGCTGGATCACAGCAGGAGCACAATCCACACGAGACTGCTAAAGACTTCTTGTGGGGCAAAGTGCCCTGCCTGGTCCAGCCCATTGCTTGTAAAATGCTATAGTGTCTTCTGGCATGAAAAGAACTGAATAAATGCAAGCTGTTATCACTTCTTCTGAGCACACAGAGAATTACTCCAGTTAGCAGAAACTTTAGTGAGGCTCTTTCAGGAAGAGGAAGTGAGCCCAATGCAATGTTTTTAAACAAATATCTTTCTGGGATTGTTATTTGCCCCATTTTACTACAAAGTCAAAACTACGGTAAGCATTGCATTTTCCCCCAAGCTTTTACAGAGGTTCACGGCACATCTGCTCCCTAGCACTATTTTTCAGATTGTGGGAGGGTATCCACTATTTTGCCAGGTAGGTGACATCTTAAATAGCAGAATAGCACATCTTCAGAAGTAAGTTTCAAGCTGTGAAATACTGAGCCAGAGAGAAACATGGATCTTCACTGGCAGCTATCACTCAAAGTTTCTGCTGCTAAAAGAAGTTCTTGTGAATGTTTCTGTTTTCAGGACATCTTAGGCCACATGTGCTATTAATTTAACTCCATAATAATGGTTTCATTTACTCTCTGGAAATAGGAGGAAGATACATGATATTATCTTTGCAATCTTCATTCTTTCTGTCATTGGTAAAACAATGGAAAGATTTTAAAAACCAAAACAGATCATCACAAAATTGAAAATACTACTGACTCTTGCAATGCAGTTTTCATTCTGACCTTGATAGCAAAAAAGGACACAGTAGTGGTCTTATATCCTATTATCAAAGGAAGAAAAATAAACTCAAAAGAGACAAATTCGCGTGTGTTTCAGCATTCAGCTGCAATGCAAGATAAAAGCTGACTTCATTTAGCTTCATTAAAACCCCTTAGGTGGTGACAGCTGTGTGTAACAGGAAGGGGTTACAGTACTGAGCTCATTTCAGTATTCCTGGCAGTTCTGAACACAGCACTTGGTGGCTGTTGTACCTGCTGTCCATCCCAACCAGCCTACACTCCAGCAGGAACTGGGAGAAGAGCTTGGAAAAAGCTTTGGAATCACAATGGACACCTGACATCATGTCCTTGCTTTGGTCACTCCATAGTATTTTGGGAGCAACAGTTCAGCTGAATTCCTTAATTTTCCCATGACAGACAAGTTGACTGTGTCACAGTGAAACTCCATGCCAAAGGAGGGTAATAAATATACTCACTTAAAACCTTATCCTCCTGCTAGCACTGGGGATGTTTTGTTCAATTCTGGAGTAAGAAAACTCCCATGCAAGTAACACACACTAAATGGTGCAGCTCAGGAATACAATGGGATCCTTGTATGAGGTCTAAAGCTGTACATATCACTGCTTCAGGTGATTTCCACCCAAATCCAGTAAATCTACAGCAGCTGTCAGGGACTTTTTAGAAACAAGATATTAAAACAGCTGTGCCCATCTTTCTCAAAGTTTAGGCCAGAAGATCATATGAAACATCACAAAACTCTCTTTAATTTTAGCAAAGAAGGTGTTAAGTCAGGCAGTTTACTAGTTAAACAAAAAATCCCCTTCATTCATTTGCAGAAAAACCTAAATGTTACACGTATGAGCTGCCAAAAGCAACATAGCCAGCACTGAGATTTCCATAAACATCTTCTGACATTGTACTGTCCTCGTTGCAATGTTATGCTGAGACACAAATATTCAGCCCACAGATCTGTTACATTCTAGAGCTTCCAGCAGACTCCACTTCAATAATTTTTAGGCACTGAAGCTGGTAGGAGGCAAAATGAAATGAAGCCTATTGAAAAGTTTTCCAGCCTATTTTCATCATTTTAAGTACTTGCATTTACAAACTCTTTTGGGGTATTTTAGTATTAGGCAATAGACTTCACTGTTTTTCAAACTAAAATATGAATACAAGAAAAATGAAGAATTTCAGTTCTGAACTTATTACCTCCCTGCACTTTTAGATCACGACAGAATTCTAAGTCTGTTCCATGACCAGAGTGACAATTGCTTAAAGACTGAATTGCCTGTGATTGCCTGCAGCCAAGGTGAGACATAAGGTATTTTTAACACTGCTGCCAAAAATAAAAAAGTGAGTGAACTACATAGCAACTATAGATTCAGCTATTCAACAGTTTTCTGTGAGAAAAGGTCCCCTCTGAGAACTAACAAAAAAAGATGCAAGGAGTTGATGAACTCTGCTCAATTTTTCTATCCCAATCTTATTACTGCATTTAAGTTCCTAAGCAAAAATCACTGTAATGACTCCTGAACAATCCTGACATTATCGAATTTAGTACGAGTGATCACAGCTCATATTCAATGGAGAGGCAGAAACACAGCTCTCCCTGCTATATAGGAAAGTACACTGGGGGCTCAGTGAATCAGAATATTCCCCAAAATCAGCTCAGCAGCACTTGGATTTTCTGCCCATACAGAAGTAGAGTGCCAATGGCCCTAAAGTTACTTTAGATGAATCTTTGAAGACAATGAATACAACACTGAAGTCCAAAGTTAACAAAATCCTGCCAATACTACTGCTCTTTCATAAGACACACTCATAAAACTACTGACAAATATTGTGATTTAATTAAGGGGAAAAGGTTTTTCACTCTTCTTTGATTTGTAACCAAGTATTGTACATTTTAACATGATTTCTTCTATTTACTTCAACACTGTCTAATGCATAGGTTTCATATGACATCTATGCTTAACCAAGGCCAAGTGAAACTCAAAGCAGAAAATACTTTTCTATAAGAATATACCAACTATGCAACTTGCTACTACAGCAATTATTTCTGCTGTAAGTTTTGAAAGGGCGCAGGTATACATGCTGAACATCAGCAGTAATCAAAATTACAATGGAAAAAATAGATTAAAGACATAAAAAAATGAGGAAAAAGAATGAACTATGGATGCAAATTGGAAATTAAATGATGGATGGGAAACTTAGAAGGAACTATGAGGAAAAGTTAAGAGAACAATGGTAGGATAAGAAGCAAAGATGATGGGAGATGAAGAGACAGTAAAGGACTGTCTGCCAATGGACATAAGATCAAAGATTCAGTATAGAAAGAAGAGCTTTAAAGAAGGTAAAAGAGACTTCAGAAAATCCCACACAAGATATTTAGAACAGCTTTCATTTGCTCATATATGTTGCCGCTGAATCTGATTCAAAAGAATTAGGTCAAGATGGATAATTTAGAAGTAAAAAAAACCCGAGTTTTTTTCAAAGAACTTCATGTATGTATACAATACATGCATATATTACTTCCTGGCTGGTGAGGAGTGTCATTACTGAATGGCACCATGGTTTTTTCTTTAATGAAACTAAACGCCGCAAACAAAGAGGGTGTAAGTGACCCCTCCTCACTAATGCCAGTGGCTTAATTAGTCCCTTTTCTAAGTGGAGCTGATGGATCTCTGCAGCTAATTTACCTACCAGCTGTGTAATTCTGCAAAAGCAGCTTTGATCTTCTTCACTGAATTATCCACTTCCTCTTTGATCATCACACGGTATCTGGTTAGAGAAACAGTGCAACGCTGCAAGTCTTTTACTGACTTTTCAATGTTTGGCCCTAAAATAGAAAACAAAAATTGCACGGTAGTCAGAAAGTTGGTTTTAGTTTTCCTGAATGAGGCACCAGGAATAGTTCAACATATTTGCCCAGATTAGAATGAAGTGGTTATTCAACTGAAGTCCATAAATCCAACTTTTTCACAGTCCCTCCCTAGTGCTCTTCAGTTTCTAAAAATGTTTGCTAAAATGCATCCCCCAAATCAAATAAATATTAGAAAGGCATTATTAGTTCAAATTATTCAGTTTAATATGTTCATAGACCATAAACTGTTTTATTAATTTTGTTATAATTCTTGTACTTTCCAACACATCACTTCCTAACTTATGTGAATTCAGAGTTTTTTTCCTAGAGGCCTCAGCTGTTTTTTGACCTCACAACAACAACAGAGACCAAATTTACCTCTTTTTTTGACTGAATCATCTGTCTTTGTTTCAAGTTGGGTTGACGCATTGGGTGATTTAACTGAGGAAGATTTTGACTTTGGCCTGCCTAGGTTACATTGGAGTTGAACTGATGACTGAAGAGGCTCATGCTGTTCTACTCCATTCACAGTCTTTGGGTTTAATTCCACCGATACTCTCTGGCGCTCTCGTTCTCTGTCTGCAAGAAAGCATTAAGGAAGAAAACAGGGAGCTGTAAGATTAAGAAAGGTATGAAGCCTTACTGTTAAGTCAGAACGACTTTATGGTGCTCTCCTGGCACACATCCTACAGAACCTCAGAGAGCTATGACAACAAATGAAATTGTTTTGGTAATGAAACACTAATTGGAACACTTCCTTGTTTCAACAGTGTATAAAAGAAAAACCTCAATAAAAAGATCAACTCTCATGCCAATAGGGAAAATACCTCATAATGTAAAAAGCATGCTACCAATTATAGTATTTGCCCAAATATGTATATATATAGTACACAAAAAAAAGTTCCTAATTTCATCAGCATTTTAAAAGCACTGATTAAACATTCCTACCTGAAATGCTTACCTTGCCTGACCACAGATTTCTATCAAAAGTTGCTGCTAAGAGGAACCAAGCAGGAAATGAAAGTATGCCAAAGATTAGGCTCCTGGGTTCAACAGCTTCAGAGGGATAAGATAACAATGCCTGAGTCTGTTTGGCTGCCACAAGACTACCTGGTTTCCTCTTTCCAAAACTCCAAAGAGATTCAAGATAGTAGCATCATAACAGAGGAACTAGCAGCTAAAGCATGACTGTGAAAACTGACAGGCAAGGCCAGCTTTACTGCCCCTGTGAATTTTAGTTAAGAAAATGAGCATAAAAAGTGATTTGTTGCATTAACTCATTTTTCTAATTTTTGTACTCACTTTGATGAATGGATGATTCTTCATTCTGAAGATGCTTTTTATGCATCATTTTATTCAACTGATGATGCGTGGTGTCTAGAGAAAAGGGACTTGTCAGATCAATAACTGGATTATGGCCCATGGAATAGGATAAACACCGCTGGGATTGAGGGGTATCACATGGACAGGTGCAGCATACCAACTAGTGACTTCCTTCTGCCCTGGCTGGCCATTACAATGGGTGGAAAGCACATCTTGGTATGTTTAATTGCAATCACGTAATACCAGAGAAACAAGGAGGAACATCAGTGCTCACATTTTAAATCAGCTTTTAAGGGCTTTAAAAAGTTAAGTCTGAAAACAGAAAGGTATCTTGCATAAAACAGTATGTAAGAAAGTAGAGAAAGAAGTGAAAGAAACCTGCGAATCTGTGAAAGCAAGAAACACCAGTAGTGTGCACTCTGAACATGTCAAAGATTTGATGCCGACACTGGTCTCACACACGGTGAGGAACTCTCCTGTGAGAGAGCTGCCACTAACCCTGTTCAACTCTTCCTGCATCTCACCCTAATGCAAATAGAACATCCTTTATAAATCAAGGCTTCCTACTGTGAGTTGAGGCTGCCCTTCCTACATAACTAACAGGTAATTAGAAACCAGCAGTCTAGAAACTAACCTATAAAGAAAGGCCAGAGCTCTTCGGTTCTGTCCCTAAGATTTGATCTGAAATTCATTGTTAATGTGCATAATTGTTTTTTCTGCATTTAATTAGCAGCTTTGGTACACCTGTCAAGACAACTACAAACTTGACAGCTTTCTGCCTAAAGAAAGCCACCTAGAACAACAATTATACTCTAAATTAAACTTTTTGATTATCTTTTGTCTGCAATATACTATGACCCTGTTTCTTCCAAAACTACACATGAGCTACTTGGAAACCCAACAGAAAGATGCCCAGCATGGGCTAGCAAACAGTAGTTTTGTATGCTGCAGCTGAACTTTTAAATTTGACTTAAGACAATCAACACAACTAAAAATAGATTAAGTCTGCAGCAAGTCTATGAAGACTTACACCAGCTAAGACACATGTATAACAAATTATAGGAATAAAGTCTCTGTCAAATATCTGCAAGAGAAGTCAAAAGTCTGGATAAGAGTAGCTGCAAGTAAACTGTGACATGGTTCAGTATGTGATGGCTTGGAATTTCAGCACCAGCCTATGGTGTGACATCCACTACATTAACAGTCAAGTATGACCACACCTGCCAGTAATGGCAACAGCCATTAACCTGTTCTGAAATCTGCTGAGCTGCCATATTCACAATGAGTGGTTTATCTTTCTGCAGCAGCTTGCCATTCAATACCTTTCAAATCAAGTGAACCTCATAGATTCTTTGGCTGAAAGAGGAAAAAAGCTGTATGATCCCTGAGATATAAACAGGAAGTTTGAAAGAGTCATTAAAAATCTTCCTACATGAAAAATAAGTAGGGAAGATATCAGGATCTGATTTTACCAAGGTCCCTGCAAAAGCAATAGCATAACAAGGCAGCACTACATATCCTTTCTGTGCATTCACACTGCTTCTTTACAAGGCCATGCACAGAAAGCGTAACAGCAACTAAAGATGTCTAAGAAAAAGGAAGATGGAATAATGGCAGGAAATAAGTAGATACCAAATGTTTCAGCCTCTAATTTTCTATGGAGAAATGCTGCATCCTCCCATCTGGTTCCTCAAGTCCCTTACAGGCTTGCCAGGATTTTATGGCTCTAGAAGTCCTAATCTCATAGACTGGAAGCTGGTACAGGCAAAGCTTCAACCTCATGTTCCTCATGGTGTGGAAAGCATTAGGGACTCTCAACAGACACCTATGATGATCCTTCTGAGCTGTGAGCCCTCTGAAGGAGATGGTGAAATGACTGCAGTAACATTCATCTGATAGAAAAGGAACCAAAACAAGCCAGACAAGGACAATACAAAGGAGATTACAACACAAGAGAGAGCAATATGAAACAGGACTCACTGCAACATTTCATACTGCTTTGAAAGAGTTTCTATGACTTGCTCAGAAACTGCAAGGGCACAGCTGCTGGCCTCTGAAGGATCCTGATCACTCCAGCAGAAATGCAACAATATAAATATAGGTAGCTTTTGACCCTAAGAAAGTAGTTATCACACTGACTGCAAAGAAAAGGATATTAGTGCAACCAAAAGTGAAGAAGAAATTATTTTCTTCTATTAAAAAATCTGCCAGGAAATTATTTTATTATGTAAGGGAAATTTGAATATTAAAGTTTCAGGTTTCATTTTCTCTCTATTTCCTTTCCTTTCGGTTTTTTTTTTTTTTTTTTTTTTTTTGGAAGCTCTCTCTCCTTCTTGTTATTGAAGCAGTAGAGATGTGTTTAAACTGAAAAAATTGTGAAGCTATGGACATTTCTCATTTGCCACTTGCAAAAGCAAAGAAAAATTTCAAGATACTTTTTGCCCTTTAAATGTACAACTAACTCTTAACTATTTCAAAGAGAAAATGCAGGATTTAAATGCACTGACCCATAAAAAGATCACTAACAGCATGGGTACTCTTCTTGCCTTCTGTACCCCCTAGAAAACACTCCCCATGCATAGGCAATTAAGTCTACATGCATGTATCATTTCAAAAAATGCCACTCTAAGAAGTCTGGTTCATACAACAAACGTTTATGTCTTGCAAAACAAGTGGCAAAAATGCTTTTAGTATTATGGAAATTCAGAATTTTCTGGGTTATGGCATATTTTATCCAAAGCTAAGTGGGAGCCTAGCAAGGGCAGGGAGTGTATCTCTGGTCCTTTGTGAGGCATCAAATTTTTACAACAAAATTTCTTGGTATGTAGTTTGTTTGACTGCTATAGGCTGCATAGCCTTCATTTAATTAACCAGAGGCTGGCACCACTAGAGTCATCCAAAAGCAGTAGATAATTCATTTCAGGACAATTATTACTTTGGCACATTCCATTGAAATGGGGTTTGAGAGCTGTATTTGCAACCACGGAAAAAGGGATTTCAAGGAAAGGTCTTAAGGCACAGGAAGAAAATACTAATAACAGCAATAATCTAGGCCTCTCAGACATCTGAAATGTGAAGAGCTGAAGAAACACTACCAGTACTGACAATCCAATATGAGCTTTATGAACTTGTAGGCAAAAGTTTTCACAGAGCTTCTGCCCCACAGCAGTGAGTTTGTTCACACTGGTGTTGGTACAATCATAACTCTGTACTTACTACAGTGAGGAAGTTTCTTTCTCTTTCTGTGTTACTGCCCCTCCCAGTTTCAGAAATGGTAACTAGATAAACTAGACCCTGTGAGAAACTAAGTGCATGTACTAAAAGGCTATCACAGTGCCTTTCCACACCACAAAGGCCCTCCCTGCCTTGCTAGGAAAAGCCAGTGGAGGTCTACTGTGACTAGCCTGTGTAGAAAAGATGAGAAAAAGAAAAAGCAATAAAGAAATCCAGTTATATGCCACAAGCTCACAGTGCTTAGGTAACTTTATCCCACATGAGTGACTTAATAATTTTACTAACAATTTGACACTCAAGCTATTTTTTAACCCTGCATTCTTCTGTATTTCTACCTGCAATATTCTGTATCATATGGGCTGTCTATTATAAGAGAAGAAAGACATTTGGCACAGAAACATATTGCAAGATTAATAGTGTGCAGATATAAACCTATCAGCATGACTTTGATAGTTATGTGCATTATTTTCCCACAAAAACATCTCTACATTGTCTCCATGGCAATAAAAATACCATGATCTTTATGTCAGTGAAGGCTTGGCTACTGCCGGTTGAAAAGGTGCTCTCTGTCAGATGAACTGACCTTTGCTTTCTGGACAGTCCAGTGCTGACCCTACAAATCCAGAGCCTTTGTTCTCAAGAGAAGAGGTTTCCAGTTTCTGGTTGGCAGAACCACGGCCAGAGCTGTCCTTAGGGCATCCATTCATGTGACAGTCATTTATTCGCTGAGGCTCTTGAGATGCCTTCTCAGGTCCACTACTCTTGTTTTTAGGATCTTTATTGCCTTGGTGCTGTTTAGATTTGCTTCTTTTTCTCCTATTGTTCTAAATGGAGAAATAACGCAAGAACAGAGATACCACTCAATGCAAATCATACAAACTCAAAATACAACCAGTACGCTGAGCAATGTAAGTGGCTGTGACTATCCAGGATACAATTTCTTATTAAAAGTGCTTCTGTGCATGGGTTGTTTTGGGATTTGTCCCGTGCTTATCCAGAGTCTGATCCCCACACCCAGCTACACTCATGTGCTGTCCCAGAAATTCACTCAGAACACTGGGCTTAGTGAGACAATGACAGAAGAACAGGATTAAAAATAGTACACACATTTGATTTCAAGTACTGTCTACAGGTGTGAATGAAGTCACCTGTGATGGAAAAGGCCAAGTACTGACCCAAAATACTACAATTCAAGTACAAACAGCTGACAAGCTATTTAAATGCCTTGACTCTCAAGAGCAAGTTCTTACCTTCTTTTTCCCTGTCATATTCCATTCCTTTAGAACCTGAGCTGCACTGCCTAGAGAAAGGAAAGATAAAATGTTTCAATAAAAGTTCAACTCTAAAAAAGAACCAGTGTGTTCATGATCAGTTTCTACTCTCCTAGCTGAGGAGCATTTCAGTTTGTTGTGAATTCTCTTATGTGGGGAGAACAAAATGGACACTGCTGCCTTTCTTCTTCCCAGTTACCTGTTTTAATTACACTACTTACAGTGCATGGTCTATTTGGCTTTTTATGCACTTCATTGCACAAAGTGATTGTGTCCCTAACTTAAAACATTAGCATAAGACCCAGAAAAATAAACACTCAAATCTCTTGCCTGAAAAGGAAACTATCTCAGCACCCACAGACAACACTGAGTACACTAAATAGTCTACACTGACTCCAGAGCATCTGAAAGTTTAAAAAAAATTTTGGCATTTTTATAATGTATTTTCTATGTGTTACTTGTCATCCTCAGAAGACATAAGAGTGTAAAAAGTAAAGAATTAGCAACTGAAAGAGTAATTTTGTGGACTCTTGCATAAAATCTGCATCACACAAATGCAGTAAACTTAAGCCTGGCAGAAAAGAATGGTAAAAAATTATATTGAAAAGTAACTACAGTTATACTTGAAATTCCACCTGCCAGCCATACTGAGTTACTTAGATAAATGTATGGAACAAAGCAGGCAGAGCCTTGGTCAGAACAGTGCTGGCTGCCATGTTAGAAGAAAACTCTTCTCCTTCTAATTAGCATTATCATTTTGGTCTCCTGGAGCCTATTGCTGAAAACAGACCTCATGGCAAGCACGCAGTCTGAATTTTCATCCAAACTACTGTGGCAGTATCTGGCACAACAATGCTTTTAATCACTATCAGGTTAAGGTCTTCTGCTTGAATTTAAAAATCACTTTGTGATCACTTCACAAATCTAGTAAATATTCAATTACTAGCCTTTTCAAGTGGACTTCATACTCAGCCATTCTTCTCACTCCTTTCAGTGAAATGTTGATATTACTATCAAGAAGAATTGCTGATTCCAGACCACCATGAGTTGTCAACTTGTATTCAGCCAAAGACGTGTGAGATTTTCAGATGAACCAAATATACACTTCTACCACAATAAACCATCTCCAAGACTATCTGGTGAGCCTAACACACACAACAGGAAAGATTATGTATCTTGCTAAGCCAAATTTGTTCAACTGTGAAAAAATTTACATGGAATCCATCAAAGCCATGTTTTATTTACTTGAAGACATGACAATGCAGATAAAAGGCTTAAATAACTTCTATTTCATGTATAACTACATATATATTTATAATTAGTTACACACATAATTTTGTACATGTAAGTACAACTCCCTCTCCTAAAGGTACACCATCTTTTGACAGGCACAGTATTTCTGTATGCAGTAATAAACATTTTCTGCCCATTTTGCTCAATGATGTTGAAAATATGTGATTTCATGTGACAGCTTTGTTAACTGTCTTCACAGTAGCAACCAACTGCCTTTTTGTGTTGGCTGGTGGTGTCTTTGCCTTGCTTCCCTCAGCCTCCCTGTGAATACTTTGCATGCTGAGAGTTACTTTAGAGATTCATCCAACCAACCTCTGTTTCTTCCAATTGGAAATGCATTAACTATCCAAATCCCAAAACCTCACTTGAATCCATAAGTATCATCTACAAAGCAGCTGAACAGACCTTCTGATTATGCTTAATTAGGTAAACTAGCACAGCAAATAAAACATTTGAGCCCTCTTCCATTTAAATCAAATTTCACATACAGAATAAAATTCATAACAGAGGCATCACCTAAATATTACTTGCTTATATGAAGCAAGACAAGAAACTAAATTTGAATATTTCTTGATTCAGAAAGCACCACCTCTGAGAGAAGCACTGCATAGAAGTGGCTCAACCTTTCCATTCAGCATGGTCACCCCAATGTTTTTCACTGCAGGACTTCTCAGCGTGTGTTATTTCAACCTTAGCAATTTTTGTCATTCATGTGAAAAATATTTCAATTATTCATTCTATCCACAGTGGCAGCTGAATGGATAGGTATCTTTTCTGCTCTTTCCAGACAGTAACAAATATTACCTATTTTCATATATTCCCTCACAAAGGCTTCTGAACAGTAATCACGAACTGGTAAAGTTCAAACAAAGATCATCTGAACATGGATATATAGCAGCTTGCTTTTTTTCACGACTTTATTGCACTTCTTGCAAAGCTTGTGTTTGCCCTGTTTCTTCCTTACAGCAGGTGATGACACATGGCTGTGAAAGCACTTACCCTTTTGAGGAACCATTGGAAACAATTCATAAGCCACAATCAAGCCATGGTAACTCACGACAAAATGAAGTGAAAGCAACTTACTGAATAGTCATGGAACAATCCTCCACTACTTTCCCCAGGACATACATTACAGGAAAACAAAATTATTGTTAATTAGATGCATGACACTTTTCTTTTTTGCTGTGTGCACAGACAAATGCAATTTCAATACATCCCTCAGAATATAACTGTCTGTGCAACTGCCTGAAGCAAAAAGAACCATATAGACTTGACGGAAGAATTTTGATACATTTATAAATAGTCCAGTTTGCTTGCATATGCTTTTTGCATATTGGTAATTCCTAGTATATAATAATGCTTTTTGGCTGATACATTTTACTAAGTTATTCCAAATCAAACCCAAAAAAATTCTTAAGTAAAATAGGAATGAATTAACCAACTAGTTGAGATTGCAAAAATGAGGCATTTTAAGATATACAGGACCCTTTGATACCACTGAACTTCTACTATCATTTATGTAACCCCAAGCTACAAAAATTTTGAAAAGATTGCTCATAGTATGCCATTACTTCTGCAAAGGGTTTCTTACAGATTGTGGTGAAAAGTTCAAAACACTTGACTTTATATATTTACCAGGAAAAGTGATATTAAAATACAAGTGACCTTTCATTAGAGATGGTCTCATGACGCAAAATACAAACATGGATCCAGGTTTAAATGGCTCAAACTTTCAATGGAGTCTTGGTTCAGCCATTATAAATGTCAAGGCTATTTGCAAAATTCAGATTGAGGTTTGAATGTCAATGTATGCATTGAATTCAGGGATTTAGGGGCCTGGTTATGTGCTTCAGAACTATCCTGAATTGTTCTTAGTTATTGTATCTTCAATAGTGAATTATTTACTGATATATTACTCTAAAAAGCATATGTAGAATAAAGAAGCAAGTCTGCAGTAAGAATGGCTTCAAAAACGGCAAAGCCAGGTAGAACAGATGAACAGCCATGTCAAACTCATACTGTGAAAAAGCAAAGATGCAGACAGGAGGATCTATTTTTTTATAATTAACAAGTGTCACACATCAGATTTCAGAAGAACTACAGAATATATTTTGAGCCACTAGAGACAATAAAGACCTTGGCATGTGATTGAATCGCTCTTACATTAGTGGAAAAGGTACATTGTACTCACCATCCATGAAAGCTTGAACCGCCTTGTCTACATTGTTATCAAATTGCTGCAACACCAGAACTATCTCATTATTGCTTTTGTTCGGAACAATTGATCGGATTGCATTGATCTGTAAGTAAAAGAAGACAATAACATGAATTCATCATACTCCTTTAGACTATAAGGAGTGCCAATGCACGTTTATATAAATGTCTCTTACACCGATGAGCTCACGAGCACACAGCAATGTATCTGCACAAAGCAATACCCGTCCTATCCTTACCCAGCCATGCAAATAATGAAGCAATTTCTTCATGACATCAAATCACAGAACTGGTAGCCAGCAATCCTGGAAACAAATCCCATTCAGTCACAGCAGAACTAGCTTAATTCAACTGACAGAATTTGGCCTTATTCTTCTTTCCTAAATGGTCTATTTGCTGCCAAGGGTTTCAACATATCACCTACACAAATTTAGTGAGCACACAACTTCTTCAAGGCTCTTGCCTGGCCTTGCTACATCAAAGTTATGATTGATGTTTTTTTGGCATCTGAAAAAGTCATATGCATAGAAACAGTGGGAGGCTAAAAGAGAACAGTATCATTTTAAAAAGTTTTAGTGGCTGTTCAACATAATTTCAGTTTGCTGTTCCATACACAAGTGACCAGGAAGCTTGTGTAACAAAATCCTGAACAAAGATCATGGGATGCCGAATGCTTCCTTCAGGAAGCTGCTGATGGATGAGGTGTTACACCCACAGATAACTCTGACATGCCATGCTTAAATTTCACAGCATTTGCCACTGCTGTACTGTCAGTATCCCTTAATACCAAATGGAATTCAACTCATGATGTTTTAATAAAATGTTCCTACTGGGATCACTTATTTTATTTATTGATGATCATTTATTTTCTCATCGCTCTATATTATAGCTACTTTAATGCTATAAAAATTTTACTAGATCAGATCAAAATAAAAGTATTTAAATGTAATTAGCAAAGCAAAAGCCTATGATAAAAATTGAGAGACTCTGCCAAACCAGTTTAGCAGTTCAAATTAGCTTTACGAGCTTCCATGTCAAGATATCCAGCATTTACAGTAAGAAACTTGTTACTGCCCTGCAAATGTTTATCTGGCACTCTCCTTTGTCATCTTCCTGTGGGAACACATCCTTGATTAGGGTGTACTTTATTTACTGCAATCCAATGTCATCATGCTAATTGTGAAGCAGTGTGGTCTTTTTATTGTACTGTGAAATGTAATTGCAAAAAAAGTAATACGTGAAGGTAGAGCTGTTTAAGGGAATTAGGCTGGCTCACATGGCAAAAGCACTCACAATACATTGTCTTAGCTGCCCTGTTAGGTGCTGAAGGACAGTATCTGAGGAGTCTCCATCAAAGGGGACATCAGAAGGTTACTGTGAACACTTAAGTGCTCAGATTTGACCAAAAAATCTTATTTTGCTGTAGTCTGTTCATCCCACTCCTCAACCACTGTGTTTCCCTGTGCTGTATACTACCACACACCAGGAATCACAGCAGGTTCTCTCAGGACAGTGATGGGACAGTTCAGAGTCCTGATGCCTACTGGACTCAGCTTCAGAACTGCAAAAGGCTCACACTTGTCTTCAGCACATGTTAGTACAGCTACTTAGGGTGATTTACTGTGCTCTGTCCATCATCCCATCACACCCCTCTCTGCAGCTTCACATTTGCCCACAATAACTCTCAGGTAGCAAGTCTAGCCTTGGACAGCCCAGGCCAAACCCATAATTTAGAAGTCAGTGGAGCTGAAGTGCTTGTGCATTTCTCAAGGACCCTTTCCCAAAGGTCCGTCTTTGTCTAATTTTGCCACCCTACGACTGAACCATGCCTGCCCACAAGCTTGGTCCCCAGCCAACAGAGGCTACCTTCGAATACCTACTAAACAGGGATAACTTTATGTTGCAGCTCATACAGACTACGCTGACAAGTGGACTGCCTGAAGCAGAGGTTGCTGTTGCCAGAAACTATGCAGAAAATCCCGTCTGCTCAAGTTTCTCCCTTCAGCTGACATGCATGCATGGGGAAGAAAGCAATGAGTACAGCTCTCTGCTATGCACTGCAGGCAGCCAAGTGAAAACTAATCCAAATCAATAGGATGTGAAGAGAAAGCATTGGAAAAAAGGAGTTAATTAATTTGGTGATTGTGTGCACAGGCATGCTATTTACTGATAAACCTGCAACAAGTGTGAACCGAGCTGGCTCCATAATAAAAGCTGGCAAAGACACTAAGGCAGAGCAGGCCACAAGCTGCAGTCCATTTTATGTTCAAGCTCATAGCTCCCAAACACTTTTACCACGTGGATTACATCTTCATATTCCCACAAAAAACACCCCTCTTCTTTCACAATCATGTGGATCATCTCTCTGCCTACTCAAAATTGCATAATCTCCTTGTGGTCACTGCTTACAGGAAAAATAGTAAAAGAAATATCTAGAGTATTCTAACCACCTTTAAACATAAGCACAAGGATCTCACAATGGTTTCTAGGTCCTACTGTGCCATGAAAGGTCTGCAAGCCTCAGGAAGCATCTGAAAACAACCAAGTGAGGCTAAGACCTCACTTAAGAGGATCAGGCAACTCACCACACAGTGCACTTTGGAAACTTCTTAAAGACAAGAAGAGTATCTGAAGGGTAGAGAACATTGACACACAAGAACTCAACCAAGCAGGCTATGTTTTAGACTACAGAATCAACCAAAGGCTTTCTCTGTTTGCACTGTGTGATCTTTGTCAAGAATTTTTTGATTATGGAAAAACCAGAATTAAAAGCTGAACTGTGCTTCATCCAACTAGTGCTATAATTAAATACAAAAAGGCTATGGAAACATTCTAATTGTGGAGATAACCCAAAAAGAAGCAGGATTATGATCCTAGGAAAAATGCTTAACAGTACAGAGAAAAGAAATTTATCATATGACAACACTGTGGACACAGCCATGGTTTAGTTGGACTAAAAATTTTGATTTGTGGAATTAATATACTATAAAGCTCAACAGTTCTACTGCCAAAATCCAACAATATTTTTTGTTGACTGTTGCACAAAAAATACATGTGTTTATCTTTCTATTTGGAAAATACAAAAAATTGAGAAGTTTAATGAAAGAATTCCTCAGGAAAAGAACATCAGATTGCAAAGAAAAGCAAATCTAAGACCTAGGAAATCCCAAATCAGAAGTTGCTTAGACTTTTTTAATCTGCTTCTGTTGTGTATGTATGCTGTGATACCAAGGACACCTACAAGTCAGTGTTTCTCCTTTCCAGATTTGTGCAGTGATTTATGTGGGTGAGTAGATGAAAACTAAAATTAGTTTTAGTAGGATGCATCAAAATTAATACACACATACATACATACATACATATATATGTATACATATAACCATCTCAGTTCAGAACCAACAGAGCAGAGATCCCAAAAGATTTTATTCCAAAACAAAGTATTTTTGTCTTGCAAATTTTTAGGAACAAAATGGCATCATGCTTCCATATCTCTTCTGAAATTTCAAAGACAAAGATCTGTGTGCCAGGTCTATAACACATGCACTGTTTGACCAATGTTTTAATCCAGAATGCACTGAAACTTTTGTACACAGGCAATGAAAATGTCAGCAATTTCTGGACAGAAATTACTGGCGTGCGGTTAAAAAACCTCAAACTGTGACCTGACAGTTTATCTGGGAAGAAGACAAGTTATATGGAGGGAGACCAGCCTACACCTAGAAATGCAAATTTCAAGGTCCCTGATATTCCACCTCTTAGTCCTTTAACCCTGATTTCAAATATATATGTAGATTTCTAGGTCTGAAGCTCAGCTCTGTCCCCTCCTGCAAAAAGTATCCCATTTGTTCCCGGAAAGGGACCTAGTGATAAAAAAGCCACAGGGAGGGATAGGAAAGTTCCTGACAGCATAAGCCTAACACAAAGGCACTTCTCAAATGACAGGTCATAAGAGAGCTAACACAGACTGTGAACAGAAGCATATCAAAGCTCCAGGAATGCTTGACAAATGCAAGATGACAAGGTGCACTTACACTGCAGGGCTCAGCGTGAGCTGGATCCAGGCACTCCAGGTATGCTGGCTCCTCTCTCTGGTTCCCTGCTAACTCAGGTGATAAAAGAGCCCTTGTGCTATTACAGCAATACACCTCACCTGCTTACAGACCTCCACCTGTCTGAGAGAAGTCCATCACTTCCCATTCCCAATCAAAAAAAACTGTATAGAGCTTATTTTTATTACAGATGTGATAAGATGATGCCAGGGCAGGAAGTAACTCCTACTTTTCTCTCTCTAAACTGACAGGCCTCAAACTCAGCAAGAATATCTATCTTCTTAATATGTAAACAACAGATTAAGCAAATAGAATCATCTGGTATTTATGACTTCTCAACAACAAACTCATTTAAAAAATATTTAGCATCCTAAAGAATGAAAGAAAGTAGGAGAACAAAAGAATCTCTTACCAGGTAATGGTACTGCATTAATGCCATTCTGCAAAGGCTAACTCACCAGTCAACTCTATTAGATTTCCATGTATGTGGGAGAAAACATTTTTTTCCTACTTACTGAAACCTGATCATAGGAGAAACAGCATTACCAGACAGACTACAGGGAAGTCAATTATTTTAATTATTTTGTGAAACATCCTGTTTTTATCCAGTGTAGATTCCCAGTGAACTGCTGTCATCATCTGGATGCTAGACAGCATTCTGGGACAGCAAGAGAATTCAGTAACATACCTTCAGAACCACAGATAATTAATGCTATTAATGTCAGCAATAGTTGAGAATCTGTCACAGACAGTAGCTAAATTCCTGGGCTTTTCTCTCCTGTAGCCTAACAGGAAAGCACATTACTTTGTTTACTACTAAGAAATCTTTCTCTGAATTTCAGCTTACAAAAGATTCTTTAAAGCAATCACAGATCTAAAATATAAATCTGTTATCTTGAAAAACACAGTACACAGTCAAGAACATGGAAGACAGAACCCAGGTCCACCCCCATTTAAACCCACAAGCCAGAGCTGAAGTCCTGCTAATGCTTGCTGCAATTTGAGCCAGACTGTCTCATCAGGACCAGAATTCCACAGACATGAGGATGTTTTTATCTGTCTCTTACAAAAAATGTTGAAGACTGTCCAGAAGTGGAACCAAAATTGAAAGGCTTCAAGTCCCCTAAAATAAGCTTCTACCTCACAATAAAATCCCCAAGGTCTGGTCAGATATACTTGAGTATTTTTCTGATGATTACTGTTAAACATCTCATCTGGGGCAAATTTTTGGCTCACCTAAAAAAAAATAAAAAATTAAATTAATCAGTAACAGGTTACTTCTGAGGAATACAGCACACAGGAAAGGATGCTGAATTCTACTGTCTCATGGTAGCTTACTCTAAGTCCTCACAAACATCCATCTCACAAGAAGTTCCAGGTAAGTCAAGCTCAAAAAGAAACAGAGCCTGCCTGGAAGTTGTGACACCAGATTATCTATTCCACATGCAGAACCAAGTTGACATTGATGTGTATCCCTCGAAGCCCTTTACGTTCTCTGTCAAGTTTTAAATGGTTCCCAGGCAACTGTAACAACATGGACTCAATCACTGCCTGTTTGCTGCTCTGCTCCATCTGGTCCCCCTTGGCATCATCTCAAAGAGGATGTTTCTGGTGAATAAGTAACATATCCGGGGTTCAGAGAGTTTGTTTATGTATTTCTGACATAGTGACAAATTAAACTTCTTTGCTGAAAGCTCACGGCTGTTCTGAAACCCCTGAAAACAGCTGCTCTAATCCCCTTGAAGTAAGTTACTATTATGATCACTAGAAATATTCTTATTTATGCCTGGTTAGGAAAACTAACCCTGATCCACCTTCACTTTGTACTAAACATTAAGAGCAACATATTTTCTCTAAGTTAAGAACTAAATTAATTTGTATGGTTACGAATAAACACAGACATTTCCTACTTTATTTTCACTGCATGTCAGTAGCAAATTTTTATGTACCCATATATACATCATTCAATTCCATTACACCCCCAATTTTTCCCAAATCCTGCAAGTGAAGCAGGGAAGAAGGGCTGCCTGAAGAACACTGCTGATTTTGATAATCTAGGAATTTAGCATTAGCAGATGTCCTGGCTACATTAAGCATGAAAATGCATTTCAGAACCACTTAATGGTAGAACTTTTAGAAAGGTTTTGAACTTCTACACAAACATACTTAATGAATACAATTTGACTTGGTTGCATTAAGAGGCTGATTCTTACACTGGAGACATTTTTGCAGAAGCTTTACTAAGTTCACCCTGACAAACTGAACAAGTGTTGCTAATACCCCCTTTGAGTAAAATGACAGCTTTGATCAGATCTGTGCCTCTCTGCTACTATCTGTTCATCACCCTGATATCTTCTGATGATTTATTCCTAGTAAGCCCCCAAAAAGTTCTACTTGCTGCAGTAAACTTCTTTAGGCTCTTGTCATGGACGTATTATTTCATCCTTACCCATCAAATAGAAATCCAGACATTCTACTATGGTCTTTCAGGAGTCATAAGAAGTTTGGCTTAGTAAGAACTACTCTGCTTGAGTGATGACAGGACCATTTACAGACATGAGTCTGTGATACCCTTAACCCAAGTTAAATGGCTTATCAAGTGACAGAAGTGCATTTTGACCAACTTTTCTGGTCTTCAAACAGTACATGTACTTCAACACATGGGCAAAGAACAGCTGCAAAGGTCAATTTTAAGGAGAAAGTGAAATCACAGATTGGAAAGCATCTGCTTTTGTAATGCATGATTTTAAATTTACATACTACTTCGACTCCTTCCATTCCAAATCCTACTCTTTACTTGCATGGTGACTATTGCTTATGAAAACCACATTTATGGTGTAATGCAAACAAAACTGTGAAACCTCCAAAACCACATCTGAATAAAATTTCCTTCTTGCAGTGTTGCCCATCTGCTCCTCCAGTTCTGACACTTGAAAAGACAAATGAGAAAACAAGCCTTTGAGGAGAACTTCAGCAAAACTTCACTCCCAACAGAATCTCAAAAGAAGACTTTTCATCTGAATGAGTGTTTTGCTAATTCCAGCTGACAGCAGATCTCACTTGTTCAAACATGTTTAGACAAACAGTGAATTTAAAAAAAAAAAAGAAAAAATATGGGCCCAAAAGCAAGTCCTGAAGTTTAAACAAATCCTGATATTTCTTTGGATCAAAACCAAAGTCGCATGCCAGAGATGAATGGTTATTCTGGGGAGTGCCTGATATTCACTCTTCTCTTATTAAACTAAGAGGGCCCTAATTGTTGCAGGAGACAATACATCACTTGTCTTCCTCACTTCAATTGCTTCTTCTTTGTAAGCCTTGTAATTGAGAATCTCAGCACCTCTTCTGGTGCTGTACTAGGTTAATGCTTGAATACATCCTTTGATTTTATGGATTTTGGGTGCAAGCCAATGAGTTTGGCTCATTTTACCCCTTAATCCAGTGAATTTTTGTGCATATGATCTGAACTATGTGTAACACTCCGTCTCTGAAAATCCAGATACAAAAAATACGTCCTTACTTATTTTCAGGCACAGACATCATTATGAGTGTTATCAGAGGCAAGAAGGAGAGTGGCACAGTGAATGAAGACTACAGGAAGGGTCAGAGCAGGGGGAAATATTCTGAGAGGGATCCTGATGGTAAACTTCTAATACTAGTTATGCAGGCAATTAATGACCTTTGTGTCTGCTGGAATGCAGAACTTAGGTTATTCCAGAAAATCTGTGGGTTATATGTATGAAAATATGGTAATTGAAACAGTCCTGGCTCCCCCACAAGAGTATCACAGCTGCAGGAGTCTCTGCCAACTATGGAAACTTTCATTAGCCTTCCTAACATCACAGGCCAACATTTATATAAATCTCTTGGGGGAGAAAAAAGAAGATATAAAATAGAATTTAACCTATTAACTCTATGAACTATTTCAGCTGAAATGCCAAGGATGAATTATACAAGTATCACTACCACAGTAGCATACTCTTATGACTCAAATTCAGGGGTGGGGCTTTATAGACCCTGGCTGTAAGCATAATATCCAAAATGTCTGCATTGGCCTCACACTCACTTTTAAAACAATGGCAATTCTTGAATAACTAGAAGCTGCTCATGGAGAGAACACAGGGAAAGGTCACCACTGGAAAAAAACCCCAAACAACCGTCCCCCCCCAACCCCCCGAAAGAACAAACATGCTGGAATCTGCATGGTATCTGCAGCACATTTTTATCACAGTGAAATAACCTTCAATTTAAGGTGAAACTTGTGTGCTACTTTTGTACATGGGTAAGTATTTGTGTGCAGATGTACAGCTCCTTTGGCTTCATGCAAGTCTTAGCAAGATCAGAGTCTTAAGTACATCATGATCTGCAAGCACTAAGGTAGAAGAAAGGGAGAACTGAGAAGGGACTGTATTCTAGTCTGTTCTTTTAAACCAGGACTGCTTGTATTTACATTGATGGCAATGGATTTGTGGAGCCCACCAGAAGTATTATACTTAAAAACCTTTTTTTTTTTTTTTTTTAAACCCAGAAGTATTGCCTCCCAAAAGGTGGATAAAAGTAAACATTAAACTCACTCTGCTTCAATGTTGTGAAGCATGACCATGGCAGCCCTGTAAGCCAAGTGAGGAAGGGATGTGATTTTGACTCTTTTACCAGCACACTAAATATGCCTGCTTTTCAAACATGCAAATGAAATCCTCATGTTTTGGCAGTTTATGTGCAAATATTATCAAAGGCAATTCTGCAGGACTTCTTTGTTCAACTCTTTCCTCATATTTCTAGTGCATCACTGAAAGACTTCTGAAGCTACAATCACTTCACAGTTACTCAGTTTGTTGCTGCCCATATTGTAAACAAGATACAAGATAAAATATAAAGATACCAAACAGAGCTGATGCAACCCTGTTAAAACAAGAGGGACTTGCCCAGGTGCAATGGCTCTCTGAGCACCTCCTCAGCTGGCCTATGTAGATTTGCATGAGGCTTATACTGTTTGGTCACGAACCCTTTATGCAGTAAGTAATTAATCTATATTTTCCAGAATAAAACCCAGGGATTTTCCAAAAGAATTTCAATTGCTATTAAACTAGGTTTTCAGTTTGGCATAGGGATTTAGTGACACTAAATACTGATGGAAGATACAGGAATAAAGAGTGGAACAATTTATGAGAGAGTGTACTGATCCAATTATTTTCCTGTCTTAAAATGCATATGCTCATTAATATTTGATTTTGGGCACTCCCAGCAGATATCACACTTGGAACAGCAGATATATACCATGAATACAACACCTGTTGCAGTTTCTCATTCTTAAACTTACAAAAGACAAACACATGATTTGCAAAATCCTGCACTTGTAAAACTGATCTAAATAAAAATTTTCAAGCTACACAGTAAATATGCAGAGCTTCAATTGATTTACTATGTTGCATTTTGAGAATTACTGTACTTTACTTTTGAGCACCCTGGCACCAGGGAGAAGAATTTAATGACATTACTTTCTACTGCAAAATCATCATGCTACTCAATTTTAAAACCCCGTGCTGTTATTAAGAACTAAGGAAGATATTCATTACCAAGACAGAGATTCATTTTGACTTGCAAATCCTCAAGCACAATAAGCAATTGAGATATTAACAACAAATACAGGGTATAACTTACTCAAAAAACAGGCACCTGGACAGTGCAACAGGTAAGGAACTGTCTTCCATAAGGAGAAATGGAGTAAAATAAGTTCTACGGTTAGATGGTCTCCTCACAATCTGCCTGCTGGGAGTCACAAAACATCTCCTGACCTACCTCACATCTAATTAGCTTTCAGTCCTTTGCTGCTCCTGAAAGGGCAATGAGGCTCTAGCTCTAGGCAAGGATATGGAGAAGACTGACTCATGGAATGCAGTTAAAAGCAGACATACTTTCATAGGAAAAAGTAATCTACTCTTTTCAAGTCCTGCGCTTTTAGGAATTGCTTTAAATATTATAGGTATAATATTTTTTGGCAGAAAATTATTTCTAAAGGGCATGTTTCTTTAATGGTTGCACTTTGTACAGCAGTAACCATCCCAAAGTGCTGTTCTCCACAGCATCAGTGTGCACAGGAGTTACAAAGGAATAAGAGAAGATTAGCTGACAAAACACTCTCTGCAAAAAAGTAAAAATGCTTCTCATCAAGCACCATTCAGATTAGTCCTATTAATACCTGTCTGTGTACTTAACTTCATGCACAGAGTCAATACATAATAAAGTTCAGTATGTGAACAGTGTTGGAAAGAGCAGAAATTAAACAGGTATACAAATACAGTTTTAGTTTGCATTCTACTGTTACTTGAACCTACCTTTTCCTTGATATTTACAGGAGAATTGATTTCTGCCATCTCTATTCAGAGGAGAGTAGTGTCTCTGAAATGAGAAAAAAAATCAAAGAGATTAATTTGGAGGTTTTAGTTCCAACCTGTCAAAGCTATACCTGTAATGATTAATTGCATATGTGTACCTGTAAGCATTAGAGAAACACGAGAACACAACGTCCTGCACAGCAGTGCTCAATCCTGCCAAAAGGTAAAGCTAGTCCAGATTTCCTACCTTCCCCAGATTAGTTCTGCAAGCAAATCTGAAAATGCCTTACAGGTATGAATCTGGATAGAAGGCATACCACACTTCTCCCAGCCATGTCTCCCATACTCTGCTCTGAGGCTGTACAGAGCAGGAGTACCTTAGATGAACTCAACAGCTCCTGTTTTCTCATTCACCAGCATCCTCAAATTTTGCCAAGAAGAATTTATCAATTAATGCAGTCCTAAAAAGCAGCTAAATGTGCCAGGAGGCTGGGCTGACAAGTGCAGCATGGCTGTTTATTGTTTGTTTATAATTCAAAACTAATTCAGAGAATTTAGCCACACAGCTCCTATTGAAACTAAACAGGGTCTGTAGATTTAAATCTCTAAGTCTTCTCTGAAAACTTGGGCACATGAATGGAATTTGCATGTGATTAAGAAACCCTGCAATATGCTTTCTATTTCCAGTTATGTGGCTAAGTGAGACACACTCTACCACATGATGAAGAGTTAACACAGGGAAAGGAGTCCCATTGCCTAATCTTGCTCCCATCAAAACCAACTGCCTTAAACTTCACTATGGAACAGAGCTGAATCTTCACATTTCAAAATTAAATCATGCACAAAGAATTACAGCAAAGACTAAATTAAGTGAAATACAAGCTTAGTTTGGTCACTCTCTTTATTGTACACTAATAAAAAGGTCTAGGTATAGATATATGAGAATGAATTCCTAAGTTCATTTTAAGTTTTTAAGATGAAACACCTCCTTTACCTCATTTGAGCATTTGCTATGTGGACTGATATATATTCCAAAAATTCTTCTAAATCTCTTGCAATGCCCTTAAACAATCCTCCTTTAACTTCTTCTTCGAAACACAGAAGTTTAGTAGAGTTCAAACACCAGAAATTAAGCACTTCTCTTACAGTACTCACTGACATTTAAATCTTATAATTAATTTCTGTATGTACCCATTTTCTAACTAAAGAGCTGAGAGCTGAGGAAGCATATGGAGAAGAGATAATATGAAGAAGAAAAAGAAGTTCATTTAGGTTTTGGTCTGATAAGAGTCAAAAGACAAAAGTAACCATTTCCATCCAGCTATTAAAAAGACATGCTTGAAATGAGTAAGTGGCATCTCCATTTTACTATACCATGGACAGATGCTCTACTAGAATTTAAGTACCTTTTACCTGCATTAAGTCAGTGGCTCAAATGCTTAGCCAAGACTGGAGTCTTGTTTGATAAGGCTTCTTGGCAACTGGGCCACTGTGTCACTCTGAAGGCTTTACTGTCTCTGCTCATATCTCTGAGGTTGCCCTTCCTGCCCCTCCTTACATGAAGAATGAAAGAGCTCAAATTAGTTTCTTTGTCAAGCCCACCCAAAGGCTAGAAGCAGAATTAAAAACATCTGGACAGAGCAGGCAGGAAGATCAGACAGAAGGTAAGTTCAGGGCAATTCCATTTCCAGTATTCAGTGTGTTCACATAACAAAAGAAAGATGTTGAGAAACGCTTGTAGCCTGTAGTCTCTAGATAACTTTTTAAAATGTACTTCTTGTCTTTTGCTGTCAGGTATTTCTCATGCCAAAGGGGCCTAGTACATGAGATATAATCAATTTTTCCCATGCAGACTGGAAAAGTCAGCTCCAAAGTTACTCTAAGTCTTCATCTCCCTTGCTGCTTCTCATAAAAGCATGGCTTCTACCTAGTGACATCAAATCCATGCTGGAGGGATCCCCATTCTCTGTTTAAGAGGTAACTGGATGGTAAGAAATAGTTAAGGAATTTGACTGGTTTGCTCTTGTATCTAGTACCGAGCAGATTTTGTAATGTTAGAGACAACTGATCAATGCACTCCTAAATACTGATTCAAATACATTTAATCCAATCCAGCACCTCATAATATTAACAAAAAAAAAGTAAAATCTATTCATGAAGAACCAAACACACAACACAGAAACAAGCTCACTAAGAGAGCTAACAAAGTCTTCTGGCCTTAAAGGTTTATTAATCTATAAAAACCAGTAAGTAATGGGAAAAGAGCTTTGTCATTTTAAATCCTCAGGTTCTTTTTCAACATATGTTATCAATTTTGTTCCAAAATTGCACATTCTAAAACTGCACCTTGTATGAAGCAAATTAATCCAAATAATGATACTTTCTGAAAGCCTCATGACTCTCAAGGTATCTTCAAAGATATTAGCTAAATAATTATTGAAATTTAAATTAATTCTGCTGATTAAACCCTACTATTTAACCAATTCTACTCTTTGTAGCAATGCTCTGACTTGATTTAAAACCAGACATAAAAACTTCATTCAACACCTTGCCAGAATTAGATGTGCCTCTTCTTTGCTGTACACTGCAGGTGTTACTATGATTATAGCCTTCCACCAATAAATATGGTGCTGATTCAGCTAGCTTGCAACTGCAAGCTGTTTCAAAAAGGCATGTCATGCTGCATGAAACATACCCTCTGCTTCTTTCTTCCTTTCTCTCTTTTTTCTTTTCCTTTTAAGATAAAGAACTAAGAGGAGACCAGCTTTTACACATGGACCCATTTCTCTACACTTCACACACTTCATTAATATGCATATTACAACTGTCAAAATGAAGATGCTAAAACTGAGTTGGAGCTATTTTTCATTCACCTTCTCCAAGGACAGATAATTGAAATAACATGCATAAAATGCTTGCTCGTTTATATAACTCAGTCCAGCACTGCTTGTTACATAAAATACAGATGATACATTAAAAAGAAAATGTCAATGCTGTACTAATTTTTAAAAGCTTCATCCTTTATGGCTATACTTAATAGCTACCAAATTTAATTTTCTCATTGCAGCACCAACTGATTTATTGACTTAACTAGTGTTTTTTCTCTGGTGTTATTTTAATCTCAGTATTTAACAATTACTTAGTTTCTAATCCTTTGGCAAAAAACTATAGCACATCCATAATTTTATGAACAAAATAGTCCCACTGAAGTTCACAAGTTTTATCTCCAGGATGTAAGTTTGATCTACTACATCCTCATCCTGAGTTCTTCATTCAAAGCAATGTTTTGAGAAAGGTCTCTGACAGATTTTCTGCACTGGCCAAGATTAAGTTAATACAAGTACAAAATTTAAAACACACAAAACATACTGTATATGAGAGATTCTCAGCTTGAATGCCAGCTTACGTGCTTTGTCTTTCTCCACCATCTCCTGCTTGCATTTCTGCTCCTGAAATGCTACTGCAAATTATGCCAAAAGACTTCCAAGAAAAAGAAGTTGATGAAAAAAACCCAACAAACTACAAAATCCCTTCTATAAATGGCTCATTAATTTCTGATACAAATTTCCAAATGCACTACCTGGAGCAGGAGATCACTCTCAGTTTCTCATTACATCCTGACCTCAAATACTGACAGGGTGTTTTTTCTAAGGCTATTACACGCATCCAAATGAGACATTTCACTTGCCTTGTAAAATGAAGCATTTCAATAAAATTCAAGGGAATGATGCAGAGAAGAGAGGACTACCTTTGGCAGAGTTTTACTTCTCTACCAGATGAAGCAATTCATGTTAGTCTATGCAGGTTTAAGCTACCAGGAACCTGAATCAGGGCATCTATGGTGCTGGCACATGCTCTGTCCTGCTGACCTTAACTGTAAGCAGCAATGTCCAGCAGGCAGACAGTTACAGGAGCAGCCTTTAACCACTGCACAAAAATATGTCAGAGCTCACCTGTCACAGCCTAAATTTTGTGGCTGCTTGCCCAGCCTTTACAGAAGTTTCTTTTCTGACTTCAAGCAGCAATGAAATCCCACTGCTGCTGTGCTAAGCTTCCAAAGAATGCCCACCACCTTCCCACTGGTACCAGCATCAGAGGTGTTTGGCCCACAGACACCTTCCAGCCAGCCAGACCCTCAGCAAAAGCTGACAAACACTCCATTCTATACAACATTATGGATAGGTGGGATTGCCTGCATCTCAACAACAACAACTCTGTGTCTTGCCACTGCTGCAAACCTGGCACATTTATATTTCACACTTCAAAACTCTGTCAGATGCTCCCCACTCCTAACAACAACAACAAAAAATCTCCTTGCAAATACAGGAAAGGAAAAGTAGTTTATGAAAGCATAAGGATTGCCAGAAATATACAATTTGTGAAAATATCCTGCCACTGTAAAGTCTGTCAGAGTGGAGACTGTGTGTGACACCAGCTCCACCACTTCTGATATCTGAAAACGCAACTTTGGCAAGGGGGATCAGAAAATTCCCCATTAAACAGAACATCATAATCTGGTGTTGGAGAATTTCCCATCTGTAGGCTTACAAATGAATGCTTTCCTACACCCCAAAAAATGTCATAGTTCTTCACCTGCCCACTGCAACTGTTTTCTTTTATAAGGAAATACTACCCCAGCAAACCAAGAATTCCAGGTCTGACTTGACCCTTGCCAGTGCTTCTCTAATCCCAGTCACTGAGTGATCCTTGCCTATTAAAAGAAACTAGAGTTTACAATTTTGTCACTCAATTTTTTTTCATTAAGAGGAACACCACCAGAATATGAATTTAAATTATTTTCTATTTTTAATTACAAATAGTTTTCTCATTTCCAAATAGTTCAGTCAAAATCCCCCAGCTTCAAAAGGCTAGACAGGTATGGGCAGAAAAAAGGAATCGCAATTTAGAAGAACTTCAAAAAATAAGAAAAAAACCACTAAGTATCTTTGCTGGTTCTGGTTGGGATTGAGTTAATTTTCCTCACAGTAGCTACTACACAGGGAGGTTAGAGCTACTGCCAGCATTTCTTACACAGCATCAAGACCTTTTCTGCCTCTCACCCCACCCCAGCAGCGAGGAGGCTGAGGGGCACAAAAAATTGGGAGGGGACAGATCCAGGACAGCTGAGCAAAGGGATATTCCATATCATATGATGTCAGGCTCAGCATATAAAGCTCTGCCACTCAAAGCTCGCTCCCATGGGGAGGCAGTGAATGAGCAGCTGTGTGGTGCTTAGTTGCTGGCTGGGATTAAACCATGACAGTATCTAATGAGATTGTACAGCCTGCACTAGGCTTTCATCTTCTCTATTTCTACTTTCTCTACAGAATTACATCTCATTTTCAAATGGGATTCCTATCCATCCATATATATTATATGACACTGCCTTGCCTGCAGACTTCCACATGCCCCAGGTAAAAGCAAAGCCAGCAGAATCAGAGACACATGGCCTCTATTTCATATTTGACTTTGTTTCTCATTGTAATGAAATGCTACTAGAGAACTGCACATGAAGCCTGAGACTAAAACAACTTTTTCTGATGCAGTTTTAAGCAAATATTGTTGCACCAGAAAGACTGAAAAAACTCCGAGAGTGAAATTCTAAAATTCAAACACTTCAGAAAGGAATTATTTTGGTTTTCACCCAGATTTAAATAGAAGAAAAAATTAACTAGATCAAATGGGCAAACATCAGCATTCCACTGATTGTGAAACTACAAGACATACCAAGATTCAGACATTTTTATTCAGTATCTTGAGATTAGCAAAGGGTATGATTTTCTATTTGCTGTAGTCTCATGTCTAAAGATAAACACAATAATTAAATGCATAAACATAACCAGTCAGGAGCACCCAGGCCGTATTAACGAAAGTCCTCACAGCTGTCCTTTTGGCCCTTTGTTTGACTAGGAACATACACACCTAGTAAAAGAAACATAAAATGTTATTAATACAGAACTGGTGTTTTCCAGTACTGTTTTATATCTGTGTAACGACTGCATGTAGAAATTTTCTATCCACACCATCATTTGATATTTTCTGTTTTTTGGAAGTTTGAGATCAGCCATTTCAGACTAGTTAAGCACCCCGGGTAAGTTTCATGACATCTGAGGCCTTCAAAATCCTTTCCTTTAAATGCCTGCATAAAAATATGTATGGAGTGCACACACATTCCAGAATATTTCCCATTTGCAGAGTCCAGTCCCACTACTGTCCCTGGTCACGCTTGTCTTGCTCACAGAATGCAGCTGTTGCCTCTGCATGCTCTCTCCTTCTCAGCCATTGCAGCCAGACTCTACTGGTCACCACACTCTGCCTGAAACCTATTGACTGCAGATCTGGAAACAGGATGCAGGAAATAAAACGTCTCACTGATTCCACATGTAGCTCTGGACTCCTACAAAAGGGAAACTTATGCTCCCCCATTGTTTATCACCTCCTCCTGAGGATTTCTGAAATGTCTGGCTACACAGTCTGAGGAAGAAGCAGATGTCTCAGACCTACAGCCTTGCAGGCTGCTCGCTTGGAAATGGGCAGTAAGGGGTAGAGGTTTGGAAAATGCGCAGTGGTGCAACAGGAACTCAGCTACTTAACATTATAAAGTTGATATCTGAGAGAAGACCTATCTGCTAAAAAAGAGAAAGAGACAAAGGTGAGAGAGGGATATGGGAGGAAGGACAGTCCTTAGCAGCTGGGTCAGTGTCCTTCTGTCTTCTATCCTCCTCAGATTTCTGCCAAGGGCAGGAATGGCTCTAACCAGGTACCACAGACACACTGCCATGTCCAATCAGTCTTGTAACAAAGTGGTTAGGCATCAGAAAGTTCTGTACCTCATTCTGATAAAACCCACTGCTCTTTGACCTTGCTATGCTCTCCCCTTCCTAAGTAGAGATGGCATCATCCATGTAACCCAGGGAGAGCCTGTGCTTCTCCCTTCTTGTTAGCTGACATGCTTCCCTCTCCCAGGGCCAGTGTGTGACAGTACAGATAACCACTGCTTATGTGGGCTCCATGTGCATTTGTGTTTTTGGAGATGTGGTGTGTGAAGGATCCTCAGGTCCTCCCTTGACTTGGTGTTGCAGCTCCACTACACGAGAATCCTGCAGAGGAACCCTCTAGCCTTTACCAAGGTCACATTAAGAGAGGGTCAAAAAAAAGCTATTGACTGGCATCTTACCCAAACTCCATCAATATTTAATCCAAACAGTTTACAAGTATTCAGTGATATAATGATATCTTTTGATATTGACAAAAGATTCTGGCTGTATTTTCTATCTGGTCCACAGACAACTTACCCTTGGTTACAAGAGGCTGCTAGCAAACCCTCTTCCTGTACAGTCTTTGAATGCTGGGTCTGTCCCATTGAAGTGAAGCTCTTCTTTAACACAAGTTTCAGTGTGGCTTCCCCAGAGACTGGTGTCAGTGTACGAGCTGGTGCTCACTCACAAGCGACTGACATCCTTAACAGTGACCACCAGTCACCACCTCAGAGACCTGGAAGTGTAACAACCTGCTATCTCTGCACAATACAGCTCGGGCTGAGAAGGATCCAAAAACCTTAGTTTATACTAAGGTCATTAATGCCATCCTGCATCTGTGCAATGGAGATCAATTTTAAAAGCATATAAAGAAATGCCAGCTCTGCATTATTTACAGCAACTTACTGGAATGAAGAATAGAGCTGCAGGAGAGGACACATGCAATTCCTGTGTAGAGAGAGCTATGTATGAGTGTTTCAACAGACAGGTACCAGTACAAAGTAAATATGCTGTAATTGCTGACATACATACATATATATATGTTTATGTATATAGGCAGGTATATAGACATACAAAGAATGAATAAAATGCTGTATGAATAATCATACTTTTAAGTAAAATAGATTTGAAAATAAACTTAGTGCCATTATTTTTTAAAAAATAACGTCCTAAACATTGAAAAAATCCCCAAAACACATGTGACAGTACACATCTTAGACAAAACCTAGGAATTCAAATTTTTTAAAAAGTCAAATTTCTGGAAGGGAGTCTTGTTGCACAGCAGCAGGCTTTTCCATGAAAGGATATTTTACAGGATAGAGGAGCTATTACCTGTGAACATTCAAGGGACTTAGGCACAACCTCTGAAAATTCCTCCCATCCTTTTCCCATACTGATTGGTAGCCAAACATTTATTTTCAAGCCAGATCCTTTCTATAGTTGCACACCTTGCCTTATGAAGCAGTAAGTCCATAATCTAAAGTCAACAGCTTCCCACCTAAACTTGTACATATCATGTATCTGAATTCCCTGTCCAGCTGGTTTTGTCACCTGAACAACTATCAATATTCTGCTGAAAGTCTATGAGTAGTCAAATGCACATGCAGTTCTAAACTGAGGTGACAGCACTCCCAATTGCTCTTCTTTTTGACCCATCCAATTTATACCACCCATTTACCAAAGAAGGGAACACTCAGCAACACTGACTCTACTCCACATTACGAACCTATAGTGAGCTTCAAAAATACCAGAAGGCTGAAACAGTATAAAGCAGAAAGTCTCCCAACAATTTTTCATTTAATGATAGGAAATTATCAACTCATTAAAATCCTTGTAACTTAGGAAAAAAAACCAAACCGAGGAGTCCTGTTCTATAAATGTTGATAAAAGTAAGATGAAACAGCTCAAATAGAAGAGACAGAAAAAACAGCAACCCAGTGACATGGGAATGTCTCCAGCTTACACACACTGAAGATCTACTGCCTGTTCCAAACCTGCCTTCTGCTACACTAGAAGAGTACTTTAACCCCTAGGCCATTCTTGAAAGTAGAGGATTTTCTCTGAAGAGTTTTTCTTAATGCCCTCAAACACATCTATTAGCCTCCCAGAAGCAGGAAGGAGCCAGCAGAGGCATACCCCCACTCCAGAGCTCCAAAGGCAGAAACCCAGCACCACTGCCTAACTACCACAACTGCCCAGTGGCTCCTCTGGATAAAGTACCCACTTGCTGGCTTCTGATGCTCCCTACTTCAGGGGCCTGCATCCAGGGGCTCTTCATCTTCCCCACTCTGCAGGAGAATGCTGCTGAAGCCTAGAGCCTGTGTTCTGCTAGCTGGCATCCTAGAGGAACATCTGCAGAACATCATTGATTCAGCATAATCTGAATTCCCAGTTTTACTATGTATATCACATTAGTAGAGCTGAGCCCAGTTGACAACAGACAAATTCAGCTACATGGTCAGTAAAATGGTTTGCTCTGATAGGCAGGATGGAGGGATGGGAGTTCTGGAAAAACAAATTCAGACTGAGAAAACTCTCTTTCCACAGTAAGACTTGCCAAAATAAACATTAGCCTCTTGCTCTTCCTCAAGCGCCTCAAAATATCTTCCTAAGCATACTGATAGAGCAGTGAAATAGCAAAAAACAATCTCAGTTCTACTCAAATTCTACAGCTGCATGACCCCCCTGCAAAACAACAAAAAAGGTTAACTTTCAATTTTTACAAAGGAGATATTATCTTCCAAGTTGTCCTTGCCAGGAACTTGAGCTATTAAGCCATTTAGGCTGGCTCCTATTTCAGCTCAGAACGGTGATGCCAAGAGACAGCGCCGGTTCATTTGCTCCTGCGGTTGCCCAAATGTGGACTGCTACGAGAGCACGGCATGGGAACGCTAACAGGGAAGTATGCAAAGTGGGAGCATTGCTCCCCTCAGTCACAGTGGTTTCTCTAAACAGTAAGAGCAGAAGTACAAAAGTGAATGTCAGGAAGTGTTCAAATCCACATTTGTTTGGGACATCAAGAAATAAATTATCACAAGGAATCAAACTTCTACCAGCAGACTGGTGCAGTATAATAAATTCTCAGTCCTGGAATAAACCTCAAGTTCAAAGACGGTCCTGGAGCTATTTCTGATTTCAGCCTTCTTTCTGTTAAGTACTGGAAATCCACGTTACTCTTCCTTCTTACTTAGACAACTCTGAAGAACCAGTTTACTGTTGCTAGATGTGCAAGGCTGACTCTCAGCACATATAATCCTTTAAAGAGCTACATGGACTAGATTTTTGCTGGTCCCACAGGAGCCCCCCCAGCTGCAGAGAGAGAAGGAGAAGTCATCAGAGCTGCCCTGACCAAGCACACAAGGAAGCACCACAGTCATGATGAATTGGCAAGTTTACAGTGAGTTTGGGTAAAGGAAGCACTTTAACAGAGCTCTGAAAAAGCTCCCTGAAAAAAGGGTTTCTGATGAGAACTGATAAAACCAGGTGCTCAACTGGAGGCAAGACAGACCTGAAGAAGCCTTAGTGTGGTGAGATCTCAGGTAAGTAACATATATTCAAAGTATAGGTAAGCATACTTTATGAATCAGTAAGGTTATGTATATGCTTGAAGGTAAACACTGATTTAAATGTGCCAAAGCAGTCTGAGCCTTCCAAAACCAAACACTGAAATTAAATGCAGCCTTTCATTTTCTATAACCAAGTCACCTCATATAGCTCCTTTGAAGAAGATGCAAATTTTTCCTTGAACAGAATTTAAATTATTATATACATATGTACACACACAAAATATATGTACATAAAAGCTTTAACAAATGTTTACAAGTTTCTCTAGTAAAATGACCTAATGCATATCCACAATGAACAGACACAGGCCCAGCAGCATTCCCATATTAACAGTTCCTGTAGAGTCAGACACTACACTTTCACCACCACCGACATTTTGATATTCTCAGATTTATAACAAATGCTAGTCTCTTCCTCTCCTCCCCCATCTTTCTACAGCCAAAACCATTGAATTTCTGATGTTAGCAAAAGGTATTCCTGGAAACAACAACAAAAAAAGCACATAAATAAGTTAACCCATAATTACTCATTGTTCATACAGTCCTTCAACCTAATTGCTATTACACACGAATAAGACCTATTAGAACATTTACTGGACTTTGAACTGCACCTTCTAGAGGAATAACCCAAAAGAAACCCATTATTTTTTTCAACTGAAACCCACACTACCCAGCTACATCAAAATCAATTGCAAAAGTGCAGCCAATCAATGCAGACTGTCTCCTGAGTATTGGGGAGGGTATGGAAGGGGAAACTGGCAAGGCACCTTTGCATGTTTTTGGCAGTACACAATCTCAAAAAACTTTTCTGCTTCTGAAGGTCAATAGCATATGAAGTGTTGCTGACATGCATGAACTGAGGTTTTTGGACAAATATATTACAGTTTGGGATTTTCAAAAAAATTACAGGTTTTTTAACTTGGCAAGGGCAATCCCAAGATAAAGCTGTTTGACCAGATACAATATATGGACAGCAAATGGAGTAATTTTATCAAAAGAATTAGAAGAAGATGCTTAGCTTATTTATTGAAGAACATTTCCAAGAAAATAAAAGTACGCCTTATTTTAAGGTACTTTTCTCAAAGAAACGTAAGCTGAGTTACACTGTATAGCACAGATAAACATTCTAGAGCATCTTTCAGCTCATCTGTTTGTGCCCATTCACTGGAAGTGATCTACCTTTGGCATGCCAGAACCTATGAAATTATATAATCTGCGGACAAACATTTACTTTGCATCTGTCCAGAATTTCGGAAGATGAACCTTTGAGCTTTGGAGGATAAGATAACATATTATCTCCTTCACAGAATTCAGTGTTCAAAAGTTAAGTTATAACTTGTAGTTACCTAGGGTGCTAGTTACCACTTCAGTTACCAGCTGAAACTCTCAGGGTGCTAAGGGATTCCAAACCCACTGCTCTTGGGCAAATATGGATACCAGCAAGTTTCAGATACTGTATTGGGTTTGTGTGGCAGTGTTTTGATAGTGGAAGGGCTACAGGCATGGCTTCTGTGAGAAACCGCCAGAAGTTTCTCATGTGTCTGATAGAGTCAATGCCAGTCAGCTTCAAGAGGGAGCTGCCAATTGCCAAGGTCGATCTTGTCAGCAACCATGGTAGTGCCTCTGGAATAACAGTTAAGAACGGTGGGGTGAAAAAAGCTGTGCAGCAGCAATTGTAGCTAGAGAGAAGACAGAAAGAATACGTGAAAGGAACAGCTCTGCAGACACCAAAGGCAGTAGAGACGGAGAAGCAGGAGGTGCTCCAGGTGCTGGAGCCAAAATTCCCCTGCAGCCTGGGGTGCAGTCCACAGTGAGAAGCTGTGCTCCTGCAGCCCATGGGGGTCCACAGGGATGCAGAAATCCACCTGGAGGAGGCTGTATCCCTGTGGGAAGCCCTCACTGGAACAAGCTCCTGGCAGTGACCTGTGGAGCCTTGGAAAGAGGAGCCCATGCTAGAGCAAGTTTGCTGGTAGGACTTCAGCAGGGCGCTCACACTGCAGCAGGCTATGCCTGAAGGACTGCACCCCATGGATAGGGACCCTGCTGGTACAGCACAGGGATCCAAACTGGTGCAGTTTGTGAAGAAATGTAGCCTGTGGGATGGTACCATGTTGGGGAACTTCATGGAGGGCTGTGTTTCATGGCAGGGAAAGAGTGTGGGGAGTCCTTCCCCTGAAGAGGAAGGACCAGCAGACACAATATGTAATGAACTGACCATGACCCACATTACCCATCTACAAGCACTGCTCTGGAGAGGAGTTAGAGAATTTGGGAGTAAAGTTAAGCCTAAGAAGGAAGGAGGGCTGGCGGGGAGAAGGTGTTTTAAAATGTAGGGGTTATTTCTCATTATCTTACTCTTGTTGACTATTAAGCTAATTTATTCAAGTCTAGTCTTTTGCTTGTGATGGTAATGGCTGAGTGATTGGTCCCTGTCCTCTTGACCCATGAATCTTTTGTTATGTTTTTCTCTGTCCTACCCAGCTGAGGAGAAGAAGGACAAAGAGGGTTTGGTGGGCACCTGGTATCCAGCCAAGGTCAATCCACCACAAGCACACAAAAAAGCATGTTCTGTATGGGAACCTCAAAACTGCTTTAACTGTTAAGTCTCTTTTCTCACTGCTGTTAATCAGTAACATCACAACAGCACTGACAAGCTCATATACTGCATGTAGCAGTATCATATTGCGCTATCAAAAACCCAGTGCTGATTAACAGTTACCACACTGAGCAAGCTAAAGTCTCAGCCAGTTAAACTCCCAGTACCTCAACTTGCTCTAACCATCCTGTCAGCAGTAAGAACTGTCAGAAAATAAACTGAGCTAGCTAGGAATTTCCCAACCAAATGGGTTTTGCTGGGGTTCACTGAAGCGACTTCGGCATAACCAAAACATTTCTCAAACACCAGCTAAGCAAGGGTTCCCCAAAAACAAACTGAATTCCCTGTAAACCAGTTATCCTTTCCCAAAAAGCCCAAATCACAGCAAAACTTGGAATAAGCAAAGTTCAGCTCAACAATGCAGGAAGTTACTGTGGCTTGTGCAGACACAGAAAAGCTGACCACAGCATTTGTTATCAAGTAAAGTGCTGTATCAGTCAAGCCTTTCCTTCATTACTCTAGAGCCTCACCAAGTAAAGGCAGAGGTGTCTCCTGAACAGCCAGTCCTTTACAAAGTGTCTGACTATTTTCATGAAGCCATGCACAAAGTTATCTTCATTCAAAATGAGCAGCTCTGGCAGTCACGCATATAGATTTCTTACTATAGAAAGAAAGCACAGTCAGAGCTGCCACAAATTCACATCTCCAGTTTAGCCACACACCAAAACAAGCAGGGCTAGCTTTGCAGGCAGCAGATGGGAGCTGTGACTGGATTCTGTGGTTAACACAGCTCTGTAGCTGGCATCCACAGACCAAGGACTTTGGCTGAAGAGAGCTGGATTTACAGCTGCTCAATATTTGGACTCTCCAATAATGGAGGAAAAAAAAAAAGACCCACATATGAGACGTAATTTACACAGGATGAGATTCAGTTCCATTGGCTGTCTTCCTTAAATATGCAATTAACTTCCCAATAATATTGACACAGGCAGAGTTTTTCCAAGACCTGAACTTTACCTATCACTATTTTTCCAGGGTTCTGTTCATTAACTGAGATCAGTCAGTCTAGCCACCTTGCTCACAATCAGAGCACAGCAATGCACAGGGAATGCTTTGGCTCTTTTTGAACTGCCTGAACCTTGCAGTTGGAGGAAAACCAAGAATTCTTTCACCACTTTATCCCCATATACACCCTGCTTTTGGACAGGGCACAAATTACTGCCTTGACCCTCCCTTCTAGCAGAATACACACTCCATCCTAGTGGCCTCAGACACCATTTGTTCCTTTGCTGCTGAAAACAAAGATTTCCATAATCTCCAACCTCTTTCAACTGCCTGCTCCATAGAGGGAGCAAAAAATGGAAGTTATCACTAGCAAAGAAAAACTACCTGCTCTAATCATGAACCTTTACAACTGAACCATTTCAAAACATACTGAAGGGGAGCAGTTCTGTTTTGCCTTCACTGTGAGCTGCCTTTTATCAATTTGTTCACTCTTCCCCACCATACAAGGAAAGTTTCATTCAAATCAGTGCTTCAATGTTAAAAGACATGAGAAATTGCATAGAACTTTTGATGAAGACACTGGAGTCTCAGCTTCACTGTGCTGACTGCATGATCAACCAATGCCATAAAGTCATCTCTCTCCTGGAATGACAGCATTGACTGACAAACCCAGTAAGAGGTTTGGAAGTGGCTGCCTTGAACGCTTAACAGTCACACTGGCTAGACATTTGTGTATGTTTTGTGATGCTTTTCCCTACCAGGAACAAATGCTTATCTCTCTTCATATTAACAAGTGGAATAAAGAAGGGTCACCAATAACAGAGCAGGCCAAATACCCTAAAAATAAAGAATCAATTCAAGAACTCGAGAGTCTCTTTTAATCTTGATTATTTTTTCTAAAAAAACTGTGAAAGCTCAACTTGCTTTCAGTATCAGACTTTAATACTGATCAAAGTAATCAGTGATCTAATCTAAATTACCTGAACTCTCTGCATCACACAGCAGCTCTTTTTCACTGACAGCAGCATACATAACCAAAAGTAAGGTGTTGCAGGGAAGAACAGGGCCATTCACTGATTTTTTTTTTTTCAGAAGTGAAGAAGATTTCATTCCAACTTCAAATCTTTGGGTTTTTTTTCCTGGTTTTCCATTTCTTAGGATAACCCCGTAAATATAATTCTTAATGTTTCAATTTTGAAAGCATTTTATCTGTTCAGTCTCATGATAAATAAGACTCACAGAGTTGATTATTTTAAGGCACAAAATTACATACTTATACAGACAGTAACAAGATGCACCTATAGGCATTCTCTATTAGAGAATTACCATACGTCTGACATAGGTCTGATGTTCACACCGGGTAAAATTTCTCCAGAATTTTTCTTGCAGGACAGCATCAGCTTGAATATGCAGACCCAATCTAGACAAGCACTTAAGTGCTACTGAATTTCCTGACACAAATTTTTTGAGCCACTTTTCAGCTAAACTCTCAAGAGTCTTTTTGAACTGTTTCAGAAGTGTGCATGATTCTAATGGAAGTTTCACACATGCACGTACAAGAAAACATTTTTAATCAAGAATACTCTCTTAAGATCTTCCAATAGGATTTTGTTCTGATAATTTCTTTTCTAGTACTACATTAAAAAGTAAGTAAAAAAAAAGTAGTATGATTTGGGGTTGACTGGGATGGAGTTAACTTTCTTCACAGCAGGCCACACAGTGCTGTGTTTTGGGTCTGTGGCTCCAACACTGCTGACAACACACCAGTGTTTTGGCTACTGCTGAGCTGTGCTTGCACAGTGTCAAGGCCACCTCTGTTTCCCACAACACCCCCACAGCCAGGCTGAGGGTGGGCAAGAGGATGGAAGAGGACACAGGTGGGACAGCTGGCTCAGAATGACCAGAGGGATATTTCATGTGATGTATCCTCAAGTTCATAAATAAAAACTGGGGAAAAGGAAGAAAAGGATATTTTTGCTTTCAAGCATGTTTTTTGGCTATTGTTTGGAGACTGACTGGGCATCAGTCTGCCGTGACCTGCTGTGCAGTCTCCCTTACTCTGCTTCTTTTGCATCCCCTGAGCCCACCTTTTCTTTCAATAACTGTTTTTTTAACTCCAGAGTTGTCTTTTGTTGTTCCTATTTTCTCCTCCACCCCCTGCCTCCCCGTGGAGAGCTGCTGCAGGGAGTGAGTGAGGAGCTGTGTGGGTGCTTGGCTACCAGCCAGGGTAAACCCAGCATTGCAAGTCAAATTAAAAATCCATCCCAAATTTGAGTACTCTCTTTTCATATTCTGACCTACAATTTGCCTCAGTATTCAGTGTCTACAAAAACTCTATTTCTCTAGATACTTGTAGTGCACTTCCAAATATCTGAGATGAGTATAATTCTCATCCCAACTCTACAGTCTGAGGAAGCATTTGTTACCCTCAATCTGTTGAGGGGTAAAGAGGTGACTGCAGGAAAATATTTTCAGAATTAACTATTTTGGCTTCATTTGCAGAAAGAACATTTACACACAGCCATCTTTTAGTAGCAACCTGAAGGCTTCTCAGAGCTGAAAAACAATCCCTTTGCAAGTTTAAGAACTTTACTGACCTCCCTACTACTGCCCCTCCAAGTACAGGATTCGCAAATACGGATCTTGGCTAACAAGCCAGCAAATTCCCTTATTCTCAGGGCCACAAGGCATCTTTCTGATGTGGAAGACCAAGAGCAGCTGAAAAATCAGCATTCTTTCACAGAAATCACTGCTTATGAGAAATCCCTGTGCTGTGTAACATTGCTGACAAGGGTGGAGATGCTTCCAAGATATCTCGCTCTCTAGGCAGCCCATCTGTTTCTGACAGCTCAACTTCTGGTCAGCAACTGACCCGATGAGTCACTCTGCTTGTACTGTACAGAGCTCAGAGCCAGACAAGCAATATTTCATCATGTACTTGGCCACACTTGAGCTCAGCAGATGCGTAAGAACCACTTTGGGCACGTATCTTTCTCTTCTTTCGTTTGAGGAAGTCACACAGCTCACCACTACCGCGTTTAGCATGCTGAATTATTAACTACCAAATTGATTCTATGCAGCCACTCCCTGTGAGCTTCCCACTACCAAAAGCTTTGAAAGTTTGACATGTGGTAATTCTATGTAAAAAGTCTGAAGCAAAATGGAAATCTTAAGGAAACAGCATAACTGCCTCCACTAAAGAAACAGGGTGCATGAAGTGAATAATGTGCAAATGAAATGAGTTCTCCTTCAGTCTATTTATTATAATGCCTGAGAATTTCAGAAACTTCAATCCATAATCATATTTATCATTCTGACACCCATGCTAAAGTACAGGAGTATTGTCACCTCATTTGACAGATTTAAAATTGAGAAATTAAGTGATTCAGTGATGATTTCTCAGGAAGCCATTCATAGGAGACACAATCCAGGTGTTGTAAGCTTCAAGAAAACTGGAGAACCTTACAGCTATTTGAAAAAAAAAAAAGTCATCTCCATTAGAATTACACAGAAGGATGAGTCATTAGCCCACTTGTTAGATTCAGGTTTGGAGCTTATGATTTTTAACATGCTGGACACAGAGAAACTGCCTCCTTTGGACAAAACGGCAAAAGGAATTACTTGATATGTTCAAACAAATATTTTCTTCAAAACAAGTGGGGTTCAGACCACCTCTAAAATTAGGTAATTGCAGAGACCTCATTTCTCAGTTTTGTAGTCTATATATGTATGTAATTTTTTTAAAATTACTACAAAGCTACCCTTTCCCACTATCCTCTGAACATCACTTTGAACTATTCTTAGTGTGATATGACTTCAGAATACCAGTTCAGCAGAACTTTCAGTTGCAAACCATGGTGCATCTTCGCAATGGTTCAAACAATTCCAAAAGATGAGGAGAGGCTGAGGAGAAGCAGTAAGACCATACAGCATAAGCTGGTCAACTTACAGACATAGAGAAAGAAGACAAAGGAGAGAAATTTCTACAGAATGGTGAATGATAGACTCTGGAGACAAAACTGTCCAATCCCTGGGAGCGCTCAGGGCTAGCCTGGATGGGGCTCTCAGCAATCTAGCCTAGTGTAAGGTGCCCCTGGCCACAGCAAGGGGCTTGGAACAAGATGATCTTTAAGGTCCCTTCCAACCCAAGCCACTCTATGATTCCCATATGATTCAGCTTCCAAGATGTTCAAATAGACTGCAATGCTCTGGTGAAAGCAGCCCCCAAAGTTCCCAGCTTCTTGTTCCTGCACTGATAGACCTGTCAGTAAAGAACCTTCCTATCTGAAGGTCAGCAAAGAGAGATTAAAAGTATCTTACCACTGCAAATTACTCCAGTTTCTGTTCCTATTTTTCTATCTTCTCCAATAGACTGTATCTCCTGCAAAAACAGTTGGAAGTTAAAAAAAAACCAACAAACCAGAACAAGTACTTAATTTTTTTTCTTGATTTACTTTACTGTCTTCTCACAGGAGACTTTTGTGAAAAAAAAAAAAAAAAAAAAAAAAAAAAAAAAAAAAAAAAAAAAAAAAAAAAAAAAAAATCCCTCATTCCTTTACTGCTGTGGTCAACATGTAGGGGTGCCCCTACCTGTTTCACAGGCTTATTTTTTCTAAGGGCCTATCTTCATTGTCATGAAAGCTTAGGTCACCACCTAAGCCTCACTGTTAGTGCCATTCCTGACCACATATACAATTCTCCCCTGAAATAAAACCATTTTTAAAGCACATATTTTAAGGTCAAACTTAGCCAACCCATAGGATGAAATATATGCAGAAATATAAACTTAAGCAACAAAAACTATTTTATCATTAATGCAAGAGAGCAGTAGGTGCAAGTTACAGTAATGCAGCAGTTACTAATCAAACCCCTCTGAGCAGCACTAGTTTCACTGTGGTCATTCCCCAGAAACAACATTATCATCTCAAGAATACTAACTCAGATGAAACAAAGGGAAACCCAAAGAGTGACGCCAGCACTTTGCTCACAATACCAGGCCTTTGCAGATTTGCATATAAATTTCAGAAGAGTTGTCCCCAAAGTTAAAGACACACAACCAACGACATGGAAAACTGAGTGCCTGTTTACATCCATACACAGATGAAGGAAACCGATCTCCCAATTCCATTAGTGCAGGGAAGTAGTTAAGTTTTGTATCTCTTGTGCAGTTGTGAGGACAAGGCAGCCATGGTCTATGGTTTACCATGCATGTCAGATAGAAATTATTCCTCTTTGGCAGCTATTAAGTGAGTTTCACACTGGTCCTTGCTTGCTTTGGAATAAGATCTGTTTAGCAGTCCCTCAGCTAATCCTGAAAGAATATTGCAACATTTCTGAACATCCTGACTGCTGAAATCAGCCTCTACGAAGTGCCACTATGACTGGATTGTCCTTACAGACAAATTTTGCCTTCTGTACTACAAAATACTCACTTTATGTACAGACTAGAAGTGTGTGACTGCTGTCATACTTAATTCATTTTATCCTTACTGAAACTACATATTTTGCCAAGGCCAAAACGAATTTGAGCTGCAAAAGTCCTGTCAGCTCACAGGTTTTAGTTTAAAGCAAGGCAGAAAGCTCTTAATTGCTTCTGCATCCAAAACAGCCAGATGTTCCCTGAAGCACTTCACCTGGCAAAGGCTCCCACAACAAAGACTCTGCACAGCTTATGGCCCAAAGTCCATTACAATCTAAACACATTTCTGCATGGCTTGCTGAGTCACAGTTACGTTCAAAATCAAAGGAATGAATAGAGCAATTTAAAATGTGATGCTTCAATGAAGAAATACAAGTATTCACACATGTCAGTGTTAAAGAGCATTTCTGGGTGTTGGAATCTACACAACAGCCACAGATCCATGAGATGAATAGAGGGGCTGGAAACCTGGTGAGGGAAGCACACCCAATGCTGGCCTTTGAGCAGAATTCCCCAACCAAGCACTGACTGGAGAAGAGGCCAATGTGATGGCCCTACCAGGAGTTCTTTCTCTGGGGCAAGCAAGGGCAAGATTTGGCTGTTTCCCTCAAAGGGACACAAGGAAGGGTTGACAACTCATCCCTTTTGTCCAGTGAGCACCTGAATTAAAACAGAGCAGACAGCAACATTCCTAACAGCTACTGCATTTCTTACACCGACATACAGACATTTAACTCCTTCCAGTACTGCCTGTAGTCTGCAGGAAGTATTTTCAGGATTTAAACAGCAAATCAGATCATGGACATTATTGCACTGAGGCACCCTAGTGATTCTTCGTTTTTCTTGCATCACACCACCTGTGAAACTCCAGTTTTGATCTTTTTCAACCCAGGCTACAGAGGAGAATCTTCTCCAACTTCACTGGAAAACTAAAACTGGAAAAAGTTAAACGAGAAGAGCTTTGTAACTTAAAAAAAATATTTTTTCCTCCTGCTCAGTTGGTTATTTTGAAAATTTTTTTGCTTTGGAACTTCATTAGATTTGAAGAAGAAAGTGATAAATAACGTCAGAATCCCATTTACTGATGTGGTCAAGAAATACAGTCACTGGTAAGAAATTATTCAAGCTAGAATTGTAATTACTGCCCCTTGAGAGCTATTTTTGGAAACTATTTTTTGAAGTCCAAAGTTCTTGTTTTGCATCATCATAAAGTAAAAAAGTGGATAGCCAACTGTACACTGTATGTAAAATTATAAACCCTCCCCATTTTACTGGGTGCAGTAAAGATTTGTTTTTATCAAATTTGACCAAATGAGATGTTATTACCTTGAAAAAAAAATTTAATTCTACAGGACATCTTTCCACAGTTTGATCACCTTTCTAAATCACCACTTTGTCTTTACTCAATGGTCCATAACATGTTATCAAACAGTACGCAGGAAAAAATGACTCAAGGGCAGAGAAGGGAAATCAAGAGTAAAGGTACAATAGTTAAAAGGAAACTTATTTCACTTACGTACCATCATAGAAAAAAACCTGTTGCTTAATGTGCAAATGTTCAAGGTAATTTCCCATTATAATGAAAGGTCAATTCTTGAAGTTATTTGTATTCTCTAACAACAAAAAGACCCTGAAAGAGGGAGGTATGTGGCCCATATTCCTGTGTGGCAGATGAAGGCCATGGAGATGACATGATACCCTCTCACAGAACCTTCAACACATTGTCCTCCACTGCAGAGTACGAAGAGGGAAAAAGCAGAGCTTCAGATATCACATCACCAAGCCACACATCCACCAGCGCTTGGTGACAAACAACTGCATCAAAACCAACATAAGCCTAAACACCTGCCAGGAATCAGTACAACAGTCCTGCAGAACATACAAATAAAACAAGCATTTTAATCCTTCTCCATCTTGAACTGCAACTGTTTCGACAGTTCCCTAATCCTAGTATTAATGTGATATGTGACAACAGAAGAACCAGACACGAAGTTTAAATCTAGATTAGAACAGCTATTCGTTGTGACATGGCTCTTAATGAACCTAAAGAGCAGAATCAAAGCCTAACATGAGCTGTGTAACACTCTAGATTGGAGTCCTCATCATACAGGAATCTTTACTCTTCAGAGGAGCAAAACAAGGCCTTTGACCCCTTTTCTTCTGATGTCTAACCCTGACCACAGACTTAACCTAGGATTTCACAACACACCCAACACAGAAGAGCTCAAAAACTCTAACACTGCACTCTTCTAATTCCACTGTAGACCCATGAGCCTTCCAGACCCTAAGAGCAAACATAACCTGTAATCCCTCCATTCTCAAGTAAATATCCTATGCAAATAGAACTGACACACCTGTGTAAAATACCATGCTAAATATATCCCATACTGTATATAGCAACTATAGCAGCACTGCAATTAACTGAAAGTTGTTAGAGTCTGTTAAGAATAGTTTGTTTGGCTTCTGTCTTGGTTTGGTTTTTCACTTATTTTTTTTTAAATATTAAAAGCTAAGTTAATAGTGGAATTAGGGGCATACTGAGCAGGGATGAATGCTGATAACAAAAGGAAACATTGTACTCTAGACAGCTACCTTTTATTTCAGGATATTTCTTTGGTGAGGCCACTGATGGAACATCTAAGTGAGAAGAAAGTCAGTACAAGGCAGGTGATCATCTAAATGTTGATATGAATGACTGCAAAGGCTATTTACAGTCTGTTGGTCCACACACAAAAAAGTGAGATTTTGTTGATGATTATGGCACTTGGGGTTTTTAGGCCCTTTTCTGGGTTTTGATTTTGGCCTAGCTAGTAAGTCACATTTTTCTAACCGCCAATGTCACTGTTTAGCACATGGAAAGCAAACCTCACTTCCTTTGGCAGCCAGACCTTAAGACATCTACTCTCAACCTTAAAGCCCAACACAGACTGTAAGTTTTGATGTAGTCAGTCAGGGTTTCTGTCACTGCTACACTTCGACACAGTGGTAAGATCCTGCCAGTATCAGTCAGTTAATAACAACTTCCAAAGCTGAATTCTGCCTGCCTTTAATCCAAGATGCTCCACTTTGTGCACTGCAGTTTCTAACCCTGGCCAGGGCATGCAGTACACTCTGCAGGATCCAGCCTTCAGAGGACAGGACACATAGACATTTACAATATGCACTTCTTACTGCAACAAAAACGTGTATGATTTTAAAGCAGCATAAGGCTTTCTGTCTAAAACCATCCTCATCTGGTATTTGCCAGAGACTGTATAACAAAAGAATCTGCTGACATCAGGACTGGGAAACAACCAAATAAAAGCTTCAGGACCAGACCACCTGTCATCTTATACCAGACTTCTGTCCAGTGACACAAGTCAGACAATGATATCACAGTTGGAAAAATGATAGGATTCATGTTCAACTGTCTGTAAGCACCTTTATTCTCCTACCAGTGATCTCTCATTATTTCAGTCTCTTATTCCTCCTAATGTAACATCAGTCAACAATTTGCTCCCAAAGCATTACAGGCCTAATCCAATTCCTCCTGACAGCACAGGAGCTGGAACAGATCCGTAATGCAGGCATAGATGAGTCAGATGACACTAGAAATTCAACATCACACCATTAAACAGCAAGTATCTCAACAGATGAGAAATCTCCCCACTGTTAGAAGAACTGGACCCACTGGAAGCCCAAAATGATTAGAGGTCTGAGTTTTGGCCCCACTGAAGCACAAGTTCTCAGACAATGAACTAAGGGCAATGCTTCCAAGTTCTACTTCCCACAAGAATTGCTGTCTTCTTCATATACACACCACACTTACGACAGATAAGGATAGTTTTTTCCACAGCTGGGAATGTTTCACTTAGATGTATTTATCCTTCCTCAATCTCTGTCTGACTCACACATCTCCATTTATTTTAGTTTTCTCCATTCTCAGAAACCAAGAGGGTTCTGCAACCAACTGTACCATAATCAGGTATACTGTCTATGACCTTAACAGATTTATGGAAAGCTCTCTTCACTAAGAAACTCATTCACAATTTCCCAAAAATGCCTTATTTTGGGAGTTACCCTCATGAAAAGGAACTTAAACTCATTTGTTAAACAGCAGCAGAATGACTGTGTCAAGAGTTGTTATCTATCTCAGCCTGGATGTGGTAAAAAAAGGACACCTTTCATTTTGCAGAACTCTTTGGTGGAGCAGGGATAGCAACAGAATAGCTACTCAAACACATATGCTATAATCTAAGTTCTCAGAGTGACTGTGTCCTTTGTCAAGATCAGCTAATTAAAATTATGATGAGAAATTTTCCCTGAAATACATAAGCCCACATGCCAAAATTATTCTCCTTAAGGGCAGGTGAGGACTCCTGAAGCTACGCTTGGAAATACTAAAAAAATGACATAACATCCTTAGCCAAATAGTTACGACAGTTCATTATCATCATTACTAAAGAAAATACTCCTGAACATATTCCAAGCTAAAATTTGCACGCTCTTCCCTGCCCTAAGGATGCACAGAAAGTCTACCTGAAAAGGCATCCCAGATGGAGTTACCAAGACTGGCTGATGACACAAGTCATAACATGTCAAGATTACAGCTTCTGAACTTGATGAGTTTGTGCTGAATCCTAGAAGTTGTTCAATAGAAAACATATTTAAACAGAAAACCTCAAATGGAATACTTGAGGAAAAAAATGACCATTAAAGAAGCTGTTGAGGATTTACAATTCTGTTTTGTTTGGATCTGTACAGTAGCCTAGCCCATAAATAGAAACCAGGTGGATTTTTTTTTACATTTACTTTACTTTCCTTATTTGAGAGTTGTGGGAATTATGGTAACCAAGCAACACCACAAACCTGGAAAGGCCTAGTTAAGACAAGTGCTGATACCCTGATGAGCCAGGATGTGTTCAGTGCCTAGAGGAGCTGTGGGTTCTCCATTTCTGTACACTCCAGGGGCCACAAGACTCTAGAAAGAATGAGAAAAGTATTCTGTACAATCTGTAGACTCTCCATGCCTCTGTGTGAAAACTGCCTCACTATGAAATGAATTTTGCTTCTACTTGAGAGTCCACTGTGAGTTTTACTTGCCCTTTTGCAAGATCAATCTGTCAGGAGAGCTTCCCCTTACTGAGGCCTGGAAACTTAAAAATACTGGGTCTCAGCATAACTGTGAAGAAATTCCAATTAACGTACATGGATTTATTAGAAATATCACTGTGGATCCATGTAAATTTGAGTACATTTACACAGAACACAACCTTATAACTAAATGTTCATGATAAAAAGTGTAACTAAATTGAAAAAAAAATCTGCAATGTCATTTTCTGGTCAGAAAAGCACATCAGAACAATCAAGCATTTTACAGCTTCTGCAGTGAACAACAGCTGAAATAACTCATTTTCCATGCAAGTGCAATCAGCACTATTTTCAAACTGGCATATCCTCCATGTAATCAGTCTTCAGACTCCTAACAGAAGTAGAGAAGCTTCTGAAGGAAGCAGTACTTCCTACTTCGTACACTTAAGCAAAATCACTTGTGCCCTCACTCTGTCAAATGGGTTTTTATTCAGCCTTTTATAAAACAATTTTTAAACTGCTCCAAAACAAAAGTAGACATTGTCTTAATAGCAAAGTCTATATATTTTTGTACATACATTTCAAGACAATCACATTCTGAGAAAGAAAAGTACGCAAATGATGCTTTTTTAAAGAGTTAAAATTATTTACTTACTCAAATGAGCAAAGGCAGAGAAAATATGTCTGAGTGCATACGCTTTAAAGTGAACAAGGGATTATTTTAGGAGACAGGGGGTGACTACTGCACACAACCAATGTGTGGTAGATCCATCAAGGCTGTGGATATTGAGTTTATGCTGCTATTCAGCAGACAGTACCTTAGTCTCACAGGTGAGACAGTGAGATGTGTGCTTAAGACACACAGTGTGCAGGTATTGGGGGTCACACAGTGCATTAAAAAGCTCAACCCTGTGGAACAGGTTTCAACTTTTCCTCCTACTGACAATCCAGCTGATACTGGGCTTTATTGTGCAGTACCCAATATCAAAGTTTAAAATAAATAACTATTAAAATCACCAAAAAGCCCCAAGTAGAGACCACATCTAAAGATGTGCCCAGAAAGTTATGCTGGGACACAGGCATAAGGGAGCTACAGGGAACTTGGTCTACTGCCATCTGAAAAAACATCACACCATGACTGTGAAAAGCAGAACTGTTTGTCAACACAACATCATGTGTTGAGTGTGCCTTTGTAACAGTGCAAGTGGGTGAGGTTCAAAGAATGGAGTACTTCCTGGGAATCTTTACCAGGAAGCAGCCCAGCAGAGGGATGTACACTCTGCATCACCCTCTGGAAGAGGCACTGCATCCTTTAGAAAGGAAGCACTATGGCAGGGCCAGGCACGGCAGCACCAATGGATCCTGAAGTCCAATTCCACTTCACTCCATCATTGCCTTGGTGTGTGGACAGGAAGAGGATTAAGAACTCCCAGACTGCCATCACCTAAGCAGTTCCACACTTCCCTCCCTCCTGAAAGTCCTACAAGAGCTGAACACAATCACGAAGAATATTTGTACAGCACAGAGATTAGACGTATTCCTTCCTATATAAAACTCCAATCCTTCTCCATCTAAATGGAGAAATACTCTTGTCTTCTGCATTCAGATTCTAAGAGGGGTATCAAAATGAGCAAAAATGAAGGATGAAATCAATTTGCAAATGTAAATATAGCTCTAGCCTCTTTTGAAGCTTTAATAGGAAGGAAGAGCAAAATTACCCAGGGGATCTTGGTCGGACTCAGCCATGAGTGTAAATGAGATCTCATTCCCATGTGGTATTTCACATCACAAAGGAAAACACAGAGCTCTCACAGCCCTGAGACAGAAGGTTCCATGAAACAGTAATTTGTTCATCAAAGCAGCCTTTTCATGCCAGTGACATACAAATAATAAAATAACACCCAAAGTTTTAAAGCAAATTTCTCACGCTGGAACTTACATTCTTTCACTGATGATTTAAATTATTTTGGCCTGGGTTTCAGCTGAACCTGATGCTTGCATCAGCATCTTAGTTATGAAGGAATCTGAGTAAAATAAAGCAAAAATAGTGTGGTTTTCTATTCTGCTAGTAAGTTTGGATAAAAGCAAGTAGGTGCTGGTGCAAATCTGGAACGCTTTTAGGACACTCAGACAAACCCTTTGTTAAAGCAAACTGGAGTTTGCCTCAGTTTATTGGCATAGTATCTTCTACATGGATCATTTATTCTGAATTCATGTCTGCATTTACTTTCCTAGGAACAAACATGCATTTACTGCTGACACAGAGCCTCAGCAACTGATCTATGACTTGGCACCTCTGTTCCAAGTGCCTTTGAGATACCAAGAGCAAAGTTTGTTCCAGTAATAACTACATACCCATAAGACATGGTCTGAATATTTTACAGTCCACTAAAAAAAAGTAACATCCCATTTAATGACAGAAAGTTGAATGGTAAACATTACATGCATGCCATCTGGCCAAGCTACCATGTCTAGCCCAACCTCTCCTTCGCGAATTATCAGTCTTCTGTTTGTTTCAGCTTTGCAAAGTTATAGCGTGCTGATGTTATTTATTTTTCCATTTTATTTCCTAAGATATTTGCTGCTTCAGTAGAAGAGGGGAGTGGCACACAGTAACTACAACCTATCTTCCTTGTTTCCAAGGTCTCCTGGCTTTCACAGATGGGTCTGCATGGTGGGGGCTCTGCTCAACATCACCCATAACTGCGGTCCTTAGTATGGACACCTGAAACTTTCACATGCAAGCAAATCCCTCAACATAGCTGCAGATTTCAAACACACACACTGCCTGACTACCTCAGGTCCACCTTGAACATCTATTAAATACTAAAATTTTCTCAGCCACCTCAGGACAAAAGTACATTTCCATTCCTTCTAGTGAGTTACCAAAGTCATGAACTTCAGAAGCCAGACAAGCAGCTCCAGATGGATGTTCAGGAATACAGCACACCATAAAAGTGGAAGATTAAAAGCAGAATTACTGAATTTCAAAATAAGAATGAGATGATTGTATCTTTTCACAGACTCATATAGTGAGTAAGGTTGGATAGGATGACAGTAGGTCATCTGGACCAACCTCCCGGCTCAGGCAGGGTCATCCCAGAGCACATTGCACAGGATTGCATCCAGACAGTTCCTGAATATCTCCAGGTATACTGAATACCTTTCTGGGATACCTTTTCCAGTGCACAGTCACTCCCACAGTTAAGAAGCTCTTCCTTAATATAAAGTGGAACTTTCTGTGGTTATGTTGCTGGTTGCTCTTTGGAGGTAGGGGGTGTTAAACTATAATTGATTAACAGATACCTTTCTACCTTTGATTAACACAGACAGTTAATGATTTCTGGCCTGTCTCTTCATCTGCTGTATTTTCCACTTCAATTAACAGCAGATTCCTTCCCAAAGCTCTGTGATCAGTACTGGAAACTGAAAATGTCCAAAAACGTAGCACGTAAAAGTCCCTGAGGTCCTTTCCAGAAAAAATCCCAAATGAGCAAAAGGCAAAGCCTTTTATGGAGTCTGGTAACAAATTTGTTTAAAGACAAAATCCAACAAAACCAGCACACTCAGCAACAGCCCTTACAAAGCAGCCCAGCTGCCAGCTGGCGGCAGCTCCAGCGGTTCCCCATGTCGGCAGAGGCTTGGGGAAGGAATGCAGCTCTGCAGGAGCCTCGATCCTGGGGAAGCACCCTTACCACACTCTGACCTTATAGACTGACACTACAAAATGAGCTGTCCTTGCACAGGTCTTTTGGCACTGCAGAAAAACCAGTCCTTGGTATCACATGTTCAACCATTTCCCTCTATTGAACCACTTCTGCAGAGCTGGGCTCTGACTTCACAGCCAGTTCAGTGAGGATGCACAGCCTGTTGGGTCAAGTTCAGTCCAGAATAAGTACCATACCATGATACAAGATGTCTGGTTTTTGTCATTGGTAACACCAATCCTGATGTTCTTCTTTTTAATTCACAGAAATCTCTAATATTAGGCTAAGCAGCTCTCTAGATGGAAGAAGATATTATTCACTTAACATAGCGAACAGTAGTTTAAAAGTGTGCTATTAAGTTTAACTAATGAGTTTACATTGCTGCATTCTTTTAATATGAGGCAACAATGCTAATTACTAACCCTTCTGCAGTTTAATAGACCTTGCAACTACCAGGTGATCCCTCTTTTATTTTAAAAGTCCCCAAAAGTTATGGCTTAAAAAATCATGTTTTGCTTTTTAGCAATTCTCTAAAATGCTTTGGAAGGCACCACCATTCACTTACAGGCTAATGTTTAAAGGACCTGACACACAATTGCAATTATAACTTCCTGCACTCAGCATCTCTCCGGAAATCCAACACTGGGACAGCAATTTAAAATTTCTAACATTTCCTTATCTATAAGGTAATGCAAAAGAATCATGGTTGTACACAGGTTAACTTCATAGAGGGGAGTCAGGTGTTAAAATGCCAAAAAATCAACCTCATCCCAGAAGCAAAGAAAAGAGAAACCCATCATTCTTTGTCAAGATATCACAGAATGAGTTAGGTTGAAACAGACTATAGTGGGTGATCCAACCTCCCTGCTCAAACAGAGCCATTCCCAGAGCACACTGCACAGGATTAGGTCTGGACAGTTATTGAATATCTCTAGTGAAAGAGACTCTGCATCCTCTCTGGGCAATCTGTTCCAGTGCTCAGTCACCACACAGTAAAGAAGTTCTTCTTCTCGTTCAGGTAGAACTTCCCGTGCACCAGTTTCTGCCCATTGCCTCCTGTCCATCGCTTGGCATCACCAAGAAGAGCCTGATCCACCCTCTCAGGACTCCCCCTTTAGATATTTACACACATTGACAAGGTCCCCTTTCAGTCATCTCTTCACTGCAATCCTCATTGTACTCATGGCACTGCAATGGATGAATTTACATACATGCCCAGAGCTTCACCCAAACTGGCCCTGAACACCTGCAGGGATGGTAACCACATCCAAACAGCTCTCCTTGTTCCTTAGTTTTGTAGGCTTACTTGCTTTACTACAAAGTAAAGTACAATACTTTCCGTTATAGAGTACCCTTCATCCTGAAATACCCTGCTGGGCTCTGAGCCCTGTCCCAGAACAGTCAGAAGTTTCAGGACTGAGCACTCAGTGGAACGAATGGCAGCACACTGCTGCAGCCTGCCCCATGGCTGGCTCTCATGCCATATTCTTGGCTAAGGACATAGAACCAAACTCCTACTCACATCAAAGTGCTACAAAACAGCCAATATGTGTACAGGTCTGACAGGATCTTAGTTTGAAATATTTCTTCCCCAGAAACTCAGCTACAGACAACCAGTTTCAGATAAGTGAAGAAGGGCTTGTGTCTTTCACAAGAAACGTTTGTGAGGCTACCAGCCATGCTATGATGAAGACCCAAGAGCACACAATTTGGACCATCTTGTATCAAATAGCCCCATCTTCCTCCCCATCAGGGCTTCTTCTAACCACCACCTTCTGCTCTCTTCACAAGCTTACAGGCACTTTTCTTACATAGCAGCTGCTCTAGTTCATCTGTATTTGCCTCACACTTCAAGTCTCTTCAGGGCACCTCTTGCTCCACCTCCACTAGAGCTCTGTGAACCTAACAGCACACATCTGGTCTTTTGACTCCTTTCTCCTGCTCTTTCCTTACATTTCAGACCCCGCTGCCTTTCTGCTAGCCAAATGAATTACCCAGTCCTTTTTTGCTTTCACTGTGTTTGTATACAATATAATTGGGTTATTGCAGAGGAAGAAACCCTCAAGAATTTTAAGTAGAAGTAGGTTTCCTTCTTTCATCTCAGTAACAAATTATGTGCAGGACAAGGGAGACCTCAGTAGCTGTGGGAACAGATGATGAAGCTTCTCTGAACCTCAGAGCTGTACAGTCTACCTCCACACCATCCCTCACCCCAACATATCCAGCTCAAGGACCACAAGCTCCAATTCTAACAACAAAGCACAACATCATGGCAGCACCTTATCAAGGTAGCCAATTCAGAACAATTTCTAGCCAAAACTAAGTTATTAATGGAAAACAGAAACGGAAACATTTCATTCAGACCTTGTCCTAAAGATCACTAAATCAAATTCTACACAGGCTACTATCACTGCAATAAGACAGTTATTCCTTCAGCTACACAGAAAGGAGAAGTCCCATAGTGATGACATTTTGGGACTCGTAGGTTTTGTACTGCTACCCTAAACCACAGCTTCTGAACACATTCTGACTGAGAAGTGCCACCACACCCAAACTGCATGTGCAACAGTTTTACTGCATTTAATTTTACACAGAGAACCATACACGGCACTGTAATTTAGATACTAAAAGGGAATAACTTAAGTGTAGTGGAGAAGAGGAAGCCACAAACTGGATGTGTGTAGGACAGAACATACTCAAAGCTGGTTTTTTGTGTTACTAAGTAATTTAGTCTGAAACAACCATCTGAGTACATGCTTGAGCTTCAAGTCATCCAGAGCCCAAATACTCTTTGTGGGCAGCTGTACCTACCCAATAAGAAAGTCTCAAGTCTTGATCTGCCACTATGAACCACTCTTCTGCTGTGATGAAAGCCAGGTGTGACTGTCAGCATTCAGGCAGACATTCCGGGGTTGAACCTTCAGGGCAGGTGCACACATTTTTAAAAAAAAATGAGCCAAGATCCTGAAGAACTATCCTCATTTGGAAATGTCTCACAGCACCAACAATATATTTTGGTGGTAAGAGTCAGTCAAGCACCATAAATTCTTGCATGGATTTTACACAAGGTTGGGCCAACAAACATCAGTCTACCTACCCCAAACACTAAGTGTTTATTTTGAAATGCTGCCAGGCAGATTTGATTTCCCAGCACAGAAAGATAACTCCGTGAGACTGAGCTGTCAATACAACAGTGGCAGCAGTTTCTTGAATGCCAACTCAAAACACACCCACAACCTTCAAGGATAGTCGCCTTGCAAGAAATCATACTCACAGTTCACAAACAGATAACAGTGCTCAACTCCACCCAGGACATTAAACAGCATCAACCCTTTCAGAAACACAGTTCATGCTAACTGCGATTAATCAGGCTTAAGTTACCACTTCAATTAAAAAAAAAATAATAAAATAGTAGAGACCTTCAGTCAAAAAAAAAAAAAAAAAATCAAATAAAACTGCACTAGTTCACATAGACCAAAATCTGACTAGCAGCACACTGGTATTCAAAAACAGGTGAGGCTTCTTTGCCATTTGAACTCTTATCTTTCCAATACTTGGGAGATTAGATTTGTCAGCAATTTAAATACTGGACACAGTACACTGCCATAGACATTTTTTTCAGCCAGCAAACCACTCCAGAGAGTACTGAAAGGCCTATTATGAAGGCCAATCGCTATCCTTTTCTTGAATGACCACACGAAAATCAGTGACTGTTCCACAATGGTTTGAAAGGGCCTTTTGTCTGAAGGAAAGGACAAGGAGTCACAAAGTATTGCAGATTCATTTGTAACTCATAGCTTTTGAAGAAACTGCAGAGCTTCAGTTAAAAGCCAACCAAGAAAAGAACAAGCTTTGAAAATGTTATGCCACAATCCTTTCTTACTATGTACATGTAGAGCATATTTTTAGTCTCTTTTGTGTTATAAAAAGATGGGCTGGCATTCTATATTATTGTTGTTTTACAAGAGAAGCTTAAAACACTTGCAGAGTTTTGACTTTATTCCCAAATCCTAATTAGGGTCTGCAGCACTATTGTATAAACAGAAAATCATCAGGAGCTTTTTCTGGTACAACATCTAGTAAAAGTGTAATTGTACTGGGATAATAAGTGAAACCATTGTCACTGTTGCTTAATAATCACTTTAGTAATTGACCAAATTTGGCATTGCCCATAAAGTATAAGATGGCCAATTCAAGAAAAAGACTTCTTTTATATGGAGAAACCAGTATTAGACTCTAATTTTGAAGTCTGTTTCTGAAGTCCCTCACAAAAAAAAAAAAAAAGTTAATTACATCTGCCAACAACTTCCCAGAAGAAAAAAATGTTTTAGTTCTCTGCCTACCCCAATGACACTTCAGTGCCCAGATTTTACAGGCAAAGGCACACACAGATTCAAAATGGGACTTGCACACATGATTTCACTACAGTTTCTAAACAAGCTTCATATGGACAAACTTTCAGCAGGAATGAGAGTGGAAGCTAATAAACTAAAATAGATTTCTTTTAACCCAGAACTAGGGAATTACTGCACTTCCATTCAGAAACAAGAATTACAGCTGACAGGCTTGCCCTCTTCCCCTTATGTTCCACCCACATACCATGAAACTGAACAGCCAAAAGTGTCAGTTTCCACTCCCCAGCTCCTTGCCACATCCCAAAATTTATATTCCTTGTTCTCCCACAATGAACACCAACACACTGAAACCAAACAATGTATTCTGCACACACCATTGGTCAAGGTGCCAGTTACATTTAGCTCTTCTGACCACCTTATCAAATAACATCAGGCAAGGAGCTGGTCCCTGGCATGTTACAAGACTGTACAAGGGCCAAAATTTTTGCTGTAGGAAGCAGCCATGATATATGCCACTCCCATATATACATCGGAAGTAAAAGTCCTGCCATGACAAATATACCCCCAAGGTAACTACACACCCCCTCATCTCCTGCTCTCCAAAACAAGAGCTTACTGTTCTGAGGATTGTAAAGAGACTCTTGTCAATGCAAAGTAGAAGCTAAACAATGCTGCACATCTTGAAGCTCAAGGTGCTCAGAATACCACAGGGCATAGAGCTGTGACATGCAAAGCCCCCTACTAACCTCAGTGAAGTTCAGGATCCAAATTCTTTTAGTCAATAATGATATGGAGCACTGCTTTCAAACAACTTTTAACAGGAGAAGGTGCTTAGTCCAAAATAAAGGTACACCACTACTGAAGAAAACTCTGAGAAAGCTGGTGAAGCATCTGAGGAAGGCAGGAGGAACAGAGAAACTGAAGCATTAGAACAGTGCAGAAAAAACACAGAGAGAGCAGCACCAGACAGGAGCCATATTTCTCAAGAGTAACATGGACAATAAAACCCCTGATACTAGCTACAAATCAACTACAATTAACAGTTAACTGTAATTTTTCTTCCCTAGATCTTTGTGCAAAGTCTCACTGCCCTTTGGTGCTCTGCTCCAAGTCATTACACAGCTTTACTTTTATCCTCCAGTGCACAGTGAAAAGTGGAGTTTGACCTTTCCTTTAGATTCGTAAAGTACCACAGCAGATTGTTTTGAGAACTTGACTGAGGTGGGTTTTTTTTTTTTTTTATATTCTGCATGATTAACATTGCTAACAGTGTCTAAAGATGTCTAAGACGTGGCCTCTGAGAACACACCAGGAAATAGTCCCTGAGAATGACAACAGAGGCCATGCACGGGGTGAAAAGGTACTGAAACATAACAGTTTGCAGGAATTAATACCAAACACAGGCTGTCTACAACTGCTGACAAACACAGGTTTAGTACTCCCATGATTGCTAGAGAAAAACTTGAAGAAAATATAAAACACATTGTAGGCCACTGGAAACTTTGTACTTTCTCTTAAAAACAGGCCTGAATCAATTTCAGTTCCAGACAAGCATTTCCTTAAAATTCGGGAAATAGCAGGAAGGTGTCCTGACATAGCCTTGTTTCCTTTTCTTTCAGCAAGAAGGACTAGATAAGAATAACTGATCCACATTCAGAACCAAACCTCTTTCAACACAGAAAGATGCTTGTGCTCAATCTTTAGGCTCATTACTGTATGTCAGACAAAACAATAATTCTCAAGCACATTTCTTCTCAGGCATCTGCCTGGGCAAAAGGACTGTGGAAACAGACCCTTCACTTAAGGATAACCCTGAGGACATTCTGAAGGGTACTTAGCTTAATTCATCTTAATCATAGCACTCTTTTATGCAGTAAATTTCCCGAGTTGTGACCTTACCTCCTTACACAGTTATACAGCACCTGACACAGTACAAGCCTTATCTTGATTAGTGTCTCATTACATTTAACAGATCCTGCTGTTCTCAAAGGGCCAAACTCCTTCCACTTCCCTAGCACAATTAGTGGGAGAACACTCACAGCCTAGTAGCAGTGTTCAGCTCCAGCAGTTTGTGATGGCGCCTCACTAAATTCATCAACCTGTTCTGACCTGGAAATCATTCTGCATTTGCACAGTTTGACTGCACTCACAGAAACAACTGTGGCAAGGGCACCGTGTCCTGATCACAGCAGCTTGAGGACACTAGTTAGTGGCATTCAACAGGTTGCTATCCAGGATTTCTTTCATGGACAGTGCAAATACATTCCTAGCTAACCTTACATTCTAAATGCAGCAGCCTTTTCCCCTTTCTGCGTAGAAAGTTTTAGTTTACCTTCTTGAATCACCATGTTTTGGAAAATATAACTGCATCAAGAGCTCAAAGAAACAGAAGAAAAATTCCTCTTGCATACGCTGGTAGTTCAAATTTAAATGTTAACCAAAAAAAAAAAAAATTCCCACAGATCATTAGTTGCCTTAGAGCACATTTTCAAGCTGAAATCAACCAAATCAATCCAGTGGAATGTGACCTGGAATGAAACAGATGGATTTTCTGTGGTGCCTCTTAGTTCTGTTAGAGAAAACAAATCTGGTAGTACAAGTGATTCACATCTCCAAGTGATGAGGCTGAGGGTGGGGAAGGAGATTACACTATTAATTTACAGCTCAACAAAGGAGGCATTGCATTCTGAGAGAGAATAAAAGAGTACTGCCAGCTGCCACTGCTTATCAACGATTTCCATACCTACTAATTCTTTTTTTATGCATAGTAAAAAAGGCAACAGAAACTTAAAAAACCCAACAAACCCTAAACCAAGCACAAAATCAGTACCAAACCCCCCCCACTATCATCTTGGCGGTCTTTTCCCTCGGCAGAGATAAAGAAGAACGCCAAACGGGTGGCTTCATGCCGGAAGAGCAGCGGAGGCACCGCAAGCTCCGTGCCTACCTTGCGGCGCGGCGGCAGCGCTCACAGCCGTGCCGGAGCCCCCGGCGGCGGTTCGGGACCGAACGCTCCAGGCTCAGCGCGCCGGGCACGGGCGGCCACGCTCGGCGACACCCGGCTCCCCGGGCGCGCAGTTAATCATTTATGGCCCAGGCTGTTACCGAATAGCCTTGAACAGCCCAGCCCAGCCCTGCCCAGCCCCGCCTCGGCTCCGGAGCGGCGGCCGAGGGGGAGCGGCGGCGAGCGGCTCCCGGGCGCTGCCGGAGCGGGTCCCGGCGCACGCCAGGCGGGGTCCAGGGAACGGGGCCGGCCTGGCCGCCGTCCCCGCGCCGCCAGGAGGGGCCCACCCGCAGCCGGGGCTCGGCGCCGGGACCCGAGGCGACAGAGCAGCGGGTGGGGCACCGCGGCAGCCGCACCCCTCGGCTCCGAACTCCCGGCGGCCCCCCCGCCGCCCCGCGCAGGTGCCGCTGAGGGGACGCGGCGGCGGCGCCTTACCTGGTGCGGCCGCGGCGGAGGCCGAGGAGGGGCTGGGGCCGGTGGCGGCCGTGGCACCGCCGCCCTCCCGCGGACACGCCTCGCGCCCCGCCCCGCGCGGCAGCACCGCCCCCGGCCCGCCCCGGGCTGGGCTCGGGGCTCTGGGCTCGGGGCCGGGGGCGCCGCCGGGCGGGAGCGGCGGGACGGGCCCGCCGGAGGCGCCGCTGCCGCAGCACTGCGGGGCCGGGGCAGCTGTGAGGGGCGAGAGTGGCCCCCCGGCCCCAGGGGCTGGCTGCGGCCGCGGGCACAGGATTTACTGTACCCCGCTTGCCACGCACAGACAGAACAGCCACGGCGCGCAAGGACAGCGCTGGGCCTCGTGTAAGGTACTACTCACGAACTTCTCCGCAAGTGAAAGTAAACAGGCGACATCCGTCACGGCCAGCAGATGAATTTCAGCCTCGAGAAGAGTGACCGAGAGGGTACTTCATTAATGTGTATAAATATTTAAACGGGGAGGGAGAGTGCGTGTGCTAAGAGCATCATCTCGGTGGTGCTGAGCAGTAGCACAAGAGGCGCCGATGCACAAGAAGTTCCACCTGAACATAAGAACTTCTTTACCGTGCTGTGACTGTGCGTGGGAACCAGTTGCCCAGAGGCTTTAGAGTTTCTCTCTCTTGGAGATACTCAAGAACCACCTGAACACAATCCTTGTACTCTAGGATAACCCTGCTTGAGCAGGGGATTAGTCCAGATGACCCATCCAACCTTACCCATTCTGGGATGCTGTACATCTTTACCAATACTCATGGCAAACAATGAGAATGTAAAAATTTACCACAAGTTTTTCAGTAATCAGTGTTTTAAAATGCCACCTAAAAGGTGCAAGTAAAACACAGTCAGGATTGTTAACGCAAAGATTAAAGAAGCAATAAATATCCACTTAAATTTAAACACTAGAATGCAGAGGTACAACCGTACACTTGGAACGAAAAAACAAACAAAAAAAACCCCAAATCAAAACCCCCCAAAAATTCCATAAACAACTACAAACTGGATTTACTATCAGCATTGTCTTACAGTGTCTTACACTGTCACAAGAATTTCCCTTAACCCAAACACGTATCAGTTCTCATTTTTGTTAGCAATGACTGTCACAAGTACTGGAAAATCATGGTGTTCCCTCGTAAAATGGTTGCATACCTCTTTTCCAGCTAGCACAAATGGGACTTTCTTGGACATACCACAGCTCTCTTTGACTCCCTCCCCTCAGCCACGAAACAAACTTTCACCCTCACAGCTTGGAGGCAACACTCGAGCCTTACTCTTTTCAACCAAGGATTCTGAAACTGCTGCACTGAAAATCATTCAAGGTTCAATTTATAATGAGAACATATCCAACCCACCCTGCAAACCAGGCAGAGCTGGCAGCGTTTCCTCCTGGCAGGGAGCAGCGGTGCTCCAGGAAACCTCACCTGGGCACCTTCTACTCTATTCAGGCACGGTGGCTTCGTTGAGTATCTGTCAAATGGACATGCCCACCTGCTGCAGAAAGCTTGAATTACATAGTCAATATTACAGTGAGGCCACAGGTTGTGAATTATGTCTGCAATTGGACAACTATTCAGATCTTCAGTAAATGCTGGTTTATTTTAAACAATGTAATTTGGAATGTCCTGGCTTGTATTTATGTAGGGAGAGTGCTCTTTACAATAATGCTAACATTTGCCTGCGCCCTGAGCTGTATGAATTTCACCAGGGAGTTCTGGAAATGATTCTGAAGTTCAGGACAGTGGTGGATTATATTCATAAAACAAGGGTGCCACTGACCTTTCAGCACAAGAGAATAGATGTGAATCAGGGACCTGAGATTCATCTAAAGGAACACAGTGGAAACACACAGGATGAAAGGCTCTAAAGGCTTTACAAATTATATTTGGATGGGGGAGAACAAGGAGAAAGAGAATGTGGGAAAAAGAAGAATGAAAAAGGATCCTGCTGTTTAGCTCATGCATAAACTGTATGTGCCTAGGCAAAGGTCACTCCTTTTATTTTCTCATTAATTTCAGTGACGGTAAATGGTATATGAAGAACAATCTAAAAATAAGAACTGCCAGAAATAGCTTAGGTTTTTTGTGTGACAGCGTGGCAGGAAGAAAAACCTCAACTGAAACTTCATTCCAGATCTTTACTTCTGACTTTTGAAAAAGTAGTAACTTAAAGTTAATTACTTAAGATGAACTGTAAATCTGTTTAGAGAAGTTAAACAAAAATTAAGTGGTCTACTTTTTAATGTATTTTCCAATAAAGTTTTTGTACTCTGTGTTCACTGAAATTAATTGCTGAGGGGTTTTTTTTTTCAACTGCTGCGCTTGTGAGAAATGGTGTTTATTGTCAGTTTTGAGGGGGAGTTTTCTGGGTTCTAAACACAAGTGAAAAAAAACTACAATAAGTACTAGGCAGCTGTAAACAAATAGAAGAGGACTAACAGCTTTGGGAAGCCTTCAGGTGCATGCAAAAGCTGGCACAAGGAAATTGCCATCCACAGCAACTGAAAGTAGAGGCTGAAATGGGAACATAAAAGGGATAATGTATGTTTTGCTGTGGGGGTCATGAATGGCTGCCTCAAACAAATCTTCAGGCAACAGGAGCTCTTCACACAGAGACTGATGCAACATTTGTCAACCTTTTTTTCCTAGGGAATAATGGCCAATATCTAGAAGGTGATTTCCAGACAAGGTGACACAGATTCTACAGCATCACTGAAATAATTTTAGCATTACTCCACCAGCTTTTTAATTTTTTGCAGCAAATGTGCAAATCTGCATTGACTTGCAGCATATTTGACTGTATGCTGAGCTTACATTTGCAAAAAGAGGACACCAGCTGCCCAGAGTTTAGTTCTCATTTTCTGCTTATGCCAAATATCATTATGAGCCTTATGGTTAACACACGTTGCAGTTCACTTTCTATGTAGAGGTTAGTAATTGATAAAGGTAAAATAATAAGCAACAACAATTAAGCATCCCAGCTGGAACATTTGGGCTATATTAGAAGTGAGAATGACCTGCTCAAAGCACCAACTTTGGATTTTGCATTAAATCCTTAGGTCACTGTATTTCCTGCACAACCATGGTCGTATTTCTGATGTGATCCCAGACAACTCATTTGATTTCTCCTGGCTTCAGTTTGCCATCTGCAGAAGAAGAAAGGAATTTCCAGACCTCAGTCTATATGACAAAGATTAAGAGATGCTCCAAGTGTAACTGCACAGTGTAGCAACTTTGGCAGGAAAGGTGCCTGAATGATTTCTTGCTCACTTGCAGCCTCCCTGACTCCATCCTGGCACTGTCATCTGTTATTCTATTCAGTTTTTGAAACCTACACACAGTCCAGACCACTGAAATGACCTGGGTTAAAAATACCACACCACACTCCCCATTCTTTAAAGACTTTTTAACTGAGATCCAGTTGTTATTGAAGCTCCAGCACCTGGTGACCTGTCATGAAGAGGACCTTGAAAAGCGACATGTCATACTCTAACATCAGATAATGAATTGCAGTAATCCAGAGGGATGTCACAACACAGCCTTTGTAAAGTCACTGTTTCTGAAGAGGTAAAACACCCCTCACATATGATATAGGTTCAATATCTGGTCCTACTTGATTAGTCTTGGGGCTAGGAATGGAACAGGACCAAATGAAAGCAAAGGTAATAGGACAATTACCTAGGGATATATTTTTCACCTTTATCTCCTTCGAACACCTACTGCTCCCACAAGACTGACAGACTCCAACACTTCCGTTGCACCAGTAACACCACATCCTCTTGGACTGCTTCTTGGCAATCAGTTTTGAAGTACTGCCTGAAGCAGGTCACTGCCTTTTTCCTCACTGCAGATAAGAGACAGTAGCAGAGAAAGGAATGGTGCTGAGAACTTCTCAGCTGCAGAAATAAAGCACAGGTTTTCTGAGTCCTGCCCAATGCATACTACAAAGCCTCATCTCCTGCTATTTGGTGAGGTCTGTTGCCTCCCCAAAGGGACTGTGTGCCATGTGCAGCAGCAATAGGAGACCATGGAGCAGGGAGGAGAGGTGTCTGGATGGGAGCTGAGGTGTGTTTCTCTAAATATGTATTAGTCGGTTGGTTTCAATATCAGAATCAGCCATTAAGAGTTTTTTTTAAATTGGCAACAAAATAAATCAATTGAAATTCCCCTGGCTCAAAACTGTTTCTGGCTCACAACAAGGGAAAATTGATTCAACACAAAAATTTGGAAATAAAGTAGTACAGTCATAGTGGTCTGGCAACAGATCTGAGAGAGAAGATACAGAAAACAGAAAATTACATGTTGTGCAGCAGTTGCTAATCTAGGGCATAAATATAACAAGGGTCTTTTAAGCCAGGAGAAGGACTGATAATAACGTTTTATCCTGGCTTTTGTTAGCAGCAGTTAAAAACTGGAATGTTAGCGGAAAGAAGTTCAAAGGGAGGCACCAGAAGTGATTAACAGGAATATATCTTCAGGAGATAGATGTTTACATGCTTGGCTTATGAGAAAGCAGCCAAGCAAAGAAAAGACAGAGGATCCTTTCAAGGGACCTGGGTGGAATCCCTAAGAGCATTATATAGAGCGTAAGCATGAAAAGAAGAGAAAAAGAAAATTCATGATAACTATAAAAAATTCTGACAGTCACAGTGGACCAAAACCCTAGAGAGGTTGGCTTCCTACATGTTACCAGCAGAAAGTTGTATTCAACATTCAGGAAAAATTTAGAAATAGAAAAGCATCTCCACTTGCCTGTGTCATCTCAAGCAATAAAATGAAAGACAGCATCTTTTTTAGCTCTCAAAGCAGGTCAAATTCAGGAAGAATAATGCACAACTCACACATAAGTCAATGGCCATTATGTTTGTTCAGACAAGACCTGAATTTGATTAAATGCTTATGAGCATGCAGACTATATACTATATAAACAAAAATCTGTTTTGCAATGACATTATTTATATCTAAGATAATCAATTTGAGATCCTACATTTGGTTAAAAATACAAAGCCTCCAAAGGACTATGACAATCAGAGTGCAATATTCTAAGAAATATTTTTATTTTTAATTTTTGTTTTAAGATTGGCAACGAGGCTGGTTAAAACCTTCAGAGAAACATGCATCTGAAAAAAAGAACCTGAGCATTTTCTGATTCCAGAAGCAACACAGCCATATCTTGTAGTGTCTGATGTTTCAGAGTGAGTGGACTTGAGCAGGGTGGTAAACACTTAAGAATGACTGAAGTTCAAAAACAAACAAAAAGAAGCCTTGAGCTCACTCTTGTAGTAAATGGGAGAAAAGTGAGGGAAAGCTTGGCAAAAATCAGCATAATAGTGGGCTTATTGTTGAATCTGAAAGCTTCATTTTCCAACAGTGTCCCTTCTCTGGGAAGCTGCACAACCACTCTGAAAGCGCTTTTCTATAGAGATGATAAATCTGTGGCGGAGATTTATGCACATTCAGATTAAGTCAGGAAATCAGTAATGAAAAGGATAATTAAATGGAGAGACAAAAACCTAGAAGAAAAATTACCAAAAGCTCCCAAAACAAACACAGCTAACAATACACCATATATATCAGGTCCTGGGATTCTGACTCTGACTTTGGCAGCCATTCTTGCTTGAGCAACACACAGGGTGAGCAATCTCATCCTCTTCCTCACTGTGTTTCCCAGGACTCTAGAGAAGAGCAGTCTGCAAAACAGCAGATTCTGGGTGAGCAAAATGAGGCTTGGTATATTTGGTCCTCTCTCTGCTTCTTTTTGCACAAGCTCTTAACTCATCAGTAGGTGGAAAATCATAGGAAGAAAAAAAAACATTCTGTACTTGGTTATGGAACTGTTTGAGGGCACAGCACTCCTGCTCCTGAGGGAGCATCCAAAAACCAACAACCCTCAGCAACACTAGCCAATCTCAAAAAAACCCCAAACAAAATTTTTTTAAAATGTGTTTGCTTGGAAGAGTTCCTTGCAGTTCCAGGATATTGAAGGTGGGTTAATAGTCATCTTTTTCAGGAGTTGCACCATGCTATGTGCTCAGCTCTAAAGACACAGCCAGAGAGGTACCTCTGTTAGCAGCTGTGGTAGACTCCTGCTCTGTGGTTGAACTAGACCCTGGGCTAAAGAGGCTGCTGTCACTGTTTAGCTTCAGACGTCCAACCTGAGTGCCTAAAGCAGCAGCCTCAGGGCCTGGGCTGTCAGGGGAGGTGTCCCCCTGACCTGCAGGAGCCTGCAGCCCCATGATCACAGACTTAGGCGCCTGCAGTTAAACTGAAAATCCCCAGTGCAGTGGGACTTTGTCACAGCATTACTTTCCTGCAGCACCTGCCTGTAAAAACTACCCTCAGTAACCCAGAGGCACTGTGCCACTGTCTGATCTAGCAGCTTTATATTCCAAAAGGGCTTGGGCCACTCCAAAACTTCAGCAACAAAAGAACAGGGAGCTTCCTTTAGCTGGTAGCACATTAGCTGGTAGAAGATTGCTGTGCTCTGTCTGGACTTGATATTGTAAGGAGAAAATCAGCTAAATGAGAGCTTTTGAACATTACAGTCTATTTTATAACCAACAGCCCTGTGTTTCTAGGCACAAGTAAGCAAGGGTCTGTGAGAGCTGCTTTTGACAGGGAAGTCACTTCTTCCCTTTTGACTTTCAAAGATGTACAATCAACTCAGAGTGTTGATGGTAAAGAAAATACATTGACTGAACAAAATTTAGCCAAACAGACCTTCTCTTTTTTTATAATTGTAATTCTAAAACATGAAAACTCAGTACTGTGTCATAGTCCAGTGTGCAAACTTTTCCAGTTTTAAAGGTATGGTGTACAAATGCTGCAACTCTGTGACAATGTTTAGTGACTTTTAATTTATTTATTTACTTTCTAAATGTTGTCCCACTTCTCTAAAGTGGATTCAGTCCTAGTATCTGATTAATCTCATGTGGGAATTAAAGACAGATGAAAAAATTGACATCTAGAAGATGTGGATCTGCTTCCAAGTTTTGCAGTGCAAGATGATCTGTAGCAGAAACTATTTACAATCCTTTCTCTCACACCACTGGACAAAAAAAAAAAACTCCACAAAAAGTGTAGCGATTCCAATTTCTGCTTAAGAGTTCTGTTCTAAGCAATGTGCAAAATGCTACTTCAGCCCCTGCCCTACTCCTCTTTCTGCTATCAAGAATAATTTACAACAATTTTACTTTTTCTCATGGGGCTAGGTGAGTTTATAGATGACAATTTGCTTTTTGCTATTAATATGCCAGGCTCAATTCAAACAAAAATCTCCATGCAAAAAATGCCATCTCATTTACTAAATACAGAAATCAAGGCAATCTCTCTTAAACCAAATCTGTTAACGAAGGATAATAAAGTATTCCACTGCCATTTGAAGAATTATTGGAGTTTAACTGACACTCACATTGGTGCAAAGAAAAGATGCATATAACAGGCAGCCATGCATAATAGGGACCACTCAAGGACTGGCTTTGCATGTGGACATTACTCTGGTCTCCTTCACATCAAGAAGTCGTCTGCTCAATTCTAGCTGGAAGGAAAAAGTGAGCAGAAGTATTGAGTGCTTTGAACTGTGGTTTCAAGATCAACATTAAACTTATCTGGGAAGTAATGTAAATAACAAGTGGCACATTTAAATTATGATTTAACTACTAACTCAGGAGTTTGGCAGTTGGGATTATGGTTGATACAGCGACGTGTCTGATGGTATTTGAAATAAGGGATGATCAACAGGCAGAAATATATAATCAAGTTGGAGAAAAAAATAAATACAATTTATTGCAAAATATAGTTTTAGTGTTGTTACACAGCATACAGGGAATTAAAGGAAAGTACTAAAATATAGTAAATACAGAAGAAACTAAAAGATATCCCCCAAGGTTTGATCAATCAGCAGGGTGCTTTAGAAGTCCAGTGATCATAACAGAAAATATGTGAGCAATGTGATTCAGAAATTACCAAGGTAACTTAAGGTTTAATATGGAAGGTTGCCAAGCATTTATTTGGTTTATCTCAGAAAACACTGAGGGGAAGCTCAACAATGTAGAAGCCAAATTCCTCAAAAGCAAAAGGAAAGTGTCCCCAGGGCTCTGCACTAGGAAAGCAGCACCTCTGTTTAACAAGGAGAAAGTTCCAGCTCACAAAGTGCCTCACCCATGGCTGCACAGGAAAGCTGTGTGAGGACTGAACACAGCCCTCCACCAGGAAACTCATCTTATAGTGCCTGTTGAAAGTTATCCTAAAATTTAAAAAAAAAACCAAATCTGCTTAAAACAGCACTCTGGCTATAACAAGAACAAAATCCATCTAGGTGGAGTTACTTGATTTAATGCACAAATACAGCCTGCTACTCTTAAAGACCAGAAAGGAATGCTTATGCACTGAGAGAAGAGAGAGATAACATTAAAAGACAAAACTGAAAAAGGGAGCTATATAGATACAGATGCAGTATAAAAACCCACCAACTTTGCACAAGTGCCTTAGTGCATGTCACAGAATTCAGACAATACTTCTGTAGTCATGGTCCCCAAATCTTCTAAAATGTAATGAACATATACTATTTGTGACCCAATTTATTATATAATAATATAATCCCTTATTAATTAATCCTTAGGCTGGCATCCAATTTTTATTAGAAAGGTGATATTATTCTATGCCAGAGTACTTCTCCCTGAAGAATACATAAGGAGTTAACTCACAATAGATGGATATTGTTACTTATCAGCACTTCACTGCCATTACCATGGCAGCAAGGCAAAGACCATTTTGTTCTGCCCCATTCTTCCCTCAGAACTGACAGTTCGCTTCCAAATACAGAATCTTAACAGGAACTAATGTCTGAGGCCAGATTCTGCATTGTGTCCTAAAAGCTCAATCTGATATGAAGGTGGAACAAAAGGCTGTGGTTTCATAAGGCTGACTGAACATTAGGAGGCTGAGAATGCTGTTTGCAGTTCAACGTGCATAAAAATAATCAAACAAGACTCAGATCAAGCATTTTCTGGGTAAAATGTGGCCAAAAAACTACCTGCATCTTTCTTTTGCTGCTCACAGACAAGTGTAGGGATCAGCATACTGCTGCTGCCTACAGGATACCTATGATTGCCAAGAAGGAACAAGTGCAGTGAAATTACAAGAAGTTCATCAGGAACGTGTGGAAAACAGTAAGTGGAGTGCACCAAAGGAGTAGTCAAGAACATGTAATATGCCAGCCATCATTACACTTCACATCTGCATATCCAACAGGTTATCAATATTAATATGACAGCTGGTGCAGGAGGAAGCTGCTAGGGCATCAGAATTGCATTTTCTGGTTTACTCTGACACTTCAGAGCTTTCCTAAAGAATGAAAAATGAAGGGAAAGAATGCCACAGACAAATTACCTAAGGAATATGATCACTTCCTAGCTGGTTCAGGCTCTTTATCTGGCTCCAAAAAGGTCAAAAAATTAAGGAGTCACTGTGACATTAGAAAATCCCTCCACCAAAACTTCATGGATGAACAATCCATAGGAGCTCTCCCACCATTCCTGAGTAGAATTTGGATGAGATATAGAAGGCAGGAAAGCAAGGCTTAGTGAAACAGAACTCTGACACAAACAAGCTGGAAACAACTGAGAGGTTGAGAAGAGAGAGAGATGCAGGGGAAGCAAAATGCAGCAAGTCTTACTCTTTTGGACAGGGGGTTCAGATTGTGTGTGTGTGAACATCATGAAAGATCCACATGGTCTTCTCCACCCAACAGTGTAGTTTGCTCATGTAGGTCTTGGGAGACAGTTACCTGAACAACCTGTTCCCTCTTGCAAAACCTGCCATGTAATCCAAGTTTATCCTGCTGAGCTGACCACAAAATAACAAAGTATTTAGCTGTTCCCCCCGTTATGTCACAAACACTGTAAGCTGTGTTTTGTCTGCAGCAAAGTAAGAGTTAATATCCGCACAGGAACAGAGGCAGACAAAAAGGAATCAAGAAAGGGGATAGAGTGAGGCTGCAGGCTGCAGTAGTTATGCCATTTGATTCCCAGTTTAAGTAAACTCTTTGAAGTAGAACAGGTTTTTTTATGTTAAAAAAGCTACTTCTCAGTCTGCATCACTGCTTACGGCTGCAAAAATTACTCCACTTGAACTCCAAACTGGATATTCAACACTGAAAAAAATAGTGGAAAATTTATGTGGAGTTCCCCATCATTCCCACAGCTCCCATGCCACATCCAACACTTATTAGCTGCAGCAGTATTAAGTCTTACAGTTACAGATGACATTGTTTTGCAGGCACAGTTCAAAAACTTTACCTTCATCCTTACAAACCACAAACTGAATGGTGTAACTTCACAACTCTAAAGTCTGAATTAACGACAGAAAAATAATATGCATCATTTCTATGAACTTCACTTATTGGAAAGACCTTCAAGAGCCACAGAAGAGAATATTCCATGGGAATAAATAAATGTTGAAGCTGCTGAGCTGAGTTTCATAGCACTCTCCTCTCTCCTACACCTCATTAAATTAGACTATAAATACCAAGCAGAAGTGCAAATAACTTCCTCAGTGGGGACTAAATTTGCACCTACCTGAAGAAGCTTGGCAATTTTGCCAGTCAAACCCACAGAATTTATCTTTTTGTTAAAACCAGAAAGCTGAAGGAGAGGAGACATGTCTAACATAGCTTTCAAAAGGATGGGTAATGTCCACACAACAGTGGGAGAATATAATTGATATTTTCTATTATATAGATCTTGCTTCAGTATTTAAAGGGTTCACCCTTGCCTACCCATAAGTTCCCTAGGACTTTGGAGATTTGATAGCACTTATATTGGTATTGAAATTCCCAAAGTTTTATATTCTCCATGAGAACTAATGAAGAGGGCCTCAATAAATAGTTGCTGTGTATCTGTATTTCTGTAACAGCTGTAAATTAATAATTGCAAACTTGACTACGTGCAATATCAAACCTTAAGTCCCAGAAGTACTGAGCTGTAATAAAACAGGCTAGGAAGCAGTTGTTAATTTAAACTAAATTATATAGAGGAACAGCTGCATTTCTAAGAACAAAGCCCCAAACAAAAAGCAATCAAGAAAAGACAAGCCTACACATATTTCCTCTAAAATACCTCTCCAAAGGGAGAAAACTTCAGATTTACAATAACATCTAATGTGGGACTTTCAAGTACAGTAAAGTGCAGTTCTGATACTTGTTCCAGAGGTACCAACAAATGGCTACGAAGTGTTGTGATTAAAAAGATCTAAAGCTACACAGTGGTCAAGTGAGATGAAATGCTGGCAGTTAGCCAAATATGGGTTCAGGATGATACAATTTGTCATGCTCAGCATTGATTGTTATTGCAAAGCTGCAAAGTCCTGATTGCAATCCATCAAACCAGTAACTACAGTGAGTCAGATGGTGCTAGAAATTAATAAATGAAGCTGCTATTAGCACGTAGAAAGCTTTAGAGAAAGGGGAAAGCACCATGGTAATTGCTAATACCCACAACACAGGAATTATATGAAAAATTTTATTAAAAACAAACCAAATCATGTCATGCTGATTTTTGAATGAGAAATACTTATGGCCTGCTGGTCACAATCTCACAATTTAAACAAAAAGTGTGTATATACATCTCTTCACCTGGTATAAGCAAAAAACTTTCTTCACTTCTGAGTCAGCTATAGTCACAGGCTATATTCAGGGAGCACCAGGAGAAAGAACAGTGGACGATTCACACCAGCTAGAAATGGGAATAGTTGGCAATAGGAATACTACTGGCACACAAAACTGATTTTGCTTGGGCCACTGTTAGCACTCTGCCTCTATCTTGCCTACTGGACAGGGGTGTGAGACCTACACAGACTGCCCATGCAAAAACCAGTAGGGCACTTCTGCCTCCATGAAAGCAGAATTCCAGACACTCAGCAATTCTGACCAAATATGCTTGGCTTGCTCTGGTGAGTCACCTCAGAAAAGTCTTCAGTGTGACTGAAATCCAGCAACAGTATTCCCCACTCTGGTTTGTGCTTCCTATTGCCTTTGTCACTTTGACCCTTCATCTCCCATCTGTGGGATTCTTGCCTTTAGTGTATTTTTTTCATCTAAATATAGCAGCTCTTCAGTCTTTTTGTCTCTCTGCTACAACCTTGGCTGCCTTTAATGGATCCTGCATGAAATTAGACCTAGTTTGCATTCTAATCAACTTTGGTGACTTATGCTTTTAATTAATCCTTAATATTCTTCCAGTCTCCATGGATGTTGCACTATAAAAACCCATTTATATGTGTCATTGTGGTTTCAACTTCAGGGAAAAAATGTCTCACAAATGGTACATATACAAGAAATATATGCAATTTATCATAAAACATTATGATTTTATTCTCTCCAGCTGGAGTAGCAGACAAGTTAATATGTTTTTCCAGTTGAAAAAGTTCCATGTGATTTATTATTCCACAAGGAGCAGGGGTCCAATAAGGCCCCTACTTGGATACAACCTCTATGGGATTCTCAGCATAGTGTAACTTGCTGGATCTGAGTAACCTCTCTCCAAAACCACAGCGGGCTCTGACTGCCTTGCACGCAAACATTTAACAGGTTAATTGACCAAATCATGCTCACTTCAATAGCCCCTTTGTGTTCCAAATTTGACCCACAGAAGAGCTCTGAAAGTTTAGAGCACAACATAAGTGGTAAGTATTACTGGGTCACTTTGTGAGGTTCAGAATCAGTTGTTACTTAACGTTTATTCAGCTTCTGTTAAAGCAGAGCACTGAATCAAAAACCAAGGAAGGACCTGCAAATTTCACCCATTATGAACAATTTTATGTCATCAATTCAATTTAATGTTTCCTGACATCTTTTACTCTTGCCCGAGTATCAATCCAAATGAAAGATTTTCAACTGTCACTTAAAAAGTGTGATTTATTGCTAGCCAACCAGCTCATGTGATAGTTGAATGAACCAAGAAGTTTCTATGAAGGCTCTTGAATAAATTTTTCACTTCAGTTATATTTATTGCCAGTTTCTGAACTGTATGTAACAATAATTAGAATAATCACTCCAGAAATGGCATTTGGAAAAACACATATTCTAAGAATATTCATAAACCAGCAACTTCTTTTAAGACAAGTTCTTTTCCCATCATATCAGACATATGGGACTGGCATTAAGAATAACCTGGAAGTGGTTCAGAGTACTGAGTGTTTTCTCCATACCTACAAGATTAGTTCTTTCAGCATTTCACATCTCCTACTAAGTATGTTTTATTAAAATATTTATTCCAATTTTTTTTTATTTGGAATAGAAGAGTTAAAAGATAAGCTAAGAGTTAAGATAACAGTTAAAAGATAAGGGCAGTAAAATTCTGAACCAATCATCTAAAACACTTGGTCCCAGGAAAATAATGCAGGAAAAATAAGGGGCCCACTGCCATTATTGCCACTAAGATTTCATCCTCTGTTCCCTGCCAACTCAGCAGTTTGCAACACCAGGACTAACAGCATATTTGTCAATCTTCTGGTTTTCAGGTATTATTTGTTTAGTAAAGTAAAGTATGCTCATTTCTACATTTTAAAGATGAGGAGACACACCTCCTGTCAGCTGAGGAAGTGGCATTTCAGCCAGGAAAGAAAACTTGAACTTTTTAACACCAGTGGACAGGGACATATCAGAAATCTGACCTCAGTGTCTCATTTCTCAGTCACAGTCAGTAACTGATGGTTAAGAAAGAGTGTGACAAGAATGAAAGTGGGCAGTGTAGCTTCTCCACTAAAGTCTCCCAGTTTCCAGGACTGTGCAGCTTGGGCACCTTCCTCCTGGCATGGTGGTAATGATCAGGATGAAGATCTTAATCTTTCAGGGTTTGAACAAGGGAAATGGTAAACAGTGCCCAAGTGTGTCCCTTTTATGGGTGACAACTCCTAAAATCCAAATAGTTGCCTGGATCAAGGCCAGGCTCCTCAGCCCCTTGAAGAACTGAAACATTAAAGTCTAAGAGACCATGGGAGATGAAGGATAATTTCTTAATCCTGGCTGATTTTACTCTGTGGCTGCCAGAGTTTGAAAGAGGGCAAGCCTAAACTGTGTTATGATCTCGGTGGCTACTCAAAGGCATCATCTGGAGAAACACTGGGCCAGACTGGAGATCTTTTAAATTCCACTTCTGCAAACTTCAAAAGAACTTTAACAAGTTGTGTGAGCATTATAATATTTCAGCCTAAGGTAACTGAAGCTCGTAAAGAAAACTTACTTGCAGTTGAATCCTAGGAAAGGAAACAACTCAGCTTCAGGATTTAATCCCTTTAAAGGCAATTGACTTTGAGGGAGAATTTTATCCCCAATTCCTGAACATGTTAAATATATATTAATTACTGAATAATTATTTCTTGCATTTTTTTTCTTAGTCTAGAGACCAAAAGAAATCCAGGATTCAGAAATTCTTGCAAAGCAGAGGACACATATTTTCAAAACCATCAGTAAAATAAATCAGAAAAATATTGTCAGAAGTGCAAAATAAATTTCTGAATCTACCTAAAACTTGTACTTAAAAAATTAAAAAAAAAAAATTATGACTATTACATATAGTCACAGGTAACAGTCAAATATAGAAAGCTTGGGGTTTGCTCATATGCAGGGCAGAAATATTTCATAATAATTTGCAATACTTACAAAAAATATACAAATTAAAAAGCCAAATTATGTAAATCAAAGAGCTGCTCTTAGCAGTAAGTTATCCAAAGATTTCAATGAAAGCAACTTATATCAGTATAAAGTTCTCTTCATTTCCAAAGTTCTTGTTCTGAAAGTCTTTTCACTTGCTTTAACAAAATCCAGCACTTTTGCCATTTACACAAAAACATTTCCTGTTTGCTATGTAGGAACTGAAGCAAGGAGTCATGTAAGTGCCACTCAGCTCTCCTATCTGAAACACTGGGGAAGTATATTAAAATTAAAATAACTCAGCATAGTCTAGACAGGCTCAGCACTGTCTGCTTAAAAATTGTAGTTCAGGCATACCCAAATGCATGGGTTTGTTTTCAAACAGTAATATCTCTCAGAAATAATTTGTTTACCTTTGATTTTTTTTGAGTGTTTGCTGTTTAGTCAAACATTCCCATGACAAATAATTTTTTTACTAGTTTTGAAGAATCAGAAGCAACATTTCACCTGGTCATAGCTGTCAAGGAGCTGGAACTCGAAAAAAAATATAACATAGTGCTAAAATCATAATAAAATTGTGAGAGTGAACAAAACTGAACCAAATGGGGAAAGGTGTGATGTGCCCCTAAGTGAAAAATATTTTAAAAAATAGAAAAAATAATTTAAAAATTTAGAAAAGCAAAAGGTTTATAGTCTTGTTATTACTTACACATTAAGTATTAAGAATCAGCTTTCTGAGTGAACAAAAGTGGGAAAAATCTTGCCTTTACTGTAGTATTAAAAATCAAGTTAGTGTATGAAAATAGATGGGATGCAGAAGAGAATGCCTGAACATACTTAGCCCATCCTGGCAGGTGTGTGTTCAACATTGCTGAGGAAAGTTCCTCAGCCTCCTTCAAAACTCCAGCATTTCAAAGTCTGCATAATCAAAAAAATCTTTCTTGTTATCAAACTTCTGTTTTCCTTGCTGTATATTAAATTAATTTCCCATGCCCGGTGGAAGGACAACTTATCACTGTTCTTCTTAGAACTATTTCTATATTTTCATTTTTATCTCCATGTTATTTTTCCTTTTTTTGGACTAAGAATTCCCTTTCCTCACTTTATCTCATTAGCTGTATTTTCTTAGCTTTTACACTATCCCAACCTCCCTAGACTCGAGTTCTTTGTATAATTCTCACAGAAATTAGTGACCTACTTTATATACACACCCAAAAAAGTACATATATAAACAGCAACAATCAAATCTATCAAAATCAACCCCCATTAGATTTTAACATATTTATACTAATTTATCAGTCAACAGTGTCATCGCTGCCAAAAGATTCATGATCCCTCTGCAATGATCTTCCTCTTTTCCTGGAGTACTTTTTCAATTACATTTGGTTGAAGAACTTCACTGTTGTCTATTCTGCAGTGCAAATTACATTAAAGACAATATACAAAACCCTTGGATAATATCACTAGTAGTTCTGAATTTTAAACATTTTAAAATTACTGGAATGTTACATTTCTTCTAAAGGTGATGACATTTGGAACATTTTTAGTGTTTTCTTCTCAGAGAGAAGTCTTGGGAGAAGCTCAAAAGTCTGGAGCCATAGATGCCAAGAAAATGAAAAGAGATCAAAAGACTTCCTTTCCCCAGATCCAGCAAGCATTTGTAGTATCTTTGCAGGTGAAGGGGGCAAATTGTACAACTAATTTCACTCCATGTGAGAACAGAACATTGTAAATTTTTTTTAAACCTAAAAATGTGAAAAGAAAGGCAGAAAAGCTGTAGAGGAAGATTATAAACTGACCTGAGAAGATGGAATCAGCCACAAGGAACATCTGAAGCTGGGCAAGGAGATTGCAGCAGAGTACGAGTTAGAAGTGGGTCAGTACAAGGTTGGGGTTGTTCCTGCAGGCAAATAAGGGTTACAAAGGCTCCTTAGCACTGTGAATTAGGGAGTGAAATTGGCATCCAGCTGCTCCAAACCAGTAACCTGAAAGAACTGTTGTGCAAAGATGAGGATGGATGTGGGATGTCAATTTTAATAAAGACATTGATCATCTGAAGGAATTAAGTGGGTTCTAGTCATAGGGAAAGATGATAGTGAAGGCAAAAGTAAATTGCTCACAATGGCTCCAAGAAAAATTCAGAGTATATGCAAATATGCAGTGACACAAAGTCTAGAGGTAGGCATTATACCCAGCAATTTGATTAAAAACTAGACACACTTTGTCTAGCAGTAAACTGTAATGGGGATGCAGCATTGCCCCAGAATCTCACAATAATGATTTTGACAACTGGAATGAAGTGAGAATGTTCTATGTGCCTGCAAAGGCCATGATCTACCAAGATAGGGGCAGATGTCTGTCATAACAGAGATGATTTGGAAGTGTTGGGTAAAAAAGCAATCATAAAAAAGAAAAATTCAAAAGATATTTGGTGATTGAACAATGAGAGTTAATAACTTTTTCTATTAGTCCTAAAGGAATGGTTTTGAAAAACCTGTGAACACCTGCCAGGAATACCAAGAAGAGTGCCAGGCTAAGAAAAACAGATTTTGCTTGTAACATAAGCAAATATAGGTGTCAGTGTGAAAAACAGGACAGAGGTGATAACATAGCTGAATAGCCCAAGAAGCCTCAGCAGCAATGATATGTGGCAACCACCTGCAGAAAACTGAGTATTCTATGTCTCTACAGTGAGAAAATGATTTCAAAGAAAATCGAAAATCTGAAATTTAAACTAGGATATACAAAGGCAAACAAAAACAAACAAACAAAAAAAGTATGATTTGGGGTTGTGGTGGGTCTGACTGGGATGGAGTTAACTTTCTTCACAGCAGGCCACACAGTGCTGTGTTTTGGGTCTGTGGCTCCAACACTGCTGACAACACACCAGTGTTTTGGCTACTGCTGAGCTGTGCTTGCACAGTGTCAAGGCCACCTCTGTTTCCCACAACACCCCCACAGCCAGGCTGAGGGTGGGATGGGACACAGCTGGGACTCAGAGTGACCCAAGGGACATTTCATGTGAGGTATCCTCAAATGCAGAAGTAAAAACTGGAAGAAGAAAAAGATGGAGGGGTGTTTTGGCTTCAAGTGGATGCCTAGAGACTGGCTGGGCACTGCTCTGCCTGTGGGAGGTGGTGCCATCTCCTTTGCCTCACTTGTTTCTCCCCACCCCATTCTTTTCTTCCACTATGAAATTGTTTTTTATCTCCACTGCAGAATTCTCTCAATTTCTGGTTTCCTATTTTCTCCCCACTATGAGGAGCTGCTTCAGGGAGTGTCAGCAGCTGCTGGCTGGGGTCAGGTGCTGGTTAGAAGAGGCACTTTATTTAATACTGTGCTTTCACAGAGCTTACCTTGCATTAAAGGGGGAAAAAAACCCTAACTTCAGTGTTTGCATTTACTGCAACTATCACTACAGGCAGAACAGCACCCACCTGGAATTTCTTTACCCAGTTCAAGAATCCTTCCATGTCCAATACCACAGTTTCAGGAGCACTTTACCTACATATGTGTCTATTATAAAACCCTAAGACATAAATGTAGCCGCTTACCTTTGGCAGGCAGCCTGGGCCAGCCTCCAGCTCCTTGCTGAAGGCAGCAGGTTGAGGCTGGTGTTCAGTTCTGTGGCACTTAGGGAGCCCATTTCACATTCAGGTACATCACACACTCCTGGAGAGCAAACCAAGCTCTCCCATTTCTAGTCTGGTTAACTGAGCAGTTGTATCCTCCAGTTATATAGTTCAGGAATATATCACCTAATCTTAAAAAGCAATGTAACAGTTGATTTTTCCATCTGCATTTTAATGATATTTAAATCCTGCTAATCTCTGGGACTTAAACTGATGGAACTCATTACCAAAGGACACTATATATTAAACAAATATGTATTTAGTTTAACTGCTTGTAAATACCTGTATTTCAGTCCCATCAGATAGCTAGAGTTTTGTTAGTTTAAATAATAGGTAAATTCTAAAAAGAATAAAATCGAAAAATCCAATATCATGCAGAATTTCTTTGCAAATTAAAAAATCTTGAGTATTACACTAGACTCAGTCCAATGAAATAGAAAGGTTTTCCCATTTACAACCCTGTACTTTCATATGGATCTCAATTTCATTTCCAAGAAAGTGAAACTGCAGAACTGAAAGACTGTGTGTGTCTGAGTCTTATCCTGATTTAGCCTTTTATGCCTTCCATTATTTCTGCAAAATGGCAAAGGCAAATATTCAAGTGAAATCTAATCCATCTATTCTTCAAACACCAGTTCTAATGCAACACAAGTTCTAGCTGAACTACTGACTGATTTCTAAGCAGCCTTATGGGCCCAAGTTAGAAATAATTCCTTCCAGTGCTAAACAAGATGAAGCTTCTGGTTTGATATTGGTTTATTTTCCAGGAAAAGAAGGTATACTTGGCTTGTGATTTCTGACACAGAGTAGGCACTATATCATCTGGTTTTGATAAAATGGTTGAACTTTGACTACTTCCCTTTCCCCTCTCAAAGGGTTCCCCTCTCACCTGACTTGTCTGGTGAGGTTATAGAGGTTCTCTCTTTCTGTCCTGTTGAATTACCACCCAAACCACAGAAGCATTATTCTAAAACAAAGGCCTACTAAAAGCTATTTTTTCTAGAAAAACTGTTGGTGCTTGTATCACCTTTCCTTGCAGGTCTTGATAGAAATATTAGACAAAGACAATTATTGTTGATGTGTTTATCAGGATACAATAACACAATGAAGAATGGGTCCTGGGAATCCTCACTTACTGTGAAAATTATGCATTTTTAGGGAAACTCTTTGTCCTTTCACTTGAATGTACAGGTGAAATAGAGAAGCAGGACATACAAAATTAATAGTTAGATTGTCTAAGAGAGAAAAGATGTCTTATTAATACGTGAAAGTGATAACAGATTTGATTAGGAGAAGATGCTGGAGATAACAGGTTCTTGGCTGCTGGCTGGGTCAACACACATGTTCTTATTTTTTTACCATACCCAATGGAAAGGTCACAGGCAAGAGATTTAACCACATCTTTTCCCAGAGACCCTCCATTAAGCATGATTATCAATTCATGAGTTCATGATAAGCCTCTTTTTGTTCAATCTGATTTTTTTTCTCCTTCTTGTTTAGAAGTTGAATTAAAGCATAATTACTTGCATTATGCCACTTGTGACAGTATGAGCTGATTAGCTTGTAAAGCACTGATTAGTTTGGGGCTACCTTAGGAGAAAGCTATGAATTATAATGAAATTCAAAGATAAGCTTGGAGAGGTACTTACGATAGAAACCAAATTAATTTTATATATAATTCAAAATGAGAGTATTTCATAATTGCAACCTATTATAAATGGAAGAATTGACACCATATGACAGATTATGCTAATCCCATACCCAAACAAGTAGCATCACAACCAGTAAATCCTTCTGTTTTCTGGTGCAGCAGCTTTGTGCCCCAAAGCTTCCCTCCCTCTCCAGCTCCCAGCAGTGGGGTCACTCCATACCTGGCTGATGGGAGAACTCCCACTGGTTGCACCATAAACATTTTGGTGGAACCAGTGGATTGCTTCATGGCATGTCAACACAGATCACACTCAAGCTAGAGCATTTTGCATTCATAGCCGACTGCTCTGCTCACTGAACCACAGGTGGTCTCAGGCCAGGGCACAATGGGTGGGCTCACCATAGCTCAGAGGGATATCTCCTGCATGTCCTACTGGGTAATGAGATTTTGGAACAGAAAGCAGAGTCATAGCTTTTAGTGCCTTTTCAGCACATATGAGTAGGAGAACTCAATTCTCAGCATTTTTCAGAACCATCCAAATATGAATACCATAATCTACTGCTAAGTGTCCATTCTAGAAAACAGTAATCTATTTTTTTCCAGTTAAGCTGAAGTTAATTTTACAGGATGTGATCTAGCAGGCTTTTTTGTGAGTCTACTCCCCTTAATAAATTTAGTAAATTGATTTACATGTTTTTGCTGCTAGCATCAGGGTAAGATAATGCAGTATCTTCTGAGAGGGAGTATCAGCTTGTGCTAAAGAATGCAGATACACTGATTGTTTTGGAATGTGGTAGATTTACAGCAGCTGAATAACTGACTGTCCTCCAGCAAAACTGCTGCAAAGGTCACAGATGCACACATCCAGAAGAGCATCCAGCAGTGCTCACACTTTATTTCAAGCTGGATTTCTCCAAGTTGTTAAACCCACATCATATCACACAGCACAGAGCATTGTGAATCTCCTGACTGCCGTGTAACCTGGGTTACATTACTATTAAATCAGTCTTTTCACTTGGGTCTGTGATTTAATTGCAAACTGCAGTTGAAAAATGTGTCATGAGGTGGCTGGTTTACATTTACAGAAATCAGATTTGTTTTGACAGGTTTTTCCAACTACAGCTTATAATGTGGAATAAGAATGGTACACTTCTGAAGTGTTCTTCATCCACTATTTATTATTTTTCACTAAAAGCATTTCTGGAAATTTCTTCCAATTTGACAGCAGATCAATTATCTTTAAAAATGCTTTACTTTCTAAGCATGTGCATTGACATTCAGTGATTTCAAATGTTTATGTAGCATTGTATATTCAGAAATCAATGTGCAATCTGAGGTTCTTATTTCCCTCTTTTAAAATGATGATGTCAGTTTTAAAATTTGTTGGAAAAATCTACTCCTCCATTAGAAAGTCAGCAAGCAAATGAACATGTTGATAATCAGAAATGATCACATTGATAATCTATAAATTTCATTTAGTGATTTTGGGCCTGATACAAATCACACAAGTGAATTTGGTGGACTTTGGCTGACACCATAAGCCTTGTTTGGTTTTCTACTTTAAGTTATTTTCTATTTCACACAATCTTTTGCATTTTTAATGTCATTAAGCACATAACATAGAGGAACTAAAGGATTAATTTTTCAGTATGATATTGCATACACTTGTGAATAAGATTTTATAAAATAATAAAATCACATGATAACTAGTTGGGTATAATAAGTGAGTCTCCCTCTGTCAGCACAATTACTCCTGTTTCAAATCAGAAATTCTTTCTGTATTCTTGTAAGCTCAAATGGATTCCTGCTAGATGCCTGCCTTTTTTATTTCCCTAAATGGACACATATTTTTCTTGTTACATTCTCTGTCATAATACTCACAGCAGAGTAAGGGAAGTGTTATGCTTGCTTTTCTAAGTATTTTGTCCTCTTAGAAAACCCTTAAAAAACAGCAAAAGAGTACATCTACCAGGAACAGCAACCAGAGGAGAAAAGCCCTGGGCTCAGAAAAAGAATGGTTCAGGTTCAATGGGCCTAATTTTCCAGTGAATTTTCTTACAGCCAGAGAGATAACCAAGAGCTCTGAAGGAGCCTCAACCTGTATTATTTAGGTACAAGGAATTCTGTGTGGTGAACAACTCAGAGTAAACACACCAGAGGAAAGCATAGTGCATAAATCAGAAAAAGGACAAAACAATCAAGAATCTTACAGAGTCCAACAGCACAGGTCATTGGCAGCAGCTAGGGTAGAAACTATTCTTAAAATTCAGTATTTTTGGCCTTGGTGTGTAGAAGAGCCCTTTGTCCTTCAGTGAGTTTTGAGGGTTATCTGAAGGACACATTCTTCTCTACTATTTTTAAGAATCCTACGCTAGTTACACATCCTGTTCTCAGGTCTTCAGAAGAAACAAAGATAATCTTAATTCAGTAAGTTTACAGCTACCCCGCAAGGACAGTGCCCATCACCAAACAATCTTCTTTGCATAGTTCCCAGTTCAACAACAGACTCCTCTCTGTTTACCATTAAATTACATTGTCACTCAAAGCAAGAATTCTTTAGCCTTATCAGTTACTCCAAATGGATTTTAACTGATCATCCTCTATCCATGTGCATCATTTCACTATCAACAGCACAACCCTTCAATCCAGAGGAAGAGGAGTACTCAGAGGATATAAATGTGTTAGATTCCCTTCAGCAGATTTCATTAATGAGCTTGTTTGCTTGTCTGCCACATAGTCCTTGGTTAGGGAAGCAAGCACAAATGCAGCCCCATAGCTTCAAAGCACACATTAAGCCTTCTAAGTAAACACAGATACAGTAAGATAAACATTTAGCAGGAAATGCACACACACTATTGCCAGGGCACATGGACCTAGTGAAGATAATTTTTTGCATACTTCTTTGGTCACTGATACGCTCATATATACTTGCAACAACATCCATGTACTTAGCATAGCTCAACACACATATATAACTCTTGGGAAAACAGAAATAGAAAATTAATTACTGACCTGTATTACGTCACCTACTTGCTCCTCTAACCTTCCTCCCTTTTCTTTAACGTGACATGATGTACTTTTACTAGCAAACCATAAGAATTCACAGGAGAATACTATTATGTAAGCAGCAAGGTCTGCATGTGCAGATCACTTGTGGATTACCAGAAGAGCAATCAGATATTTCAGAACCTTTCACAAGAACATCAAGGATCCTGGGGTTGCAAGGTTTATGTCCCCTGAGCATCACATAATGCATGGAATAGACCATGTTTATAACCACGGTTGGGGTACAGGTCAGGCTCTGAAAAATCAACACCAAATTTTGCTGAATGTATGCAAACACCACGGTGAGCTTCCTCCCTGTTACTTGCCACATTTAGCCCGTGTTACTCCTTTACAATATTTTATGGCTTATTCTCCTGCACATCTCTGCTCAGTGTTTTATTCATAACCCAATGTTTTTCTGCACAGTCCCTCTCATGTTCTGTAATTTAAACTAAAACTGTAGCAATCACTCTAGCAAGTTTTTACAGGGAAAAAAACTTCTGCCAGGTCCCTGGAACCACAGTAGCCAAATTACTTGAGAGTCCTGGAGTGAGAGCAGGATAGCTGGAAATGTCATGTCCTCCTCAGTCTTTGGAACAAGGGTGTCATAACTGGGCTCAGAAATCATTTACCGGTGTGATTCGCGCTAATTTGAAAGCCATGCCTCCTTTGGCAGGAAGAGAGAAAGCCCATTCTGCTAGGTACTGAGGTTATCTTGAGAGCTATAGACTTCTTAGCAAGAAGACCATCAAGAGTCTGTGACCTATTTCCTTCAGAAATCACCAGCCAAGCAGGATTTTACAAAGCCATTCCTGCCCTGTTCAGAAACACTGGAGCTAGATGTGCTTCAGTTACACTGTACAGGGGATCTCACGTCAGTATCACCGTCTTTCCAAATGTTTACAACAGGGTTTCACTTTTATCAGTTAGTTATGTCCTGGTTGGGCAGAAACTTCAAACAAGTTACCCATTTATTTGCTGTACAGTACTCACAATACTTGGTAAAAAACCTGAAACAAGAATCTCAGCTTTTTTTCCTCCTCCCTTGTACACTCAGCTTTTGAAGCTGTGTGCTGGTCTGTTTTTACTTATTTTTAAAAAGGCATTGTACACAGTACAATATCAGACCAGTTATGGTTTATATATGTGAACATATGTGGCTACATTCTTTCTCTTTAAGTAAACAGTGAGCAGCAGAGTAGTCTGTAACCTTTTGGAAAAAAAGTCACTATTGGAAAAAATTACTTCGTAGATGGCTTCATGCAATTGTGGCTACAATTCATTATGCCAAAGATGGGAAATAAAGAAAAGAGCACAGCAGTCCATCAGACCCTGCTGAGGCAAACACATGAGAATCATTACACATACACATACACTCCTAAAATAACCTCAGAGCCTAGCTTCTGGGTGGGGAGGTGGTAAATTCAAATGAAGGCTGAATCCCTGGACAAAGTCCATCTCTGATGTAACTCACTGGGGGCCCCTGAAACCATCAGAGCCAACTAAGCAGAGCAGTCTGACAGCACAGATGGAAGATGCTGCTCTGCAGGCAGGTGCAGACAGTGCTGAGCAATGTCACCCCTGCCCATGGCTGAAAAGATGCCAGCACTGAAACGAAGACAGGCTTTTGAGTACCTGTACCTTGACAAAATTTTCACTATCTTCCATCTCTGCAACATATTAGAGCTCTGAATAAGCAATAGCTGCAGACAGTAGCTTGCAGCCTCAAATCCAAATTTCTTATTTGCAGAAGGCGAATGCTTTTCTCAGTTAAATCTTTAACAGACTTTGTACTGTCTTGCCTGGAGTTACAATTTCACCCATCAAGATGAAAGAAGGTATGAATCAAATGTTAATTCTACCATTTTGTCTCAATGCCCACCAAAGGAAAAAGCATGTGCCTTTTTTGTTGTTGTTCTGTTATGTAGAGGCTTCAGGAAGACTCCATACCTTCTAGCATAACCCCTGTTCTCTGTATACTCCACAGCAATATCAAACATGGGAGCACTTGTAATGGCAAAGGTATCTGGGCATACATTCAGTAACACCTCTGTAGCTAGGAGAGCTTTGGAACACCTTGTATCCAGGAGAGAACTAAGATGTCAAAAAAAGTGTGATGGACACATTAAGCCTGAGGGCAATTTAACTAGAACAGGAAAGCTCAACAGTTATATGAATCCCAGATGCTGGCCAAAGTATCTGATACTGTAGAACTTTCCAGATCACTGAGATGTACATTTTTGATCAGACAATCAAAGTAAATCAAGTAAGTAACTTACTTACCTGTAAGTAAACCAAGCTGTTGCTGCCAAATAGGACAGGTAAGGGCTGAAAGATGCGACACAGCTGAAAAACTGCAGAAACACTGCCATCACAACTGCCAATAATGGCAGCCACACCCAGACCCCTATTTTTTATTGTGTCAGGTGCAGCATTTTCAAGGGTGATAAGCAAGCAGAAACAAACATGAGAAGAAAATATAAGAAAGACCTAAATTGATTTGCCTGCAACTTGGCATCAAATGACCTAGGTGTCTGTCCTCTCAGAATTCTGTCCTCTCCAGCCCACTTTTTGGTTTTCTTGAAGTAGGCTGTTGAAATTTTTTTTCCTCTCTTCCATATATTTCTAAATTGGAATGAAACCAGAGAGTCAACACGTCAGATTCCAAAGACGTCATTCCTGAAGTGAAGGACACTAAGTCCTTGCCAATGATCTAGCTGCCTACACAAGGAAGTTGGAAATAAATTGATAATAATTTTTCAAATTCTCTTTCAAACTGCAGAGAAGTAAACTTATGTCCTATCCCATTCCATCTCTACCCTCCTCAAGGTACAAAATATATGCCCTTCTGGTGAAGACTCCAATTGAAAAATCCACCCTTCAGCTTGCATTACTCATTTTCCTGCACAGAAAAATTAGGAGATTTAAATTAAGCTGGCAGTAATAAAAAAAGCTGTTGGAAATGCTACCAGGATATGTAAGTCAGACAGGTAATGCCACATCCAAAGGTTCTCATATTTTATAGGTGATAAAAGTAACACCCTCAACCCCACTGTGGAAAGTCAGACGGCTGGAGACAGTTTTCAGCCAGCTAATACTCTCATCCAAGGCAAATGCTTTGATTGGGAAAACAGCTGCTAACATTGATTTCTGCAGTGTCTGTTGTACTGAGAACAATGTCAGCCAGGAGTGAAAGGACTACCGTGGAAACAAAATTATACACCTCGTCCTTTTCACTTCTTGCTTTCCTTGCAAGTGTGGAGAGTCACAGGAGACACCCAAAGCTGTGGCAATTACCCTGCAGAGGCCAATACCTGGGATTGCTCCAGAGCACTGAGCTGCTGCACTGAGTTGTGGCATAGTAAATTGTGGCAAGTGCTTGCTTTTCTCTTCCAGGGAAGGGAAATGGTCTTGCCATCGCCTTGCCAGGGCCCAGACTCCTTGTGTGACAGCTACTTAGTGTTTGGAGGGATTTAATTTTGTCAGCAGGCTCTGCAGAGAAGCTAGGTGGGTGATAATGGCCAACAAAAGACCAGTGAGAGCTGGCTGGTTATTCTGCCTATCTGATGAGTTGTTTAATAATGTTTCACTCTGTAAACAAACAGGATCTACAGCAACAATAAACATACAGAGAAATTTCCTTATCATATACAATCTCACCCAGATGCCATTTTAAAGAGCTGGTACACAATTTCTCTGCTCCTCACGTGAGAAAATTTAAAAGACTGACATATAAAAAAAAGATTAAAATGAAACTTATAAACATTCCATAAAACAAGTAAATAAATAGAAACTTGACATCTGCTAACTATTGTCGCTGACAGTTGCTAATTTTGAATTTGGCAGAAATTCCATTTCCAGCAGTATTTTTCTGCATTTTTACAGTTTCATTCAACTCTGAAGCCAAATAACTCATTTCAGTCAGAAATGCTGCACATTTCTGTGTGGGGCCCATTGACTCTGCAGTGCTTGTACCTTTCTGTTTCCCATTGAAGATTTGCTGTTTCAAAGCAGTTCTGGTCTGGATCTGCAGCAAGTAAACTTTATCCAGAGGGGTAAAAACCCATCTGAGCTCTTTCACTGAGCAGCCAGTGTCAGTTCTTCCGGCCTTGGCAGCCTATTCTTGCAGGCTATCACTGCAGCAAGACAAACAGCCATGGCTACTACTTCTTGCCAGCACTCAAAGAACAAATGACACTGAAACTCTCATATAACTAAGTCCAGCTTGTTTTTTGCTACATGACTTTCATGATCTGTCAGTTTCCTCACTACCAACACTTCATAAGGTGAAATTCACTCTGCATTTCTAGTTATTTACTTGGCTGATAAAAATCACACTTTTTGCACGTGCAAGTAGCTGATACTCTTTCCAAAAATCACTAATCTCTCAGACTAGGCAGATATCTGATATCCCCATTCACAGAGATTTCTGTGAACAGTGAATAAAGGGCGAGGCGTTTGACTCTGCATCTTTTCCTTTTCAACTGTGATTGGAATTGCTTTTGGCAGAATCCCTTAAGTAATGTGAATGTGTCAGATATTAAAACCTAAAATAAAAATCAGTGGAGACTTCAAATAAATTACAAGCACATTAAATATGGTGCTGGCAATTCTAAAGGTCAGAAACACTGTTTTCTGTTGAATGCTTTCAACTTCCAGGCACAGAAATCCTTTCCGACCCATGCAGCTCAACACCTTAAAACACAGCAGAAGAAATATCACAAATGTAAATTAAATAACTAATCACTTAATTGGCATTGGCCAGAAGGTAATCTTCATGCTAAAGACAAGTTTCACCCTTTGGATAGGACCATGCTAGCAATCACTAAAATCCCAAGACAGAAACAAAAAACAACTCTCTACTTCGCTAGTCATCAGACAATACTTTCAAAACTGTCAACAGTCAGAATTTTGAGTAGATAAAGATTCATATAAGTATTCATGGGATTTTCAAAAAACACAAACAAACTCAATTCCCATGGAAGTTAACTGGCAGTAAGCACTAAGTGAGATTTTCTAATGCAATGAGGGATTTACCCGCCATTTCTCAGTGCCTGGATATCTTTCAAGCCTAAATAAAGTCCCTTGTGAAACACTTTTCCAGAAGTGACTGGGTTAGTTGTGAACTTCAGTTCAATTGCAGTGAATTGTGCAAACTGAAATTAATCCTCACAGGACAGGAACGGATGAAAACTCACAGTGGCATTTGCATCCCCTGGATCAGATCCTCAGCTGATGTAAACCAGTGCCCATCAGACCTTTCCAAGGTGTGTCTTTATATGGTTAAATCTAAAAGTTCAGAACCCAAAAGGCACAAAATTTGGAATCCATATACTAATATTTTTATGTAATGTCAGGCTTGAGGGATACATGTTCCTATTAGCTGCCACTGAGGGAGAAAGTAGAAACTAATGTTCCTTTCAGTGTTCACCTAGCAGCAACTTCTGCTGCAAATTCATCTTCCAGCTTGACATTACCTAAGCACTTAGTTTTGAATTGATTTGTGAGCTTGTGTGTATTGTCCACACACTAAAAAACAGCACAGGCTTACATATTCCTGCACATAAAAAAACATGTATATACATCTCTTTAAAAAAAAATGTAAGGAGAAAATGGCAAGCCTTTATTTTGTGACTGATTTATCAGTTCCTGGCTTATACATATTGCTATGCATTTCTTAGCAGAAAGCATCTTAGTGGGAGTGGGTTGCTCATATATAAGCATTAATGCAAGTATTCTTTATACAGGAGATGCCAGCCACTGGTCATCTAGACAATATTTTTGTAGAAGTGGAGAGGAATTTTTTCCATAAATATATTTCTTCCTCTCCCCCCTAAACTGAACTCCCTAAAATCATCATTGTAGAGCTACTATAGGCAACATACATCAAACATTCCAGGTGCCTGTATTAAATACAGAATTTAAAGCTTAGCCTGAAACTTTCTCACATGAAAAAACACTAGGGAGGCATATACACTGCCCAGCCCTGCTTCATGCTGCAGACATTTATTGTTCCTCTGAGAGGCATGAGCACGAGGCCAGAGTACCCTCCAATCACCCAGTGAAGCCTTTTCCCTGGTTTTACCAAGCCCCAGCCCCTGCTCACATAATGGAAATGCTTTATAACTATTAATAGGAGTGAGCTCTGTATTACAATAGCACCTCTGAGGACATACTGTACCAGGTGATGCACACATAACGAGCAGGAAGGAGACAGCTCTGCCTGCAAGAATATATATATATGATCCTTACAGAACCACCAAGCCAACAATGGTAAATGGTAAATGACCAGCCTTTTGAACAGATGTACTTGAGGCACAAAAATATCAATTAAAAGGAAAGCAAAATCATACAGGAAGGCTCATCAAGTCCAGAACTGGCTATTCCTTGCCAAGAATACTCACATCACCACTGCACAAGCTGAACAATTACTTTTACTGCTTGACTTTGAAGAAAATGCTCTTCTACATTCACCTCAGGTGATGTCTCAAAAGGTGCTGCTCTGTTTGCTCAGACAATCTTTCACTACTTAAAATTAATGTTTCAGTACCAGTCTAGAAGTTAATTATAGAAATAAGTAAATAAATTAGATCACAACCATGTTATAATCTTCAAAAAAAATTTTTAAAAAGAATGAATTATCAAACACAATAATTGAACACAAAAATCCTCTCTCCAGTGCAAATGTACACCAATTGCTCCAAATCCTCTTTAGTTATATGCAACAGGGGCCTCCTCCTAACAGACATCCCAGATCCCCATCTTTAATAGAGCCACAGGAAGTTAGATGTGCTGGATGAGCTGAAATGACCATGTTAGTCTGAATCTGTGACGTTTTCAGCCAAGTTTTGATTCTTAAGATCACAAAATAACCAAAACCTTTTTCTTCCCAAGCATGCTGCTATTACAAGGTTTTGAGTCAGCAGGAACACATGCATATTTTTCAGAGAGAAATTTTTCCAGTGACTTAATGTCTGAATGAATTTATCATGAGACATGGAAGTGTCGTTAACATTTGCCCCAAGCAAAAGAGTAGCTTTGAGTGTGTCCACACACATTTGCGTCATTCCAGCCACGGTTCACTACCTTGAATACTCATTCCACCAGACTGTTTGGTCCTGGTAAACACAGAACAAGTTTTCCTGGCTCCTGTACTTATTAAACCAAAGGATCGTTTTGCTGACAAGTGTGTGGCTGGTGTATTTCAGAAGCCAGAAAGCAATCACAGGCTATCTCTGAAAAAGTCTCTTTCATACAAGATCACAAACCTGGTTGGCACAGTAAAGAGCACAACTTTAGACTATATAGAGCCCTTCAATAAACCAGAAAAATTCTTTGAAGATGGAAAGAGTAGATCTACAAGAACGTTCCAAAGATAAAAGGAAGCTGTGCAGAAGGTGATTTGAAATGAAATTCTCCTTCCTACGAATACCTAACATCTATGCCTTACTTACAAGGCACTGCTACATCTTTCCCAACAAAAAATGCACAGACTGGGTCATTTTTGTGAAGCCAAGTTTGTCAACTTTTCCCACAGGCCAGGATAATTTTGTTCTCATCCAACTGCAGCCAGAGATCTGTTCTGCATCAAGTGCAGATTCTCCCAGAACCTTCCCAGCGCTTTCCCCCCAAATGTCAATAGCATGCAAATGAATTCCACATGCAAATGAGCAGCTCAGTGAATATGACAAAACTGTCCTGTTATTCCAGTTCTGTGACTCGAGAAAAACAAGGCAGCTACACTACCTATGTGTTACCCTTTATCCAAGACCTCTGTTAAGCACATAGTGGCCAGATTCAGAATAACACACTCAACTTGATTGTTCCTAGTCCAGAAGCTTACTTAATGCAAAGCTAGGATTTATTACCCTGTTAGGTGGAAGGGAAAGGTAGCAAAATCCAGTTTCTAAAAGCAATAAAATGTTGTATGGGTACTAATGATTCAGTTTCTTCACCCTGTGTAAAAGCCTAAATAGGCTTTGTATGAGTTGTTGCTATCAGGATATTGGAATACAGAATTCTCCTCTCCCCTTCTTGCTAAGCAGTCAAGTACTAATGGTTCCAATAATCTCCACAGCCTTCCCCTACAGACCCACAGTCAAAGGCTGGGAAAGTTCTACCTCCTTGCCCCCACACCTTTCCACATCAGAGATGTGCACCATGGAAGCTCTGTGACAGTCCATATACAAAGCTGTTCATGACAAAGCTTTAAACACTTTGTAATGTATCACAGTATGAGCTAACACTTTATTCTTTAGTTGTACCAAAACTTACGGTACATTAGAAGCAAGAAGAACAATCTCAGATCACTCTCTTGCTTCACTGTTTTAACTTCCATTGGATAAATGTGAATAAAGAGTAGATGTACCACGAGAGGACAGACCATAATTTTTTTAAAGGAAACCACTGTCAACACCAAATGATGAAAATTTCGAAAAACTGAACCACTTTATGTAAGAGTTTTAAAAATTACGGGCAATTTATAGCTATATTCTATTCCAGAAACTTTACAGGTCTTCTTTGCAATAAGTACAAATTGTACTTTAACATAGTGGGTTTATAGCTCTTAGCAGTTTAATTACATAGATTCTCAGAACCCATTTCACAGAGTTGTACTACTATACACTGCAAAAATTCAGATACCTTGTGTAAGCTCATGCAGCAAAAAAATTTCCTCCTGTCATCAAGTCCTTGCAGGAAACTTATTGGGTGACCCATAAAACACATCCTATATACTAACAATGCCCTACTGATTTCAGTAGGGTGTCAGGTCATCAAACATACTGACAGTTCTCACAGTAAGAACTTTAATAGCACTTAAAACTGAATCACTCTGGCCATTATAAAAATCCTTCAATGCTACTGTTTCTAGTACCAGCACTTCTTTTAACTAATCAATTAACTCCGTGCAATTAGCCATTATATAATACATTCCAAAGAACAATTTACAAGGGCAGCATTTTGCTTTCCATCTGAGTCCTCAACAATTATTAAAACTTTAAGAATTCTTAGATGTTAATGTCACCTGTTTAAAACAAACGTCATCTTCTAGCTAACAGAGACAACAGAGTTAATTGAGTTGCTGCAGAACTGGGGCACAGATTTTACTAAATTAAGGAATCTCAAGTAGCTGCAATGATCATAAGGTTCAAGAGCAATTCCTGTACTTTAAGAATGCAAAAGTTGCTAAACTCACAGATCACTGGACTTCTGCCCATTCTTCTCATAAAAAATTAGTAAAAAATCCGACTGCATATGCCAAAGTTATACTAGGAAGTGGGAACACGCAGAGAATAATGTTCCTGCAAAAAGCATCAGTCTGATTTAATTTTCACATTAGTAAGAAAGATGTCATGATCCCAGGACGTATCTATGTAATACTATTCCAGAAAAAGCAAATATTCAGGATTTATGTGATTCATAAGAAATCCTCAGACATCATGGCCTAGGAGTTCCAGGAAAACATAGGCATTGATTTCAGAATAACTCAGCTTATGGATCAAGAAGCTTTTTCTTCCTTCACTCATTTTTTTTGGTAAAGGTTAAAGGTTAATTTCTACTCAAGTATAAATCCACTGCAGCCACAGTATCTAGCTGGAGTCCCCTATCAGAAGTTGACTTAGTAGGGAAGATTTGAGAAGGCTGTCCCTCCCCACTCAGCTCCTGTCACATGGGGCACATGTTCCTAGGACTTCTGGTGGACATGCTGCAGTGCCAATACACAGCTCTCCTGTTCCTGCATCCACACCAACCAATGCAGTTATACTGGGAATGCCACGTGCCCCACAGGTCCCTGCCACAGCTACTCAGCCATCCAGTTCTGTTTCTCCTGACAGAGGGTATCTGTGTGTATCCACAATCAACAGTCCCGTCTCAAGTCTCATCAGCAGCCAAGGACTTTCCTCTTCAAAAGAACAGCTCAGCTGGTAATAAAAGCTGTTTGATCATCAAGTTCAAGAGTGAGGCATCAATCCTAATGGTCTCAGAGACAAGGCTGAAGCACTCTGACTGCCAGGCTGTGTCAAAGCATTCAGCTCCATATGGCACAGTACAGAAGCAAAGCCTCTCCCTCGGGAATATTTGGAGCCTGCTGTGGACAGAGCGCTGACGCTGCACATCAGTGAGGAAAACACACTGCAGAGCAGGACTGAGAGCACTGTGTGACCTTGGAAGGGCCTCGTGTCCCTGGGGAGATGCACAGCAGGAGCACAGCTCCCACAGGGATGACAGCAGGATATATTTGGAACTATAAATACAACCTAATGTGAAGGCATTATAATACTTTTTTTTTTATTTACAGCTGTTAGGAACTTGCTTGTATCTCTGAAATCTCTTGGGTCTGTTCTTCCACCAGTCTTGCACAACTGGCCAGGAGCACTCTCCTCAGTTACTAGAAAAAACTGTAAGAGCAAGCCAGACTAAAAGAGGCTCTTGATACAGACTGCTAGTTAATCATTTGCCTGTTAAACATGTAAACAAAGTTTCATTGCAGAGATGCTTGTTAGGGAGTATTTATCTTTCATACTTCCCCTCTTAAAAGTTCTTCTATTCTTCAGCATTGTATCTTGATGCTAATTTTATTGCATTCAGCTTCAGCAATATAATCTTGTAATATAAAGCATCACCAGTAGTTATGCAAGGAAAGGAAATTAAGACAGAGCTCAAAGGCAGATGTATGTCTGTTACAAGGTTTGTCAAAAACATGCATGTCCTGGCAGATGCTGTGAGTTGAGTGGTAATTAAACAGAGCTGAGATAATCACGGGGTAAGCCTGTGTAAAGTAATCTGGTGAGCCCACCTGCACACAGTCCTATTTCTATTACCACCCTAAGAAGCAGAACTGATGATGGACTTTGGCACCCTGTGGTTACTGTATTTTGATGGATCTTTATAAATCCAGTGCCTGGATTTTAGCAGCCACGTTGCTTTTCCTGTCACTTAATGAGACCCACGCTTGGTAACTTTAGAAATACTGCAGTTAAGAAGATATAAATGTTTTGACGTAATGGTCATGACTACAGATGAATTTATGTTTTTTATTTTAGCAGCTGAACTGCAAATGTGCACAAGTGAGGAAAACATTTAACAGTGGTCTGTCAAGAGAATAGCTTAAAAAAATCCCACCAAGTGTTCAGGATCAAATAAGTAAATTCTAGTTCATCAAAGTTGAGAACAAAATAACACATATTTGTCATTGATGCAGAAAGTTGGAATATGCTCTCTAAAATGTTAACTACATATAGTTCAACCTAAAATTTTTCAGCCCACCCTAGCAAAGACTGCAAGGTAAGGTCCTTTTCAGTTATAATGCTGACTATGCCAGTATGACAGATGTTTCCTATCCCACTAGCTCCATTAGTGCTTCACTCAGTTTCTGTGTTTCCAGCAAATGTTGGCTGACTGATAGGTTTTAATCTTTCTCATTCATGCTATTGCCTCTGTATCAGGCCAGTACACATGCCTTCAAATTAGCTCAGAGCACTAACATTCCAGATTCTTCAGCTTTTGCACAAGATCTATGCATCATATTTTCTTCTGTGACTTCTCAGAGATGATTTGAAGATGTTTTTCTGTTTGACATATGCTTGTATCAAGAGGTCCATGCTTTCAGATCTCCAGTACTTGTTTCCATTTTTCCTATTTTCCACTTCTATTTTCCAAATAAGCTTTTGGAATTGTCACCAGGTGGGAGGATCGAGGAAAAAGCCCCATAACTAAGTGCTGAGCTCATTTCACCATATGTGAAGTTGCAACTAGAAGCCAAGGCAGTTTTTTGTATCATCTAATCTATTACAGAAAACGCCAGAAAGTGGAAGAGCCAAGGACTTACAGGTACTGGGCCAACACAAGAGCACTGAAGGCCCAGCCCAGCTGTCAGCAAAAGCATTGGAGAGACTGGATCTGGGCCTAAGATTTAAAAATCAGAAGCTGGAAGGATCTTGCCACAAGAAGAAAAATCTGGTTCAAGCTACAACAGAATCAACTCTATTTCAACACTAATAGTAACCTTTTCAAATCACTTCCCATGTAAACAGCCTCTTGAGACAATAATGTCTAGTGCCTATAGAAAAAACCTGTGATAAAATGAAAATATTAATCAGCATGGAATACATAGCTCTGTGTGTGTTTGATCCATCAGATCACAGACTTCATGATGACCTTGGGTATTTTTGTAAATGACTTGGATAGGTCATCTAATTCTAAAGGAAATAGAGCCTGGATACCCCCTAAAACACAGATTTTTACAGCTCTTTATTCAGCAATGCTTTCTGTAATCTTATTCTGTTTAAATAAGAGGACAATCACAGAGCAATGGCAGCAAGCAGCATGTAAAATTATGCTTGTGTACATGTTCACAGGACCCAGGCCTTATGGTACAGCGAGAAAAATTTTTAACAGATTCCCATACAAAAGGTTAGATTCTCACACAGCAAAAACTGGTGCAGCTCTTCATTAGGAGAGCTCATAAGGGCTTCCTTTATGCTGTCAACCCTCTCTAGCTAATGTTACAGACATTTAAGGTGACTTACAAGGATATCAAAAGGAGTCAATCCACCCTGATTTTATGGAATTTTGTCGGATTTTTTGGCAGTTTAGGGGAATATGAAAAGGTTGCAGCCTTCTGCAATAAATAATTAAAGTGAGTAAAAGGGAGCATTATTGTTATGAATACATGAACTGTCTATTAGAGCTGTAGCCGCCTACTGAAATGAGGGAATATTTTTGGTCAGTTGAACCGGGGAACTGGAAGGCAACAAGCAGAAAGGCAGATAACAGCCTAAGAAGCAACCATCCAATAAACCAACAACAGGAATCAGGTCTGCACAGAACTGACAATAAGATGCACCCAAAGAGGACACAGAAAGCAGAGAACAGTCTACATGACACACAGGATAAGCACTCATGTTTCTCCTGCTTTCTCATGTTGAGAAAGCTTCATCTGGAATGTCCTGTTTGGTTGTGGGTTTTTCAAATCTTTTATTGCTCTACTTTCTAGTACTTTTCCCCATCTATATACCTTTCATGTGAGCTAGAATAGGTATTTAGAAATTTAGTTTGGGATTCCAGATACTTCTCACCTGATGATCATCACATGCAAAATACATTCATCTTTTTCAGCTAAAATCATGTGATATAAGTCCTCACTGAAATTGTCTAGCTTTAGTTCCAAACATTAGATGCTAACATATCATCCTCTACTAAACTAAGTGCTGCTATAATTACCTTCCCCAGTCATATATTTGTTAGTAGAAAGCAAGTTCTCTCTAAATCAAGACTGAAATGCAGTAAGTCTTAAATCCTTCATCCTCAAGTCCTTCCCCATTCTCAAAATTTTTTTACTTTCTATATGTATTCCAAGTGTCCAACTGACTTTTGAATGCATGGACACCAAAGAGCCGAGAAAGTTACATGTGGAATGACTTTGCTAAAGCTGTTTATAACTTTAATGTCTTCTCTACAACCACACCATGTCCCTTGCTTGTATGTCCCACAAGCCCTCCCCTGAGCTGCAGAATCACATGGGGAATGCACACACAACTGCTCATCCAAGAAGGCCCAGACCCTGCCAGTGTTACTGGATGCAGTGCTCAGGTAATTTTGACCAACACACAGACCTTGCATTTCCCTGTACAATCTCTTCCTGCCCCATCCTGTACAAGTACCATCTCAATCCTTGCCAAATGCAAGAAAACTTAAATGAGAAGAATGTTCTAGAGCAACAACACAAGAATTGGAGTTGTAACACAACTGTTACTTAATTTCAGCATTCAATCACCTCCACCCTTTTATCTCTTCTTGTGAGCATGGTAAACTCTCAAGGTTTACACAGGGAGCCCCTTCCCAGGGGCTGCAGGGCCTGAACTAGTCCAGAACCGATCACTCCACCGTATTTCCTATCTGTTGTTATAAAAAAGCAATGAAAAGACAGAAGCTCTCCATATGGAAAAACGAGACCTAGGATTCACTTAACAGAAAGATCCAAGTACAAAGCACTAGCAGAAACCCCCTGTGCTGGCTGCTGCTAACACCTGTCAGCACCACTGAGATAACATTTGTTTCACACATGTCCTGGCTTGGCAGGCACCTGATTTACATTTTCACACTTTGTATCAGCTTTCTACACACTTGATCTCTAGCATAGTGTTCATACATCAGACACCACTGTTGTCTCATTTTTCAGTGCTGTCATAGCTAGATTATTGCAGAGGACAAAACTCTTGCTCTGAAGTACACCTGCATCAAAACACAGTAACCTTGAGGTAACACATGAATTAACACACAAATTTTAGGTTAAAAAGTCATTAACCTGTTAATAACCAAGCCTATTTAATTTCCAAACTTTCCTTACTGCACTCCAATAATGAACCAATAATAATAACTTCAATGACTGTTAAATTAAAACCAGTAACCAGTAACTATGACTTTACTTGTCTTAACAGAATTGCATCCATTTCTAGCAGTCCTAAGTTTGGCCCAGAAGCTACTGCACTCACTAGTCCAATTTTCTCAGGTGCCAAGGTAGAACAGACCTGTATCAAAACCCTCTCTTTTGAATAGCTTATAGTGAGCTGGCCTCCAATTACAAGTGCCAAAACTATAAGATACGTGTTTATCTGCCCTGAAGGATGCAGTGGTGCTAAGAATGCTTTGTGTCATTTGCAGCTCTGTGGGCAAGAATGATGGACAGAACGAGCAGGCAAGGCTGGTTCCCAAAGGAAACAGGACTGTGACAGTCACAATGGACAAGTAATTTTTTGTGCATGTAGGCTCACGTCCTTTGTGACTTGTAAATTTATTAGCAGATTTCAAACAAAGTTGACAGAGGAATAGGCAATTCAGAGTTAAGAGGAAACAGGCAGCTAAATAGAGGACACTATCTTCAGCATCTGGCTGAGGGAACAGCTTCTGACATCAGAGAACATAGTTGGAATGCTACTCTTTTAAATTTTGGAACTATAAAAAAGTCAATGTTTGCATAAATCATGAAGCAGAAATCTATAGAAACCAGATTTTTTTACTTCAGTTGTTCTTTTTGTTCTGAAAGGAAAGTTCAAAGCTTTTCTGGATAGGATACTATTTCCACACTGATTTGTCAGTGGTACACAAATCCTATTACAGAATCACAGCACATATAAAATAGGAGACTAAATGCTTCCCCTAAGTGATTGAATGGTAGACAACAAATACAGTATTTTGCTTAAGAAGTTAAGAGGTTACTTTGGTACAAACACTGGAGCAGAAAAAGGTTATTAAAGCATTCTTGGCACCAGCTTCCTCTTTCCCTTGAATTCTTGTTTTAAGTCAGTTTTCACTTTAACCTTGCCCTTCGCCTTTATGGAATTTCATTGAATACAGAAGAAAGTGTTTTCTTTGCTGCTTGTGGTAATGAAGCCTGTTGGTTTTGCTCACTCTGAGAAGTAGGTGTGTGACCAAGAGAGGATTTTGCTTCCAGCATGACAGCAGATATTGCAGTCAGAACAGCTGGACTCATGTTCCAGAAGTGTGTGACCCTGGAATCATCTACAGGCATCTAATTATAACAGAGGGCGGCATGTGTCATAGAAATAATAAAGTTCTACAAGCAAGAGAAAAACGGAAGCATTTCACAAAGGGCTGAGTTAAAGTTGCTGAATTTGCTGAATTTCCACCAGATACTGTGCATTTCCAGTTACTGTGCTGAAAGTGCCATGTACCCTTCAGACTGGGATGATGCATCTCAAGCTTGGCTGAAAACATGTCAGAGCCCTGATGGCTTTCACCTGACTGTGGTGAAACAACAAGAAATTTGGAAGCATAAGGGAGAGATTGTCATTCTGCAGTCTTAAAATTATAATATTTTAAATTTAATTTCAGGGTTATAAAACAACCTTGAAAAATGGCTTTCAGGTCTTACACTAGAGTTTATGGAGCTGACATGTGCTTTACTGTCATTTTCCTAGTGTCAGGGGTAGATCTTAAAGAAGATGCTGAAAAGCAAAAATATTATCCTTTCTCCTGGTACTCACTGATCTCCATTCTCCTCTAAGTCAGAATATGCCAGTCACAACCCTAGGCCTATGAAGTCATTCTGGAAAATTTCCTGTGAGGAAAGGGTGCCTGTCTTGGTGGCTTCCTTACTGAGTGCAAAGGAATCTGTGCTCTGTACATAATTAAAAAGATGAAAATGGACACAGAAAAAAGCAAGTCATTAAAGAGGGCAAATAGGCTTTTTTTTCACCTAAGTTTATCCCAGCATGAGAAACTATGTGAGCTGTGAAATATTAGACACACGAGCCACTCTCTCCAGTCCTCCATTAGAGCCAGGGACAAATGGCAAACAGAATCCATCCAAGGAAAACTGCAGTCTTTATTTTGCTTTAACCAGCAACTTCAGGAAATGCTTAATCTTCTTGCAGTTTGCATAGAACAGATGTTTATTTAAATAACAGTGGAGCAACAGTATAGAAGCTGACTGGGAAAACAAAGCTTGATATTTTAAAAGATTAAAAAATTTACCAATTAAAGCAGTTATAGTTCAATGTCCCAACAGCAATACAGTATATAAAGCTCCTGTCAAATGATTTCTATCCAGCATGAGTTTTTGAAAGGATATCACTAACCATATTTTAGCCTCAGTGTAAGATAGTTTTTGCAGAACTAATATTATCTTGCTACTAAAGACTTTTGCAAAATAAAATTTCAACCTAATTATCTTAATGCCATACAAACTCTAGTACCAGTATTGACCTTTTTACTTCCTTTAGAAATCACAATCAACATCCATCCTGCAGCTTAATCTCCTAAATTGTTTCCTTGTCAAAGTGTCATGCTTTTTCATTAGTGATTGTAGCTAATTGCAATTCTCCCCAATCTGCTATGCAGCTAATTATCTAAAACAAGACTTCACTGCCAGAGTATGCATGTTGTCTCTGTTATACAGTAAAATGTACCATCATTATTTGTATCACCATAGTACTTAGATGTCCCAAATGATGCTCTGCTTTTCATCTGCTAGGTGCTGTACAAACACAGAATTATCTCTAGCACTTCAGCATCAATACAGTCATGTCCATGTTGGACTGCTCTGGTGCTTGGGTCTGAGCACACATGTGCAGAAAGCATCAGATGAAAAGCAGACCAGTCAGTCCTTACTGTCTGGAGGCAGGTGGGGCACACAAATGAAAGCATTTCATCCAGGATCATGAAAAATTTCAGAAGGAGCAGAAACTCAGAATCTTCTGATCCAGGTTTACAGCTTCACAAATAGGTCACTTTCAAGCATTTATAGCTCACACATGCCACAGTGCAGAGTAAGAAAACTTTAAGCTGAGTCGTGATAACACAGCTGGCATTTCTTAATTACACAGTCTGAAATACAGTCCTGGTCTCCAGAACATACTTGGAGAGTATTTTCTCTCTCAAGAGAGAGAAGATGGGACAGACAGACAACCTGCTAGGAGCAACATGGAAAGAACCTGCTGTATTTATACATATCTTTTTCATGTACATAATTACAGCCAAGAGAAAGGCAGGGAATCAACAATTATCTCCTTCACATCAGTGATGGGCAGAGTGCAGTAAACCAAGATTCTGAAGGGGGTTCCCAAGCAGCTACTGGAAATTGCCATTTTAACATCTTCCTGAAGAGATACAGAGGTGAATTACAAAATACAACAATCAGAAATAATAGTCCCAAAAACCAAAAAAGGTTGAATTTTAAAGACTTTGAGAAAACTCACACAATCCTTTCAAGGCACAAAGTAATTTAAAACAATTAAATGGAAAAGTTCACCTGAGATAAATGTTACTGAGATAAATGTTACTGCTCCTTTCACACAAAGCAGGACAAAAGTAGCAAGACTTGTGGGATTCTGGTGGGAAGGGAAATTTAAACAAGAAAATATTAAACTACTCTTCTGGGGGAATTTAAATTGGTATAAATTCGAGGTGGAAAGTGATTGGGACTGAAATAGATGCTGATGAGATTTTTGAAGGGAAGCAGATTTGATGATATGTGCTAAGCCAGGCCATGTCTTTATGAAACAGTCCGCATCAACTAGTGTGTAATTCATCAACATTTCTGGCTTCTTCAGTCAGCTTAGGGAATTTTTGTCAACATTTATCTGAATTTCCCACTATTCTTCAATAACATTACAGCCCCAAGAGATGGGCCTACTAAGGGCCCCAAATCTCTGCTTGTTCACTCTCTCCATCATCACTGCAACTTGCAAACACACCCTTTCATGCCAGAGGGGGTTTTCTTCATCACCATCTGCCTTCTCTCCATCCTCTTTCCTGCTTCTGTACCACCACCAGTCTGCAACTCATGTGTCTCCAGTGCACAGAAAGTTACAATTCGTGGTGAAAGGAAATTCTGAGAATTATTTGTGGAGTGGCACAGTAGGTAAGAATTTCTTCACAAAAATTACTCAAGTAATTGGACTGTTGTAATCAAACCATGTCCTCACCTGTGCAAGTTTATCTGTCAATAGATGATCAATAACAAAGTTATTCCCCGTTTGCCCAAAGTTAAATTGGCCCCAGCTATTTAAAATACTTCACATTCAAATAATGCCATGTTATGAAACAGTGCTATAAAACAGAAGTGACTGATATATACTCCTAATTACAGCCAACCTAAAGACCTTTTTGAGTGGAGATGTATATAATTATTACCAGATTGCTCTTATATTTTTATTTCAGTAAGTCAAAGTGCTGTTGCCAAATCATAAAGCAGCTTCAAGATCCGTTTGTGCTGAAAGGCATTAAGATATAAGGGCAAGAAAATATTCACTAAAGCTTAAGGTCAACAATATGCCATGGGAAATATATACTGAAATTAATTAACTGCAAATATACCAGGAACATCAAATATTCCAGGAGCTTTACTGTTTATGCCTGTTTAACTTTTATAGATATTTATATGCATATATATATACACACAAAAACACACTTATAAACATGTATTTCCCAAAAAATAAACTTCAGATCCCTGGCAGAATTATCAACATATGACCATTCAGATATTGTATGTACCTCATTCTTTGGCCTGATAGCTATCACATGAACTTTAAAAGAAACAGACTCCTGTTTCTAATTAATAACAACATAAAAGTGTTTATGCAGAAGGAGAACCTAGAGAGCTTATTACACTGAGGCCTGTTCAGAGCCAGTGTGGTTTTGTCATGTGTATGTTAAAATGGACACAGCCAAGTTTGGTTACAGCCCCGTAGAGCAGCTGTAAGTCATTTAAATATTTTCAAATGCTGCAATGATAAACACACACAGCTCTGTGACCATCTGATGGTTACATCTGAAAGTGAATGAAGAGAAAGCATTCAGAATAGGAGAAAATAAATTGCTTAGACTGCATTTGGGCAATGGAGGGAATGAAGAGGAAGAAGCTCAAAATACATTTCTAAGGACCTGTTCTGAGCAGAACTTATTTTACACTCCCTATTCTACAGAAAGTTACTCTTGCCACATTTATATTGTGGAGGCATAGCCCAGGGAAATATGGCTATTCAGACAGATAGGAAGTGGGTTTGCTTATCACACAGCTGCCTTACTGACCTCAGCATAACTCCCCAAGGGAAAGCACATTTTGGGCAGAGACTGATCCCAGCACAGATCTTGTCTACTCATGACCAAACTTCTGACTACTGCCTGAACTAAGAGTTTATTTCCTCTCATACACTGGACAGGGCTCCTTCTCAGATGTTGATTTTAATCACATGAATTAGCCTAACAATCCCAAATCAATCACTTCAATGTAAGTATTATTTAGGCATACCCAAAGGAGTCTGTCTTGCTTTGAAGTTAAGAATCTCTCACTCTTACTTCAGACCTGTAAGGAATGAGAAAAATGTCTGACGTTAGATCTGCATTCACATTCTCACTGTATACAACTCCAATGAATAGTCCTGGTGGTAGAATTGTAGTTTAAGGTCTTTTTGAAATAGCTTGGGGTGTTGGTGACTCTCTAATCTGCTTTATCCATTCATACAAGATCTATTAAAGGACTAAAAGGATGTGGTGTAAGTTAGAAGGAATGTGTTAGGACAAGCACTTTGCATTATGTACTTCTTGGCTATGGCTGTCAGCTTCTTTATAATTTTTTTTTTTTTTACTAGCAGAAAAATTACTTTAAATTTTCAGTGCATATAAAAACCCAGCAACAGCCTCCTTTGAAATACAGAAAAACATTTATACTTGAAAGAAAAGTTAAAATTTAGAAGTTCTACAACTTTTATTGGTATTTCTGGCATTCACAGAGACCATCAGCTGACTCCTCATTGGTGACACCTCTTCAGAAAAGTCAAGTGATCTCCATAGAGTTTCTACTTAGTCAAAAGTTATCAACATATTTTTAGATCTGGATTTGCACAGCCTACTCTCTTTAGCCCAAACATTTCCCATTAAACTGAGAGGACAAGTGTTCTAGTCAACTACAGCCATACATGTAGTCAATGTACCTCCAAAGCAGCCTCAAAGACTGTTCTAATCTACAGTAGTAGAAGTAGGGATGAGGAAAAGCCAGTTAAAAAACCTGACTGGCTTGAGGATTATGTGAACAAAACCAGTTGTGATTTCTTGCCACAAAATTAGCAATTGCAGCCTGGAGGCCTGGCTATAAAGTCCCAGGACAACGATGATAGATGGATTGTACTGCTTTCATGCTTTTATCAGGAAACTGAAAAAGAGAAGACATCATTTTCTGTTGTGTCTGCTCTCTTATAAGTCATTAATGGCCACATTTTCCCATAATTTGCAAGCAAATTTGTCCTAAAGACAAATCAGTTATTCTTCTAGCTTAATACCAGTTGACATCAGTATCGGGAGGAGCTACAATCCATGCAGATGAACAGGTGGCCCTGAGTGGAAGCAGCATGTCACTGGGACACTGCCCTTAAAACAGGACACACGACACAAAGGTTTGCAAACAGCTGGCTTTTTACATACTTGTAGGCACATGTGGGCAGAAAAGCCCACACAGTGTTGGAGCAGTACTGTAAGCCACTTATTCTGCAAAACAACAGTTCTGGGCATGTGACTGAATGCAGGAATGAGTCAATCCTAAACCTAGAGATGCTCAATAAACTAAACAATCAAAGGGTTTACACACTAGTGAACTTGGATAAACATATCTATAACAATTTTAAGTTTGCAGGACTTAAGATCCAATTTAAAAATGCTTTAAAAATGCTTCTTACTTTGTTTACTCTTGTATAATTGCAGGTTTGATAGGAATCCTAAACATCTTGGTTGAGAAAGGGGAAAAGGTACAGTGACTGAAATGGCAAAAACTGACCACCGTTATCAGCTACGTATGGCATAGAGAGCATTGCAGGAAAACACAGACTTCAGTTGCTCAACTAGCAAATTACTTCCTGCTTTTGAAAGTGCATTTCTGGGCTCAAAAATACACAGACTAATGATAAGCATTCAAAAATTTTAGATACATAAAAGCTTAAAGAAAAGTCCATAGACAAAATGATCATTTTATCTAGTATAAAAAATAAAAAACTATGCCTGAGGCAGAGGAGGGGGGAAAATCACTCATGTTTGACCACTTCAAAGTCAGGATACTGGCTTTGTCCTAAATGGTCTGGTTAGTATGAATCTATGATTTCCACTACTATAGCTACCCATCTTGTCTATGTTTATGTGCTGTGCAGTCTATCAAGATACAGCCAAGTACCTTCTTTTGTCTGGTAAACCCAATAAGGATAGGATTGGAAGACAAAGACAGGAGCTTGATTTTTTAAATTGCTCTCTGGTGCACATCAAGCAAGTGTCCCAGTTATATTAACCTATTCATACCATCTGTGACCCACAAACACCTGTGTTTCCACAAAGGTACACAAGAATATTTCAAGTAGACAGACTCATTCTTGTACTGTGGGATCCAAGGTGCAGCAGGCAGTGGAAAAAAGGTGATGTCATGAAAGCATCAGCAAAGCAATATTTACTCTTGAGATAGGCAACTGCTAAAGACCTAGAACAACCTCCTGTTAGTGTATTACTGGAAAAAAAATAGCCAAACAAAACCCACTCCCCTCTCTCAACTAGTTTAACAAAAGGGTTCCATAAGGTTACAAGACATACCCTTAACTGGTGCCAAAGACTAAGTGATTTTTCAGGGGAACAGCTTCCAGCTCCAGGTCAATAGTCTAAGCCATCCCCTCAGTGTCTGAATGTCTCTGGGATGAAAGAGATTAATTCTGGGATCATGTCTGGCAACTTGCTTAGCACAGGCTGTGCCACAGCTTTGTCACTGGAACTGGAGATGCCCACACAACTCTCTCCAGTGCTCTCCTGCACGAGGAGCCAGCCACACTCCCCTCAGCTGCCACAACCACGGCAGCCAGCTGGGCTAACCTGCACCAGTGTTCAGAGCACAGGCACTGCAAACAGCATGGCCAGAACCACATCCTGGACAGCTGTACTTTCCCCTTCTAGCCTGTCTCCATAACGTGCTCAACCATCAGTCTAGAGCTCCCATTACTAACCCCTGTTTTATTTAACTGCTTAAAACAGAGATCAGAAAGGAAAAGTTCCCTGTAGGGACTATTACTAATTTTGTGAAATCCTGCAGGGACTCAAAAAAATCTGCACTAAAATGAAGCATGCCCTGGAGTTTTCAAAAGACTAGCAGAGTTTGAGAGAAAACAGGTACTCTCAAGCTGTCACTGCTTTTCTTTGCAAAGATCCAGCTTTGTGGAAAAATGCAACATTTTGATTTGTGAATCTGATCCAATTTTTTTAACTGGGCTGCTGTTCAAAGTAATGTATTAAAAAACTTCCTCACTTCAAATTATTTTCCCATTTTAGCTTTCTGGAAGTAGATGCTCTCCACTGACCAGATTTGTTATTTCGGTTATTCACTATTTCCAAAAGTAATGACATGTTATTCATTTAAGGGGTTCAGCTCTCAACTGACTATTATGCAGTCATGATTAAATCAGTCAATCATTGATGTGAACTTGAAAACCTCAATTTTATTTTTAAAATGCTGTTCTCAACTGCAGTGTATGCAATTTTTAGTGCACAACAGGACATTGCATTGGAAGTATGGCAGAATTTACCCAGAAGCTTTTTGGCACAGAACCTCTCACACCTCCTGCCCTTTTCCTGGATTAGGCGTATTTCCTGGATGATCATTAGGCACATATAACTAATCTCAGTAACCATCTATCAAGAACTGAAAGAACTGAGCTGGCTGATATACACAGATTACTTCATAAATCACACCAGTCTCAAAGGCATTGCTTGCTGAGCAGTTTTAGCAAATACATTCTGAGCAGTTACACTTGGCTTTTGGAAGCTGATGCAGTACTTGCAGAACTGAACTAATAAGATTAACAGCTTCACTTTGTGCATCAAAATGCAGAAAACTGGCACATCAATTCTCAATACAACAGCTTAAGAAAAAAAGAAGCCACTTCACAGAAGCTAAAATCCTCAAACTCTGAAGTCGCAGATGACATAATGAAATCTCTTGAAGGCCAAGCCCAGGATCACAGAATACAGAAGCACAAGTCCCTTCTGCCCTCCCCAGAGATCAGGGGTTTGGACATGCAAAGTTCAGATACCTTCTGAGACTCACAAGAGCACCTAGCCCAGTTTTGTACTTAAGTGAAAAAAAAATAAAAAAAAATTCAAGATCCCACTCTGTTTGAGTACATCTGAAATATTTGCTAGCAATTATCAGATTCAGTGACCTGTATTGTGTAAGACCAATTTCTGGTCTCACAGCTAAAAGCTGATCTGAGTATTGATACATGCTTCTGTCCAAAACAGGTGGCAGACAACCACCCTCTATTTTCCAGCATGGGCCAGCCATGTAGAGTCTGAAGGTCTGAGTACCTATTTGGTGCAGAGAAAGCCTATTATATTTTATGGACAGAGATCGCATTGAAGAACAGTTGCATGTCAGAAGCAATATAGACTCAAATCCTAGCACTTACCCTAGAAACCTCACAGATGTGATCAGAACACCCTTTCAGGAAATAGCCTCACCAGACTGCCCCTGATAACGTCAGAATACTTAGCTTGTGGGAGCTCTGTCCTGTTCTGGGACAGCAGCTCACATAAGGACATGCTTTGTGTTTGCAGCAAAACAACTTCTTTAAAAGACACTAAGTTAACATACTGGGGATTTATGCATCTCCAGAAAGGCCAGGACTAAAAGCAGAAACAAGAAACAGTAGTCCAAAACACTTGTAATTTTTTTCCAAAGTCTAAACCTGCAACTCAGCTACAATTTCCCTGAGGAGGCAATATCATGTTTGCACTGCAAGTTTTGTCAAGAAGAGATAAGTGATGGTTATGCAACAGTGTGAGAAACTGTTCTAACCTACCTGATGCCTTTAAAATTGCTTCCCCTGCAGCCAACCTCCTAGACAGAAATAAACACTGTTGCCACAACCATGAAGAAAAAAAGTGCTGCAGCAATAGAAAAGCCCTTTGAAGGTCCCAAAGCTCTGCCCCAAGCCCAGAACTGCTCTTCAGGCTCTGTGTGAGGGCCACAGGCTACTGCCCAGAGCTCAGCACAGCCCACTTGCTCTGTGCTGCTCAAACTACAAACAGTGTGAGCAGTCAGGGTTAACTGTGCTTTCTGTGAGCCACTGTCTAGCTCCTTATAAAACACAGCAAAATATATAACCAGAACAAGAGAACCTTCTTTTCAGAATGGCATTGTGTGATTTTGTACTTTTAGATTGAAGAGGTACATTGGTAGGGATATAAAATACATAAACAGCCATAAAACCCTTTTTCTGCTTGTACCACTAAATCTTTCCCTGAGTTTTAAAATGGAGGAGGACTCCTTTGTTTTGAGCACATTTCCTCTGCATTTCATAAGGTGGAGGCTCCCTCTTGCTTGAGAAGGTTCCCTTTATAGAAAGTTAAACAATGAGTTTGGAAAAGTTTTGATTGATAATAGCTTACATATGGTGCTGCAGAAAAGTAGTCTATTTTAAGTATCCTTCTTCTCCAAGAAGGGATTCTAAAGAGGCACCATGTGTTCCAAACTTGCTGGCAACACTTGAGCCTGCTCTCAGAGCCTGCCTCTGGAACTGCTCCCTGGCTTATGATGGAAACCATAATCCTAAGAGTGGTGGAAATACATTTTATTTCCTATTCTTGTGAGGCTTTGAGAATATGGCAGGACCAGTGTGTAACACATACTATTCTGGAGGGGATTCCTAAGGAATATTCATATACTGGTCTCAGGTATATGAATACAGAACCACAGATGTATTTCTTCTACACATAAACCCCCAGAAAAGGAAGGAACACTCGGTTGTCTACTTTCCTCCTTAGTATTTGCATTTCAAAAATTTATTTAGACTATATTATTACAAATAAATACATTTTAGCAAAAGAGACATAGGCAATCTATTTGACCCAACTATCTGAGAAATGAAACTGGCTGAAACCTTTTATATTAAGATGATTCTTCAGGTCTTTCTCACTTTTCATCAAGACCTAATCCTAAAACATAATGTTAAAGGCATCAGACACAGCTGCTTTCAGAAGCTTGTCTTCCAGGCCATAATCAAGAAAATTCCAGGAATTCTTCTTTCAGCAAAAAACAGGCAGGAAGGACATAGTGACCTTGCAACATTCAACCTGCATCAAGAGCTGTCTGCCAACTTAAATCTTGCCTATGATTTCTATGATTACACAGCATTTCCTTTCCTAAACAGTTGCATTGCTTTGTGTAACCATCTAGGATATTATTAACAGAAGGGTGAAACAATCCCTATCAACTTCAGTGATTACAAAACTTGCCAAGAACAAAGTAAGATTACCCTCATCACATTTTGTAAGAAAAGTATTAGCTTATAGTCATTTAAAAACACTTTGGTAATGCCTACAGCTATGACAAGTCACTTGGAACAAAACTGAAGAACATGCAGAAGGGGGTTTTTGTTTACGAATCCTCTGAACTAAATATGCTTTCTATAAATATATTATCAGTGTTGTTCATGTACAAAACCATTTGATCATTGTAACAGTTCTAACAATTATCTATCATCTGTGACATGTCACTTGATAATACAGATCATAGTGTTTCTGTTTTCTTGGTATCTGTAACTACATATAATGGAAACAGAACTATGCATACAAAGAGTTAAAGTTTAAAATATTATTCTAGTTGCACTTTTCCATTTTCAATATAAGCTGAGAATAAAGAAGGCACTAAAAAAAGTTGTCTGCTTTACTTACCCTGAAAGGCTTTTGACAATGATCATCAAGTCTCAGAGGTTCATAAGATGATTTTCACTGTGGTGGAAAAAGATGGTGGTTATCAAACAGCAAACCATGTTGCCTGGCTTTGGTTAAACTTGCTTGCCTACTTCTTCCTAGCAGCAGCATGAATTAACTACCGTGGAATTTTGCAAATACAGAAGGCCAAAGTTATTTCTAAGGTACAACAAAGATTATTTTGGTCTAAATTAAAACCACCTGAATTTTAATGCAAAATAATGAATGCAAATCCACTCGTCCAAAGTTCAATATTTTTGAAATTTCAAATCAAAGACTGTACTGGAGCCTTCTGTCTGACTCAAATAAATGTTTTACTAAGGATTTTAACTTCATTGACCTCATAATGCACATAAGCAAACAAAACAACTTAGCATTGGGCAGTTCACAATGCCAACACAACCATTCACATCTGTAACTAGAGACATTCGTGTTCCTCAGTCTTTTCAGTGATGGGTGACTCTACAGTATTCTTATCAATAACTTGTATTGGGAACATCAAATGCATTAGGCAACAAGTTTGGCAGAAGAGCAACCTTCACATCATATTCCTGTGCAATTAATCCTGGCATTGTGAAGGATTCTCAGATCCATGTCTCACTGCCAGGTCTTGTCATTTTAGAGATATTTAACACTGTGATACTGTTCTCACCCTTGTAAGAGCTTTTCCTGGTTAAACCACGACAGAGCCCCTCAGTATAGCTTCCTTTTTCCCTTGTGGCACAAAGGTATTCTGCAGATCCAGGCAATATCCAAACGCCCACCCACAACTCCTTTTCCTTGATACTTTCCAGGTCCAGGAACCACATTTACTAGAAAGGCAATTAATCTCCCTAGAAGACAACAGGGAGTGGATAAATGCTACCACTAGGGAGCATTTCACACTCTTCATAAACAGTTAATTCTAGCTAGAGCATGCAGACTCACAAAATGCAACTTCTAAGGAAGAACATGCACTTTCCACACATAAACAATAAAAACTTTCCAAAACTGTCTTTCAAGACTGTCTTTCTTTTTCAGCCTGAGCCAATGCATTCTAATCCCAGGGAGCTGTCTGCCTCAAGTGATGCTGCATTGTTCTTGCAGCCTTCTGAAGCAGTTTCCTTTTCTGTGAGCTATGCTTATCGCATCCTGTGCTTCATTATGTTTCCAGGAAAGGTTCCCTAGCACAAGCCAGTTTCTCTGAAGCCCTTTTGCTCCATTCCTTTCCTCTGCTGCTTCATCATGCGAAGGAAGTACAATCACCTCAAGGAGAAGAGATACACCATGGCTGCTCTGTCCCCCTTTATTGCAACCCCAGCTGGTAGACAGGCCAGAAGAGAGTGGGTCTTGCATAGCTTGAAACTTCACATCTCAAAACCT